>NW_020171988.1:1448452-1522945 GCF_003031525.2 Neophocaena asiaeorientalis asiaeorientalis
TATGCAATCCCTTTCTGCTCCCACCCTTCCCCACCCTATCCCTTGTCAACCACGTTTCCATCACTGTATTTCTGCCTTCCAGATTGTGGCATAAATGAGATGTATGGGACCTTTGAGACTGGCTTTTTTCACTCAACATAACACCCCTGAGATTCACCTGAGTTGTGTTGTGCATCAACAGTTGATCTGTTTTTACTGCTTAATTAACAAATA
This sequence comes from Neophocaena asiaeorientalis asiaeorientalis, assembly GCF_003031525.2. Taxonomy (NCBI): domain Eukaryota; kingdom Metazoa; phylum Chordata; class Mammalia; order Artiodactyla; family Phocoenidae; genus Neophocaena; species Neophocaena asiaeorientalis. The sequence goes on from NW_020171988.1 coordinate 1,448,666, forward strand.
CAGGTGGACCTGGGAGATACTGCAGGTTGGATTCCAGAACACAGCAATAAAGCGAGTACTACAATTAAGTGAGTCACAGCCGTTGTTTGGTTGCTGTGCATATAATAGTTACATTTATAATGCATATAAAAGTTATGTTTACATTATACTTTAGTCTATTAAGTGTACAGTAGCATTATGTCTAAAAAACATGTACATACCTTAATTAAAAAATACTTTATACTACAAAGCTACAGTAATCAAAACAGTACGGTACTGGCACAAGACAGATCAATGGAACAGGACAGAAAGCCCAGAAATAAACCCACACACTTATGATCAATTAATCTATGACAAAGGAGGCAAGAATAGACAATGGAGAAAAGACAGTCTCTTCACTAAGTGGTACGGGGAAAACTGGACAGCTACATGTAAAAGAATAAAATTAGAACATTCTCTAACATCATATAGAAAAACAAACTCAAAGTGGATTAAAGACCTAAATGTTAAGACCAGATACTATTAAACTCCTAGAGAAAAACATAGGCAAGACACTCTTTGACATAAATTTCAGCAATATTTTTTTTGGATCCATCTCCTAGAGTAAAGGAAATAAAAACAAAAATAAACAAATGGGACCTAATTAAACTTAAAAGCTTTTGCACAACAAAGGAAACCATAAACAAAACGAAAAGACAACCTATGGACTGGGAGAAAATATTTGCAAACAATGCTACCAACAAGGGATTAACGCCCAAAATATACAAACAGCTCATACAGCTTAATATCACAAAAAAACCCAATTAAAAAATAGGTAGAAGACCTAAACAGACATTTCTCCAAAGAAGACATACAGATGGCCAAAAGGCATATGAAATGATACTCAATGTCGTTAATTATTAGAGAAATGCAAATCAAAACGACTATGAGGTACCACCTCACTCCAGTCAGAATGGCCATCATCAAAAAATCTACAAATAAATGGTGGACAGGGTGTGGGGAAAGGCAACCTTCCAAACTGTTGGTAGAAAGGTAAATTGGTGCAGCCACTATAAAGAACAGTATGGAGGTTCCTTAAAAAACTAAAAACAGACTTAGTATATGATCCATCAATCCCACTCCTGGGCATATATCTAGAGAAAACTCTAATTTGAAAAGATACATGCACCGCAAAGTTCATAGCAGACCTATTCACAATAGCCAAGACATGGAAACAACCTTATGTCCATCAACAGATGAATGGATAAAGAAGATGTGGTATATATATATGATGGAATAATACTCAGCCATAAAAAAGAATGAAATAATGCCATTTGAAGCTACATGGATAGACTTAAGAGATTATCATACTAAGTGAAGTAAACAAGACAAAGACAAATATCATATATCACTTGTATGTGGAATCTAAAAAAATAATACAAAAAAACTTATTTACAAAACAGAAATAGACTCACAGGCATAGAAAACAAAATTACGGCCACCAAAGGGGAAAGCTGGGGAAGGGATAAATTAAGAGTTTGGGATTAACATACATATACTACTGCTATATATAAGACAGATAAACAACAAGGACCTACTATATACTACAGGAAACTATATTCAATATCTTGTAATAACCTATAATGGGAAAGAATCTGAAAAAGAATATATATATATGTATGTATGTATATATATATATAAAATTTAAAAAATTTCTTCATATAAAGAAAACCTTTATTGTTAAAAAAAAATGCTAACTATCATCTGACAAGGCAGGGTTGCCACAAACATTCAATTAGTAAAAGAACACAATTATTTGCAAAGTGCAGTAAAGTAAGGCGCAGTAAAACAAGGTCTGCCTGTATACTGTATGAATGTATTGATATCACAGTTTATCCATTCACCTGCTGAGGGATGTTTTGGTTGTTTCTAGTTTTTGACAATTATGAATAGAACCACTATAAACATTTATGTACAGGTTTTTATATGGACAATTCTTTTGTTTCTCTAGGATGAATACCCAGGAGTGGTACTGCTGGGTATTATGGTAAGTGTATATTTAGTTTCATATGGAACTGCCAAAATATTTTCCAGGATGGCTGTAGTATCTTGCTTTCCTTCTAACAATATAAGCAATATAAGAGTTCCAGTTTCTCCACATCATTGGCAGCACTTGGTATTGTCGATATCTTAAATTTTAGTCATTCTAATAGGTCTGTAGAGGTATCCCACTATATATGGTTTTAATCTGCATTTCCCTAATGGTTAATGATGCTGACCATTGTTTCATTGCTTATTTGCCATCCTTATATCCTTTTTAGGGAAGCATCTGTTCAATCCTTTGCCCATTTAAAAATTATGTTTGTTTTACTTTTGCTGCCTTTTGCAAGTTCTTTATATATTCTGGATATGAGTCCTTTGTTGGATATCTAATTTGCAAATACTTTCTCCTAGGCTGTGGCTTCTTTTTGAAAATTCTGTTATAGTGTATTTTGCAGAAAAAAAATTTTAATTTTGATTAAGTCCGATATATAAATCTTTCCTCTTAGGAATCTTGCTTTTGGTGTCATGTCTAAGAACTATCTGCCTACCCTGATGTTCAGAATGTATCCAGTGTTTTCTTCTAAAACCTTTACTTAGACCCACAATATATTTTGAGTTAACTCTGAATATAAAGTATGAAATTTAAGTCAATGTTCCTTTTTTCTGCATATGGATAGACAACTATTCCAGCACTGTTTGTTGAAAAGGTTATCCTTTCTCCATTGAATTTCTTTAGCACCTCTGTCAAAAATCAAAAGGCCGTATGTGTGCCGGTCTACTGAACAAATTTAATCTGTTCCATTGATCTATATGTCTATCCCTTCACCAATACCACACTGTTTTTATTACTGTAGCTTTATTTTAATCTTAAATTTGAGTAATGTGATTCCTCCCCTCTTAGTCTTCTTTTTCAAAACTGTTTTTGCTACCCTAGTTCCTTTGCTCTTCCATATAAATTTTAAAATCAGTTTATTTGTATCTACAATATTTGCAATATAGCACATTCCTTTTTGGTAAAGGAGATAAGCAGGTGCCTGAGATGGGATGGAGGTTGTTGGTAAATATAGAAGGCACACTCTAGAAGTGAAGGGGATGGCAGTTAAAAAAAAGATAAAGGTCAAAAACTAAGAAGACAAATAACTGATCTGTTCTTAGCTCACTCTTTGTTATCAGAGTTCTAGTAGGTAATGAACAGCAGCATAGGGTTGTGTTGAGGTCCATGATCAACCATGAATTATTAGCAGCAAATGTGGACTCCTCCTCAAAATTACATGTGAAGAGCTCTCCAGAAACTGAAATGGAGAGGCAGTGGCACCACAGGTTTAGCAGTGCTCAACTGGGCACGAGAAGTACGTAATCAGAGATTGTTTCCTCTCCAAATAATGAGAGAATGATTAGCTTAATTCTCTTCATTTAAGATGGTCAGGACAAAATAATCTGATTTATAGATTTACCAGTTACAAGGCACACACAGAGCCAATTTCCAAAAACGTACATATGAAGTAAAAATGTTTTAATCCTAAAGCAGCATTCAACTGAATACTGTTTGGTGACCCAGAAGGTATTTCAAGACCCCAAAGTATCTTTGCATCATCCTTAGTGCATCAAAAAGGTTCTGCTTCTTTAACCTTGCTACAGTCTGAATTCTGGATGGAGGGGAGCTCTTTGTGAGCTTCTACCCTTTTCATGAAAGCCTAGGTTTCTTAGGTGGATTAAGTGAGCTGAACACAAATTCTGTGGGAGACAGAGATCCCAGATCTCCCAGTTTAAACACAGGTTTGCTCACCTGATTGTGAATCCAGAGAGCAGGAGGGTGGTTTGTGTATTTCACTGCCAATTCTATCATTCTCTCTTGTTCTAGCAGTCTGGGGCTGGAGCATATTGAGAACCCACCAACCACAGAGACTCCTGGGATAAAGAAGTCAACCCTAAAAGGAAAGGCAAGTAAATGACTATTGTTGAAGCAATTTTAAAAGTGGGTAGTAAGGTAAACAAAACTGACAAACTAGACTAAGAAAAAAGGAGAAACAAATAAAATTACTAAAATCAAGAATGAATGATGGGACATTATCACCAACCTCACCAAAAAAAAAAAAAAAAAAAAGATTATAAAGGAATTCTATGAATAAGATAAAAAATTAGCTAACTCAGATGAAATGGACACATTCCTTGAAAGACACAAATTACCTAACTGGACTCAAGAAGAAACTGAAAATCTGAACAGACCCATAATAAGTAAATGGATTGAATTAGTAATTTTTAAACTTCCCACAAGAAAAGAATAGATCCAGATGGCAGCACTGGTGAACTCTATCAAACATTTAATGAAGAATTAATGCTAATCTTTCACAAATACTTCCAAAAAACCCAGAAAAGAACACTTCCCAACTTATTCTATGAGGTCAGTTACCCTGATACCAAAACCAGACAAAGCTATCACAAGAAAAGGAACTATAGATCAACATCCCTTGTGAATATAGATGCAAAAACCCCAGGAATACAAGATTGGTTTAACATGTGAAAATCAATCCAATGAAATAAACCCACTTAACAGAATAAAGGACAAACCCATGTGATCATCTCAATAGATGCAAAAATGGCATCTGACAAAATTCAATACCCTTACATAATAAAAATACTCAACAAACCAGGAATAAATGTGAACTTCCTCAACATGATAAAGGCAACTATAAAATATCTACAGCCAACATCATATTTAACCTTGAAAGGCCAAAAACTTCCCCACTAAGAACAGAAGCAAGACAAAGATGTCTGCTCTGACCACTTCTACTCAACATTGTACTAAAGGTTCTAGCCAAAGCAATTAAGCAAGAAAATGAAATAAAAGGTATCCAGATTGGAGGGAAAGAAGTTGCAGATGACTTAATATTGTATATAGAAAATTCCAAGGTATTTACTATAAATATATTAGACTAATAAACAAGTTCAAATAAGGCTGCAGGATTTAAAATCAGTAATAAAAACCAATTTTACTTCTACACACTAGCAATGAACAATCTAAATGTGAAATTAAGAAAAATAATTCTATTTATAATAGAATAAAATAATAACTGGGAATAATCTTTAAAAGAAGTTTAAGATTTGTACACTGAAAACTACAAAACATTGTTGAAAAAAATCAAAGAAGATCTAAATAAACAGAAAGGCTTCTCATGCTCATGGACTAGAAGACCTAACACTGTTAAGATGGCATTAGTGCCCAAAGTGATCTACAGATTCAACACAATACCTATCAAACCCTAGCTGGTTTCTTTGTAGAAACTGACAAGTTGATCATAAAACTGATATGAAATTCAAGGAACCCAGAATCACCGAAGAATAAATTTGGAGGATTCATACCTTCTGATTTCAAAACTTATTATAAATCTACAGTAATGAGGACACTGTGTACTGGTGTAAGGACAGGCATATATATCAATGGCAAAGAACTGAGAATCCAGAAATAAACTCTTAGATTTATGGTCAACTGATTTTCAACAATACCAACACAATTCAATGGCAAAAGAATAGTGTTTTCAACAAGTCGTGCTGGTTTTGTAGTAATCTATAAGGGAAAAGAACCTGAAAAAGAATATATATATATATATATATATGTGTGTGTGTGTGTGTGTGTGTGTGTGTATACACACACACACACACACACACACATATAAATAACTGAATCACTTTGCTGTACACCTGAAACTAACACAACATTGTAAATCAACTATACTTCAATTAAAACAAACAACAAGTGGTGCTGGGACAACTGAATAGCCACACAAAAAGAATAAAGTTGGACCCCTACCTCACACCATATACAAACATTCACTCAGATCACAGACTTAAATATAAAAGCTAAAATTATAAACTCTTAGAAGACTTACACAGGAGTAACTCTTCATAGCAACAGATACTTAGAAATGACACTAAAACACAAAGGTCAAAGGAAAAATGGAGAAACTAGACTGCATACAATGAAAAACTTTGTGCCACAAACGATACCATCAAGAAAAAGATGACCCTCAGAATGGGAGAAAATATTTTCAAATCATGTATCTAATAAGGGACTTGGATACACATTATATAAAGAACTCTTAACAAGTCAGTAATAAAAAGACAACTCAAGTAAAAAATGGGCAAAGGATTTGTACAAACGTTTCTCCAAAGAAGACATACAAATGGTTAATAAGTACATGAAAAATCCTCAACATCATTAGTTATTAGGGAAAGGCAAATCAAAATCACAATGGGCTATCACTTCACACTCACTAGGATGGATGGCTAATCAAAAAGACAATATCAAGGATCAGAGAAATCAGAACCCTTACACATCGCTGATGGGAATGTAAAATGGTCTTGCCACTTTAGAAAACAATTTGGCAGTGCCTGAAAATGTTAAACATATGTGACCAGCAATTCCACTCCTAGGTATATACCGAAGAGAAAAAAATATGTATGTCCACTCAAAAGCATGTACATGAATGTTCACAGCAGCATTATTGATAATAGTCTAAAAGTTTCAAAATAATCTAAACATTCATCAACTGATGAAGGCATAAACAAAATGTGGTACATCCACACGACGGAATTAAACACTGATCACATGCCACCACATCGATGAACAACAAAATTATGTTAAGTTAAAGAAACCAGTCACAAAAAAAGATCACATATTATATATTTCTATTGATATTAAATGTCCAGAAGAGGCAAATCTGCAAAGACAGAAAGTAGAACAGTGGTTGCCTAAGAGGGTGAGGATGGGGACTGAATGATAATTAGTGCAGAGTTTTTTTCTGGGATGATGAGAACATTCTAAAATTTGTCTGGGCTGATTGATCACTGTACAGTTCTGTGAATATACTAGAAATCATTGAATTGTACACTTTAAATGAGTGAATTTTATGATATGTAAAGTATATCTCAATAAAAGTTTTTAAAAAGTGTGGGGAAAAAAATGGCAACAAACACTCTCTCACTGGCATTTGAAAAACTAAACAGGCTGATGCGGGCTCCTAAGTTCCAAGAGTCTCATTTTCCTTCTTCTCTTCTAACCATTCTCCTGTAGTCGAGAACTCTTTTGAGTTCTTCTACTGAACTGAATTCTATGCCACAGAAACTTTTTTTGGGGGGGGGGGCTGGGGGGGTGATTCTAGGAAATGCAACAAATCTAGTCACATACCAAGGAAAGGGAAACTTTTTAGAAACTGGGACCACAGGAAATTCTCATCTCCATGTCCAGAAAACTCAAATACCTAATATAGTTGTTTCTCAGCCATCAAAGAGCGACAGTATTAAAAAAAAGCAATAGTATCATTTCCCTCCAGTTGCTTCCCTACCAGCAGGCTTACACGAAAAGCACTTGATGTTCTCTCCTGATTTGATCTATGTATGGCCTTAAAAGATGTTCTCTTCTCATCTCTGGCCTTAGATATCTGGTCATTTTTTTATAGTCTTAGAAAACCAGTTCTGTACTGGAAGTGCTCCAGAAAAGGTCCCCAGGCTGTTTTCGCATTTATTCACTTCCTTCTTTCTCATGAATATTCTAATTCCCCTTCCATTTCAGACAAGATACAAATTTTAAAAGACTATAGCTAACATTTATTAACACAGTTGCTATATGCTTTCAGAGAAGAGGTAAATGGCATCTCCATAGCTTCTGTGTTTAAAAAAATTAATCTCTGAGCTACTGTTGCTGCTTTATCTCCTGAACTATAGCACCCTCTGCTGCTTGATGTTGATAAAGACCTTTCTCTCAGGTGTCCCTCTTCTCTAGTAACTCTGGAAACCCTTTGCCTTTAAAAGGACTCCTTCATGAAATGCTACAGAAGAACCTCATCTGAATGGACTTAAGAAAATATGTACAATACGTATTTAATAAAACATCTTTCCAAGAAAGAATTAAGTTTTAAACACACAAGCGCGCGCACATGTACCCCTTTAAAAATGCCCTCCGCAGGATCAGCAACCAGATGAGTGAGTACGTGAAGAGCGGAAAGAAAAGACCTAATTCTGTAGTGAAGCGCACATATCCACATCCAATGTGACACACCAGGCAGCCGCATCCTGCCCCAGGGCCCAGCACAGAGCAGGCACACAAACCACAGCCGAACGACAATGCTTTAGCCATCAGCTACCGTACTCGGCAAACGCGACAGACGGCATCTGCCCACCATGAACAGGCACTGGGGTTGGTGTTGCAGGTAAAGATGCAAGTATGTCTTGGTTCCTGCCCTCAAAAAACTCCCAAGTGGGAGGAAAACTAACAAATAAACACGATTATGGGGCTATGAAAAACTCTGCTTGGCAGAGAGAAAACGCTCATCATTTGAGATCTGTCTGGAAGTACCTGTACTTAGTATAGGTTTCTTCTTAGCTCCAACATATGTGATCCTGATTTTCTCGGGCAAATAATAAAGCCGCTGCTTTACTTAAAAAAAAAAAAACTTGCTTGGGGGGTGGGACGTGGGGAGGGGAGGCGAGGAAGAAGTAGTCAATTCCACTAGGGGTGGAGGAATTAGGAAGGACTTCACAGAGGAGTCCTGAAAGACAGTGCTCATCAAACAAGCAGTGGAGGAGGACACCATCTGAACAAAGATGCCAAGGAACGCAGCACTTCCTCAGCGTGGCCCTGTGAGTCAGGGCTGTGAGGCCATCTCTATATACGTCTACAGCACAGGTGCCCTGCCAGCGGGGGGGTGGGGGGAGGAAGAGTCATATTTCTCTAATCTTGCTCCTCTAATCACTTTCTTCTCAGTGTCCGCCTCCTCTTAGTACAGCCCAGTCACTTGCAAGCATAAAACCTTGTGATATCTTGTACGAAGTCAGAGACACACCTTTCTCTCTCCAAAAACGCCTGGGCCTTGCTCCCCTGGGTGCGTTCTGTGCACAGCCCAGATGTGGAGCACGCACTGACTGTACACGAGGGGCAGCATCACAGGGAGTGGAGCTGTGCACTCACCCACTCCTCGCAGGTCTGCTGCTCTTCCAACAATAGCCTCACTGCAGGGGAACTGGCAGAGGAGCCAAGAGTTACAATCTGTCCCTTGGGCCTCACCAACACAGATGATCTAACTGACTGTGAAACACTGGCTACAACAAAAAACAAAACAAACTCTGCCTGACATACCCCAAGACACAAAAATATTACTATTCCCTGTTTAAAGACATGGAAACGAAAGCCCAGAGCAAGAAGGAAGCCGCCCGTATCACAGAGCCAGCAGGTAGAAGAGCGAGCGTTTGGGCCAGGCAGTCTGCAGAGCACAAGGCGTGTGACGCTATGATACAGCCTCCCAGGGGGACAGACCCAACACTGGTGATATTACCAAATCCATTCACTGATACGGTGTATGTAACACCCACCCTGAGTGATTTTATCTTGAGGCTCACAGGGAGACCCTATTTCTACGTATATCACCAGGGAAGGATGACATTTTTCTTATCAGGTATCAGTTTGCAAACTTAGAGTTTGCAAGTGCCAACACACTCACACGCACGCCAGGGGAGCAGCAGTGTGACGAAGGCACAGGCTTTTTCTAATCAGGATGCTGGGGTCAGAGTCTTGGCACAACTCTGAGTTGGAGGCAGGGAGATAATTGTGTGCACAGGACACAAACACTTCCCCAGAAGGGAAATGTGGAAAGATAGATCATTACAATTAAAGTTTGCACTTTTCAATGTAACAACTGCTAAACTAGTTTGGAAGGGTAAAAATGCTGCCCTCCCCCACTAAAACAGCCCAAATTCACTTAATATGTATCACTGAACATGTGCAAAGATTGCAGTAAATTGCTTCACAAACGCAAATTATTGCAATCAGCATCTTGTTTTCTAGTTCTAAATTCAAAGGCAAACTATTAACACAAGACTGCTAACTCTTGCTATTATCACATTTGCTATTATCACACATCCTCCTTCTAACAAAACCACATTTCCAGATGGACTGCCAAAATTAGTCAAGTGACTCCTAAGAAAGACAACGAAGACTGACATGCCAGAAATTCATTTAGAAATGAATGCTTTATTTAAATAAAGGAAACAGACACCCAAACACACCTTTCCTAAGGAAATACAAGTTGCTTTATTTACAATTCAACTTGAATCCCAGCGCAGTGAGGCCATTTGCAGGAACAGTGGGACAGCTGGGCTGTTACCCTGTCAGCGTACTGACCAGCTCTCAGAGTCCTGAGTGTGATATGGGCTGGGCCCCATGGGGGATCCTGATAATAAATTCAGCAAAATAGTTCAACTCAACCCAGACAAGTTATGAGGGATACAGGAATTCAGGCAAGAGGGTGGGCAGCTCTGTGACATACCTCGTTAGAACAACCAGTTTCAGACTGCTGTGTTTACTCTGCATTTGACATAAAGGAGACTGATTTTTAAAAATGGATCAACCCCCCAGCAACACATAACTGAAGCACATTAGATAACTGCAGTGCAATCTATTAGCAGTCATTCCTGCAGAACGTAATCAGAGTTGTCAGGTCCTCAGACCACAGCTACCTGCTCTGTTTCAATCTGGAAAACTCAAGAAGTTCTGGGAAGTACTCCTTGGCATGAGCCCTCCCAAAGTCCACCATTAGCCCCACCAAAGAGCCAGGTAGGCTCCAGTGCTGGGTTGCCTCAGGCCAAACAACCAACAGGGAGGGAACCCCACCCCACCCATCAGCAGACAATCGGATTAAAGTTTTACTGAGCTCTACCCACCAGAGCAACACCCAGCTATACCCACCACCAGTCCCTCCCATCAGGAAGTTCGCACAAGTCTCTTAGATAGCCTCATCCACCAGAAGCAAGAACTACAATTCTGCAGCCTGTGGAATGAAAACCACATTAACAGAAAGATAGACAAGATGAAAACGCAGAGATGTACCAGATGAAGCAACAAGATAAAACCTCAGAAAAACAACTAAATGAAGTGGAGATAGGAAACCTTCCAGAAAGAGAATTCAGAATAAAGATAGTGAAGATGATCCAGGACCTTGGAAAAAGAATGGAGGCAAAGATCAAGAAGACGCAAGAAACGTTTAACAAAGACCTAGAAGAATTAAAGAACAAACACCTAGAAGAATTAAAGAACAAACAGAGATGAACAATACAATAACTGAAATGAAAAATACACTAGAAGGAATCAATAGAATAACTGAGGCAGAAAAAAAGATAAGTGACCTGGAAGACAGAATGGTGGAATTCACTGCCACAGAGCAGAATAAAGAAAAGAGAATGAAAAGAAATGAAGAGAGCCTAAGACACTTCTGGGACAACATTAAACATACCAACATTCGCATTATACGGGTCCCAGAAGAAGCAGAGAGAGAGAAAGGACCCGAGAAAATATTTGAAGAGATTACACACAAAAACTTTCCTAACATGGGAAAGGAAATAGCCACTCAAGTCTGGGAAGCACAGAGAGTCACAGGCAGGATAAACCAAGGACAGACATGCCAAGACACATAGTAATCAAACTGACAAAAATTAAAGACAAAGAAAAATTATTAAAAGAAACAAGGGAGGGGCTACCCTGCTGGCCCAGTGGTTGAGAATCCGCCTGCCAATGCAGGGGACGTGGGTTTAGGCCCTGGTCCGGAAAGATCCCACATGCTGCAGAGCAACTAAGCTCGTGTGCCACAAGCAACTAAGCTCGTGTGCCACAGCTACTGAGCCTGCACTCTAGAGCCCGCGAGCCACAACTACTGAAGCCCAAGTGCCTAGAGCCCATGCTCTGCAACAAGAGAAGCCAGCGCAATGAGAAGCCTGTGCACCGCAACGAAGAGGAACCCCAGCTCACCACAACTAGAGTAAGTCGGCATGCAGCAATGAAGACGCAGTGCAACCCAAAATAAATAAATAAATAGATAAATGAATAAATAAATTTATTTTTTTAAAAAAGCAACAAGGGAAAAAATGTCAAATAACATACAAGGGAACTCCCATGAGGTTAACAGCTGATTTCTCAGCAGAAACTCTACAAGCCAGAAGGGAGTGGCACGGTATATTTAAAGTGATGAAAGGGAAGAACCTACAACCAAGATTATTCTACCTGGCAAGGATCTCATTCAGATTCAATGGAGAAGTCAAAAGCTTTACAGACAAGCAAAAGCTAAGAGAATTCAGCACCACCAAACCAGCTCTACAACAAATGCTAAAGAAACTTCTCTAAGTGGGAAACACAAAAGAAAAGGATCTACAAAAACAAACCCAAAACAATTAAGAAAATAGTAATAGGAACATACATATTGATAATCACCTCAAATGTGAATGGATTAAATGCTCCAACAAAAAGACACAGGCTCGCTGAATGGATACAAAAAAAAACCTCCATATGTATGCTGTCTACAAGAGAGCCACTTCAGACCTAGGGACACATACAGACTGAAAGCGAGGGGATGGAAAAAGATATTACATGCAAATGGAAATCAAAAGAAAACTGGAGTAGCAATACTCATATCAGATAAAACAGACTTTAAAACTATAAAACACTGATGAAAGAAATCAAAGACGACACAAACAGATGGAGAGATATACCATGTTCTTGGATTGGAAGAATCAATATTGTGAAAATGACTCCACTACCCAAAGCAATCTACAGATTTGATGCAATCCTTATCAAATTACCAATGGCATTTTTTACAGAACTCCAAAAAGAAATCTTAAAATTTGTACAGAAACACAAAAGACCCCAAATAGCCAAAGGAATCTTGAGGGAAAAAAACGGAGCTGGAGGAATCAGGCTTCCTGACTTCAGACTCTACTACAAAACTACAGTAATCAAGACAACATGGTACTGGCACAAAAACAGAAATACAGACCAATGGAACAGGATAGAAAGCCCAGAGATAAACCCACATACCTACAGTCAAAGTATCAACAGACGAATGGATAAAGAAGATGTGGTACAGTTATACAATGGAATATTACTCGGCCATAAAAAAGGAATGAAATTGGATCATTTGTAGAAATGTGGATGGATGTAGAGACTGTCATACAGAGTGAAGTCAGTCAGAAAGAGAAAAACAAATATTGTATATTAACGCATATATGTGGAATCTAGAAAAAATGGTACAGATGAACTAGTTTGCAAGGCAGAAACAGAGACACAGATGTACAGAACAAACGATGTAGACAACAAGGCGGGGAGGAGGGGATGAACTGGGAGACTGGGATTGACATATATACACCAATATGTATAAAATAGATAACTAATAAAAACCTGTTATATAAAAAATAAAATAAAAATTAAAAAAAAAGTGTATCAACCCCCAGCAACACATAACTGAAGCAGATTAGATTATTGCAGTGCATTCTATTAGCAGCCATTCCTGCAGAATGTAATTATCAGAGTTGTCAGGTCCTCGGACCACAACTAGCTGCTTTGTTTCAATCTGGAAAACTCAAGGCAGCAATTTTCATCTATGACTGAGAGGGTCATGTGCTCAAAACCAAGGTGAGCTGAGGATAGGAAATGAATCAGATTCTCCATGCCAAAAAGAGGCTCAGGCCGAATGGAGACGCTCTAGAATTCCTACTCCCTGGGAGAAACAGTAGCCATAGAAGTCCTTTCCAGAAGGAAAAACAAGCTCTTGTATCTGATGGCACCTTGAACACACACACACTTAGGAAACAGAAAAGCCACTTACCACTGGCCGGCTTTAAAAGAAAAGTCTTTATCAGCTACAAGCAGGCGGAGCCTCTTCACAGATGGGGACTCATCAGCTGCTCCACACACCTTAGCTGCTGACACGACCTGGAGCCAAAAGACCAGAGTGGCTGAGGTTAGGTGCACACAACTCAGGAACAAACTGTGGCTTTCTGGTAGGTAGGTTTTTGGTTTTTTTTTAAATCTACAAAGATGTGGGTTTTGAAAATTGCAAAACAAAGTAAAGCACACTTTGCTTTAGAATTCTGCCTACCACCAGGTGAACAAATTTTAATTATTTTGGGAGAATTTTATTCTGCATACAAAACTCACCTCTGAAAGGGACCGTTTAACAAGCGTGTATTTGTGGAGCGTGCAGTGTGTGCCACGCACGAGGCTGGGTGCTCTGGGGAAGAGCCGGGGCACCGGAGCCCCATGCAGCCCTGCCTGGAGCCTGACTGCTCTGTCAGCGCTATGCACATAAATGAGACCCACCGTCAGCCACAAGCCTGTGTTTGTTCTGAGCCCGCCAGAAGCCCACGCCAAGCTGACTTCAGAAATTAAAAGCCAAGCACTTAGAAACTTTTTTTTATTTTAAGCAATTTTCACAGAGTAAGTTGTGTGCCTGTTTAATCTAATAACAGACAACAAATTGGGTTTGTACTCCTTGTGCCTTTGTTTTCATTTATTTTTTCTAATTCATTTTTTATTATATTTTACAAGATATAAACAGTTCACAACCTTCAAACAACAAAAACAGCCGTTTGCTACAGATCGTTGGAGAAACACTATTTTAAACGATGTATCTGATTTCCAGAAAATCCTAAAAAGGTCTGAGTCAGGTACTCTTCAGTTCAGTGACATCCATGCCTCCAACACCCCTCAAATTCCAAATGCCTCTACTTCCTACATTCCTTGTTTCTTCCGCCTGTGGGTTTCTCTTCCTCCCAAACCTGGGATTTCTTCACAACAGGGCTGAAAAGACAATATGACTCTTTCCTCCACCTACTGCCCTTCAGCTCCACTTCTGGCAGCAAATCAAATCAGTAGCAGGTGACCAAACACCGTCCTTCTCCTCGACTGTGTTACCTTCACAGCTCCATTAGGGGGCGCCTTGGGACACTGTCGAGGTCAGTGAGCCTCCCACCCTAATGCTCGCTCCCCTAGCCCCTTTTTTCCAATAGGACCAAGTCCAGTCAAACTATCAATGGGAGACAGTTCTTAAAAATCCACGGGAAAATTCTCCAGATGATGACGGTCTCCCTCGCTACCTCAACAAACCTCTTAAAATGTTCTCCCTTTCTCTTGCTCCTGTAAAATCCCCTGCCTCTCTTTCTCTGTATTTGTGCCAGTCCTCTCTCTCCTCCTCTCCCTGAGAGCAAGTGGGGTGAATATCCCCTCTGGGGCCTCTGAGCCTGGCCCCACCCCCGCCCTGCATGAAACGCTGCTTCACCAGCTCCCACCAGCCTCTCCTCCACGTTCAACCTGCTCCTCTAGACCCCCTGACTCATCAGACATGATGTCTAATGCTAACTGCTCATCCTCAACAATTCAGCAGCAAAAAGGAAGCAGCAGAGTACGGCTTTTAACAGCACAGGCTCTACAGCTAGACTGCTTGGTATTGAAGCCTGGCGCCACCACTTACCAGCTGTGTGACCCTGGCCACACGCGTGACCCTAGGCCGCCTCAGCTGGGAGATGAGAATAACAGCACCTGTACCTCACAGAGTTGGTGGGAAGATTAAAGGAGACAACATATGCAAAGCGCATATAACGCTGCTGGCCCACAGTAAGTGCTCCTTAAGTGTCTGTTTTTATGTATCTTATTGCATTAATTATAATGAATTTATCAGTGTTTATTCATTATTACAAGAAATCTCACACTTTATCCATTTACGATCGCACATGCCACCTCACCAGTGCCACCATGCAGGGCCTCGCAGACCAAGCACCGCACACCCCGGGGAGCTGTCCTCATGGACAACAGTACAGACTATAAAGCATGGTGGTCTCGGTACCACAGCCTATTCATTGTTTTGCTAGAACAAACTTAAAAGCCATACTGTCTTTCAAAGCTATTCTGGAAATCTTGCCTTTAACACTGGCCTCCACTTATACTTCTTCATCCAACAGAACCTCCCCTGCTCCCTTGATGCTCTCTGCACCCATGGGAAACCTGGCTTCTGCTCTCCTGTGACTTCTCCCAAGCTTGGTGGATGTCTTGCCGAACAACCAAACTCAACATCCAGTCCCAGTTCTCAGCCTCCCTTCTGAGCGTCCCTGGTCTCTCTGAATTTGATGCTTCCTACTTCCTTTCCATCCTGAAGCACCCTCCTTGCCTGGGATGGCTGACACTGAACTCTTCCAACCCCCTCCTGCCTCTCTGACCTGGTCCTCCTGCCCCTTCTCCACCCCTCCTCCCACTTCCTTACCAGGCACTTCCTCTGAGCTGCCTCACTCCTGCGCCCTCTTCACCTCCGGGCTGAGGCCCTCAAGCACTCCCAAAGCTACAACCCTCCACCCCAATTCACTGTTACTTCTCTGCCAATCACAGGCTCACATCTACATGCCCCTGTAAAAACAGCCAACGTCTGAGGAGCATTTATCTCAGGTGTATGCCAGGTGCTGAGCTAAATGTTTTATGTGCATTAATTCATTCAGCTAATATGAATAACCAGATTCTATCCCGAGAGACAGTATTGTTACCCTCCATTCTGCAGATGAGGAAGTGGAAAGGTTCAGTAACGTGCTCCAGATCACTCAGGAATGGCCGTGTCGGGATTCACACCCAGGTCTGCTTGGCCCTTGACCACCTGAAAGTCCTGATCCAATGGCAAACTCACTGATGTGCACAACTAAACCCAGCATATTCGTTCCTCCCACAAACCTTTCTTGAACTTGGTGCCTGGCACTGGAGGCGCAGAGGTGGAGAAGGCTGCTCCTGCCCTCAGAGGGCCCCGCAAAAGCAGCCGCCTTTCACGACCAAGGTTTCAATTCTGGATCGACCCTGGAGTCAGTAAGTCAAATCCATGATCTACTGGTACCTGCACACACAGTCTTGGTTCATCGCTAACACAGGCCAGTTCCACGAATTCAGCTCACGCCTCTTCCTCCCCTTGCTCACCCACCACCATCCTAAGCCAAGAACTCTGTTCTTCTCACTTGAGTTTCTGTCTCAGCCTCCTTCTTATCTCTCTCAGAACAGACAACAGGCGAATATTCCTAATGTTCCGACCTCACCGAGTTACTCACCAGCTCAAAACCCTCCAAGGTCTCCCTAACTCTCAACTACAAACAAAATGCTCAGAGGCCTTGGTAACTCATGCCAGCCTGAGCTCCTCCTGGTTTACCAGCCAAACTGGACGACTTGCCAGTCCTTAAAGGCAACTGACACCTGCCTCCCTCTCAAAGCCCTGCTGAGGTCTCTGGGCAGGCACCCGCCCTCAGTCCTGTCACCCTCCCACCCAGGCCCCCGGGGCCCTGCTCAAACACCACCCCTCACCCAGGTCCTCCCTCTCCTCTCCATCCTCTCAACTCTGCCAATAAAATTTTTCCGCCTGTCTTATCATACTTAGCACATTTAATGTAAATATAAATACTCATGAACAGATCTTTTCCACACACAGACCACAAGCCTCCTGAGGTCACGTACTGGATAGAATTTCCATCTAGGTCACTTCCCTGCCTCAAGCATGGGGCCAAACACATAGTTAAGGTTCAGTAAATATCTGCAGAATGAATGAAAACTCTAACTTAAAGTGACTTAAAATTGGTTTCCAAAACAAAGGTTAGTAGAAATTCAGGAGTTATTTGTTGTTCAAAAAAAACAAAAAAACGAAAAGAAAAGAAAAAAAAAGCAAGTGGGGGACCACTAAAGAAAATCTAAATCCATGTTCAAAACTGTGGAAAAGTCAGGGAAGGCAGGGATTTCTTCAGTAGATTAGGAATCTTCCTTTGTTTGCCACACACTCTATTTTAAGTATCTTATTACAAAGTAATAATGATCAGCAGAGGACTCTCCATGACATTATTACTCTCATTTTTTTAGGTTTACAAAAAAGAAACATTTGTTTTTGTAAAGTCATTATTTTCTTTCAATACAATAATCTGCAAAAACACAGCCAAGAGCTAGATCATTTCATCTGTAACAGTTTAATGGGCATCTGTCAGATTCATTAAAAACTAGATATGTATAAGCTTTAAACACATCCCAAAGAGTCACCTGGTCTCAGGGAAATGACACTCATAATCACAGGGTGGGGTGGGGAAAGGCACAGAGAATTTCAGCTGAAACATAAGCATGCCTGACCAACAAATGCTAGACTACATAAAATGAATTCAACAATCATCTGCCAATGTCCAAATAAATTCAATGAAGAAGGGAAAGAAGTTATACTTCCCATTGAAAAAGTCCTGTTTTCATCTGGATAGCCCCCATGACCAAAAATGATCCCAGATGCTTTATGCCTACTGGTATTAATACAAAAGGCAACATACCTGTTGCTATTAGTCCAAATAATCTGGGCAAAACTGCTATAACTGGTCACACAAAATACCTTTGCACAATTCATGATTTTTAAAGACATGCCTCCCTCTTAACACCTTATCTTCTTAATATAAATACTGTTCACTATACAAAGATTTCTAGCAATGGGGATTAAAAACATTAGCAAAATCTTTTTGAAGGCCGTGTCTTTTATTTTATTCTGAAGCTATTTCATATAATTAAGCCATGATTATGGCTCTGGTTATATGCCATTCTTTCTCTACTTTTAGTGAATAAGCAAAACATGATGGAGAAACTGTATGTTTTAACATTTGTACTTGTTCTCATACTTAATGGATCAAAAGATTTCGCAATTGAAACCTCAACTAGCCACGTCCTAAGTTAAAACACATGGCAGGAAATGAAGTTTTCCATAAAATAACATCTAGACTCTTCTACTGTTCAGTAAAATAACAATACATTTGCCAACTTTTACTAGCACACTTTTTTAATGCTTTGTCAGAGTCAGCATCTAAAAGGAAATGCCATCATACTGACTGAAAGGGTTTTATGGACGATATTTTGATGTTACTGCTGCTACAAAGGTCTCTGTTCAGGAAATGGGCCTTTCTCTGGGAAACCTGGCCGCTTTCCCCTGTTCATTCCCATTCATTCATTTGCTGGCTTAAAAATTTAGACAAAGTCAGTAGTAGAGACGACCTGAAACAAAAACACAGGTGGGGCACAGAGCACTTCAGAGGTGAAGGAAAATGTAATCATTATCCAGAATAGTGTGTCATCTTACACATAAGGACACCAAGGCCCAGAGACATGATTTTAACTGTGGCTGAACACCAATCTGATGAGTAGGAATCTGATTAAAAGAAAATGGCTTTAGTGTAGTAAATTACTGAAAAGGAAAGACCACACAATGCTGTCAACAGTATAACCTCTTCAGCGGTGTGTGCCGTCAACACCACGGCCTGCTGTGACAATGCGCTCTCCCTGCTCCTCCCAAAGACTCACCCATCCACCTGGGCTGAGTCTGCTCTCTGCCCCCTCAAGCCTTCACTCTCATGCATCACTCCCCGCTCCCCTGTCTCCATGACAACACACTCGAGCGTCTCCATATAAGGACACAGGCAGCAAACGCCTACACACAGCGCTCACCACGGGCTAGCCACTCCACGTACAGCATTCATTCCATCATCACAACCCGAAGAGGTGGGTATTGCTATCATCCCCATTTTATATGTGAGAAAACTGAGGTCCCAGAGCTAGTAAGTGGCAAAGCCGAGATGTGAATCCAGGCGCTTGACCACTGTGCTTTGCTGCTTCTCAAAACATAACAATTAAAACAAGCCTCTCCCTTAATCCAGCTGTTACCCCATTTCTCTGCTACCATCCACATAAAAAATTTCAGAGGGATACATGGTCCTGGCTCCACTTCCCTATTTCCACCCTCTCCCCAACACATCCATCAGGCGTTCACGCTCAGTGATGCACTGACACTGAAGCCAGCCACTCCGGTGGCCCACTATCCACTCTGCTATATCCAGTGACGGCCTCTCAGCAGACTTCCACGTGGTTGGCTGCTCCCTCCCGGAAACACTTTTCCTCCTGGCTTCACCAACACCTGCTGATCGCCCGCCTGCCTGGTCAGCCCCTGCTTCCCCATCTCCTCCGCTGGCCCTTCCTCTCCTGCTTGACCTCTAGATGTTGACATGCCCCAGGCTGAGTGCCAGGCCCTCTCCCTCTCCTCTCTATGTGGCTTAAACTTTTCATCTCCAGCAGTGAACTCCAATCTCGTATACCCAACTGCTGACTTCAATTTCCATTTCAAACAAAACATCCAACATAGAACTCTTTTATCTCTCAAAGTTTCTTCCTTTTTATTATGGAAAACGTCAAACATACACAAAACTAGTAAAAATAATATAATGAATCTCCATGTAGCCATGACCCACACTGAACAGCTGATGTGAGGTGACAAAGCTCATGGCTGATCTTGTCTCATCTGTAACTCCATCTACCTCCCGCCCCAGATTATCCCCAAACTGAGCTCTTTATCCCCCTCCTCCAAACTTGTTCTTCCCTATTTTAGTAAATAAGTGCCACCACCATCATCTACCCTGATGATTCAAATCCCAAACTAGAAGTCTCTTGGTCTCCTGTCCTCTCACTAGCTGTACGCCCCCCCGCTCCACCTGTGAATCCCATCAGCCCCACCCACAACCCCACCACGCTACCCTAAGCCACCGTCATCTCTCCGCGGACTATGTCAGTAGCCTCCAACTTGGTGTCAAAGCACCACAGAAGCCCAGAGCTCTACCGAGCCAATAGATGACCCACTTACAATGTAAACCACATGTCATTTCCCTGCTTTAAACCTTCTGTCGCCCTGAGAATAAAACCCCAACTTCTTGTCCAAGGCCACAGCAGTTTCCATGACCTGGGCCCTCCCACCTCTCATCTATCACCTTCTCTGAACACGCGGAGCTTGTTCCTGCCTCAAAGTCTCCTGCCTCAAAGTCTCCGCACTCTCCAGTCCCTCTGCCAGGAATGCCGTGCACTAGGCTGGCTGGCTTTCCTCCTTATTCGAGTCTCAGCCCAAACGTTACAAACCAATAGGAAATAACCCTCCCAACCCCCATGACCCCATTACCCTGTTTTATTTCCTTCATAGTGTTTATCACATCTGACATTTTCTGGTTTACCTGCCCCACATACCTCAGGGGCTTTACCTGCCTCATGCACTGCTGTATTCCCCACACCTGGAACGGGGCTAGGTTACAGCAGGCACTCAGTGCATGTCTGTTTCATTTGATTGGATCCTCTAAGGGAAAAATGGAAAAGAGCCACCTCTTAGATTACTTAATTTGTTGAAAAAAAGTGTGTCCGTGAAAAGCAATGACACTATATATTTTAGACACTAACAAGTTAAGTTCTAGGTCTAGTTAAGAAGTAGCAGGTGAGGCAAGTTCTCATTTTCACAGGGCTTATCTGCATATCATCACTGCCCCTACTTTACAAAGGGACTCATCCAAGGCAGTACAGGTAATCAGCCACAGAAGAGGTGTCGAGTGAAAAAACATACACAACCTAAAAGTTGAGAATTATACTTTATTCTGTGGACTTACTGCAGACTTAAGTCTAGGATACAGCCTCTCAGATAGCTCTGAGATACTGGTCCAAAGAGGTAAGGGAGGAGCCAGGATATATAGGAGTTTCTGCAAAAACCCAGGTAATCGACCATCAAAAGATTACTGCTAGGGCTTCCCTGGTGGCGCAGTGGTTGAGAGTCCGCCTGCCGATGGAGGGCACCCGGGTTCGTGCCCTGGTCCGGGAGGATCCCACATGCTGCGGAGTGGCTGGGCCCGTGAGCCATAGCCGCTAGGCCTGCGCGTCCGGAGCCTGTGCTCCGCGACGGGAGAGGCCACAACAGTGGCAGGCCCGCATACCGCAAAAAAAAAAAAAAAGATTACTATCCCACATGCTGCGGAGTGGCTGGGCCCGTGAGCCATAGCCGCTAGGCCTGCGCGCCCGGAGCCTGTGCTCCGCGCCGGGAGAGGCCACAACAGTGGCAGGCCCGCATACCGCAAAAAAAAAAAAAAAAGATTACTACTAATTAAAGAAAAAACAGACATCTCAAGTTAATGAATTTAGTGCTTCTCTATGTATGGGAAGATGCAAGAGTCTGAGCTTATTGAAATCATTCCTTTGATATGCACCTTGGCTATCTAGGGCCAGTATCCTGCTTTTCTCCATCCTGAATCCCCTCAGTGTGCACCATGGGGGATGGTGGCTACGGTGGCTGATGGCTTGATGGCCCCAATATCCTTTGTTTACTGAAATGGGCAGGCGACATTCTTTGTCCACAGTGGGAGTAACACTTGTTTATTCTACTCAATGAAATAGGTACTGAGTGCCTATGTCATGTCAGGACTATGCCAGGTTCTGTGGCTACAGTGGCTTCCCTCTTCGTAGGCCTCCTCTCACAGCAGGGTGCTGGGTACCTGAGGAGCTGGAGGCCAGCTGCCAGGGCCATCAGACTGCACCCCCCTGGGAGATTCTCCAAGAGACTGGGGCCCACCCCCCCACAAGCCCCCCGCTGCCTCTAGGTGCCTGAGGTCTCCCCACCACTCTCTGCTCTGTCAGAGCTGACAGTGCCGTGAATGCCAAGTACTGTTCATCTCAATCTGGATAATCTCTAAAAGGTTCTCTGACCATCAGTCGAAGCAAATTAGCTGTCCAACTGCTGGGAAACAGTCCATATTAAAAAGATGCCCCCCGCCCACCTCCCAACTTGAAGAAGGCCGCTCCAGCACACAACCTTCCCCAAATGTACAGGAGATGACTAGCAGAGAAGTGTTAAGAGTTAAACTCAGAACACGATCCAGCTCTCCAACTAAGCAGCCTATTCCACTCAAATCCAAGCCTCAGCAAAACCCAAAGTCAAGCAGATTCTCAGCACTCAATAACCAGCAATGGGACTCACAGGATCCCCAAATGTCTCTGACTCAGAAGCCCAGTCATTTGGTTTTATTGTGTCAGTAGTAACTCCCGTGTTTGTTATGCCCGGTAATACTAAGTGAAGTTTTGATCTGGAACAGAGATATGGCTGTGTGAAATTTACCTCCCATTTTGTTGCTCAACTGAACTTTGTCTAAATCGAGTGTCATGATCCTCTGCTATATTAGAAAGAAAGACCAATTTGATAACAAAGATCTGAGTTCAAGGGCTGAGTTCTCCATTTACTTGAACAAGTCCTTTAAACTTAGGCCAACAATGTAATTTATCACCCAAAACAGGGCCCTTGTGAAGGTGAAAAGGGGGTGCTACTGACAATTATACCAGAGGAAGAGTTATAAGCCAGGACTACCCCAGGCAAACAGAAAGCAGGGTCATCCTATCTAAATCTCTGAAACCTTACTTTCCTCACCTGTGAAATGGGGATAAGCACCAGGGTGGCTGTGAGAATCAAGTAACAACTTATTGTCTAATGGAGGGCTTTGTAAACAACAGGCAACAATACACATAAGGCATTTGTAGGATAAGGCACAGGCTTCTAAAAGAAGTACACTAGTACAATTAAAAAAGTATTAATCCCAAGGAGGAACACACCTAGACACACAGTAATCAAACTGACAAAAATTAAAGACAAAGAGAAAATATTAAAAGCAATAAGGGAAAAGCAATAAATAACATACAAGGGAATCCCCATAAGACTATCAGCTGATTTTTCAGCAGAAATGCCGCAGGCCAGAAGGGAGTGACGTAATATATTTAAAGTGATGAAAGAGAAAAACCTACAACCAAGAATACGCTACCCAGCAAGGCTCTCATCAGATCTGACGGAGAAATCAAAAGTTTACAAACAAGCAAAGCTAAAAGAATTCAGCACCACCAAACCAGCTTTATAACAAATACTGCAGGAATTTCTCTAAGTGGAAAAGAAAAGGCCACAACTAGAAACAAGAAAATTGTGAAAGAGGAAAGCTCACTGGTAAAGGCAAACATATAGTAAGAGTAGGAAATCATCCACACACAAATATGGTATCAAAACCAGTAATCATGAGGAGGAGAGTACAAGGGCAGGATATATGAAATGCATTTGAAATTAAGAGACCAGCAATTTAAAACAATCATGTATATATACAGACTGCTGTATCAAAACCTTATGGTAACCACAAATGAAAAATCTGTCATAGATATATACATGAAAAAGAAAAAGGAATCCAAAAACAACATGAAAGATAATCAATCACACAAGAAGAGAACAAAAGAGGAAAGGAAGAAAAAAGACCTAATAAAACAAATCCAAAATTAATAAAATGGCAATAAGAACATACATATGGATAATTACCTTAAAAGTAAACAGATTAAATTCTCCAACCAAAAGACACAGACTGGCTGAATGGATACAAAAACAAGGCCCATATATATGCTGTCTACAGGAGACCCACTTCAGATCTAGAGACACATACAGACTGAAACTGAGGGGATGGAGAAAGGTATTCCATGTGAATGGAAATCAAAAGACAGCTGGAGTAGCAATACTCATATCAGACAAAATAGACTTTTAAATAAAGACTGTTATAAGAGACAAAGAAATATACTACATAATGATCAAGGCATCAATCCAAGAAGAAGATATAACAATTGTAAATATATATGCACCCAACACACGAGCACCTCAATACATAAGGCAAATGTTAACAGAAATAAAAGAAATTGACAGTTACATAATAATAGTGGGAGACTTTAACATCCCACTTACATCAATGGACAGATCAACCAGACAGAAAATCAATAAGGGAACACAGGCCTTAAATGACACATTAGACCAGACGGACTTAATTGATATTTACAGAGCATTCCATCTGAAAGCAGCAGAATACACATTGTTTTCAAGCGCATATGGAACATTCTCTAGGACAGATCACATGCTGGGCCACAAAGCAAGCCTCAGTAAATTTAAGAAAACTAAAATCATGTCAAGTATCTTTTCCAACCACAATGCTATGAGATTAGAAATCAACAAGAAATAACTGCAAAAAACATAAACATGTGAAGGCTAAACAATATGCTACTAAACAACCAACAGATCACTGAAGAAATCAAAGAGGAAATCAAAAAATACCTAAACACAAATGAAAACAAAAACATGATGATCCAAAACCTGTGGGACACAGCAAAAGCCGTTCTGAAAGGGAAGTTTATAGCAATACAAGCTTCCCTCAGGAAACAAGAAAAGTCTCAAACAACCTAACTTTCCACCTAAAGCAACTAGAGAAAGAACAAAACACCAAGAAGGAAAGAAATCATAAAGAGCAGAGCAGAAATAAATGAAATAGAGACTAAGAAAACAGAAAAGATCAATGAAATTAAAAGCTGCTTCTTTGAAAAGATAAACAAAATTGATAAACCTTTAGCAAGACACATCAAGAAAAAAAGGGAAAGGGCCCAAATCAAAATTTGAAACAAAAAAGGAGAATTTACAACAGACACCACAGAAATACGAAGGATCACATGAGACTACTACAAGCAACTACATGCCAATAAAATGGACAACCTAGAAGAAATGGACAAATTCTTAAAAAGGTACAATCTCCCAAGACTGAACCAGAAAGAAACAGAAAATATGAACAGATCTGAAATTGAATCTATGATTTAAAAACTCCAGAACACAAAAGTCCAGGACCAGATGGCTTCACAGGCGACTTCTATCAAATATTTAGAGAAGAGGTCCAAGAGGGAGGGGATATATGTATACATATATCTAATTCACTTCACTGTACAGGAGAAACTAACACAACATTGTAAAGCAATTATATGCCAATAAAAAAATTAAATTAAATTAAAATACGGAAGAGTTAACATCTATCCTTCTGAAACTATTCCAAAAAACTGCAGAGAAAGAAACACTTCCAAACTCATTCTATGAAGCCACCATCACTCTGCTATCAAAACCAGACAAAGATACCACAAAAAAAGAAAATTACAGGTCAGTATCACTGATGAATAGAGATGCAGAAATCCTCAACAAAATATTAGCAAACCAAATCCAACAATATATTAAAAGGATCATACACCAGGACCAAGTGGGATTTATCCCAGGGATGCAAAGATTCTTCAATATAGACACATCAATCAGTGTGATAAACCATATTAACAAACTGAAGAATAAAAACCATATGATCATCTCATTAGATGCAGAAAAAGCTTTTGATAAAACCACAGTCAAATGTCATTCAGTTCAGAGCTCAGTTTCCCTCATCAGCAGGACTCCAGACAGCTTACAGTTACAGCCCCAAGTAAGAAATATTAACATCATAATATGATCATTCAGTAAATTCTCCAGAGGGAACCCCAG
This sequence comes from Neophocaena asiaeorientalis asiaeorientalis, assembly GCF_003031525.2. Taxonomy (NCBI): domain Eukaryota; kingdom Metazoa; phylum Chordata; class Mammalia; order Artiodactyla; family Phocoenidae; genus Neophocaena; species Neophocaena asiaeorientalis. Next base: position 1,474,669 of record NW_020171988.1, read on the forward strand.
GCCTAGTAAGGAAAGGACACTTCCGGGCGGGTGAGAGCTCCATTCTGGACCCACGCCAGGAAGCAGCAGGGTCCTTTGGCCTAGGAATCAGAGACCTGGAGCTTCCCTCTGGCCCCAGGCTCTGCTGCCTCTGCTGTAACATGGAGATGCCAAGCTATCCTTAGGCTGTCTCACAGGCTGGAACTGAAGGGCAAATGACGCATGGAGAGTTTTGTGCAATATGCTAGCCGTACAAAGGGAAGGCAGGGTCTGCAGACAAGAGAGGAGAAAGTGGTCTGGCCTGACCAGAGGTGCTGGTCATTTCCACAAGTCCAAGCTGAGCGCCTGTTCCATGGCTAGGACCTGCACTCTCGAGGGATGCAGGTGAGCCCCTGATGACCTGACACCACTAAGGACGTGGTTCCAGGCACCACCTGGCTTATCCAGCTCCACCCCCCAGCACTCCACTCTCATTCTGTGTGGTAGAGGAGCAGAAATGAGAAACAGAGAAGGAGGGGAGGTGCAACTGGAAAATCTCCCACCTAGCTGATACCATGGCTGGAATTACCCTGTAATTCTCTGACTTCCAGGCATTACAACTCTCAACTGCTCAATCACACTACTGGAGTTTTCATTAACTTTCTGTGCAGTTTTCTTAAACTTGGCTCAAAATAACCCCTCAGAAGTCTCAGAAATTCTGTCCTGTAAAATTTGAATTCAGGGATTGGCAAATTACAATCGACCCACAGGCCAAATCTGAGTGTTCTGGTGAATGCCGTCTTACTGGAACACAGCCACAACAATCTGTTTACATGTTGCCTAGGGCTATCTTCACACTACAAAGGCAGAGTTTTGTAGTTGTAACTGAGACAGGGTGGCCCTGGAAGCCTAACATACTATCTGGCTCCTTATGAAAAGTTTGCCAAACCCAACTCGTAATTCTACCTGCCTCAAAATACAACAGAAGAGAGTACAGTCCAAACCTGTTAAATAAACTGCTTTTTCTTCAAAGCTGGCAAGGTTTCACTTTAAAAAAAAAATTCTAACAAATCTCACTTTTACAGAGTCAGCATTTTTGCGTGTTGAACAAACCAAAAAAAAGAGTTTTCAGATTTATCATCAGCGGGAAAAGCATATTTTCCCACACAGCCATAAATCTATTATGCTGAACTACTTTACATAAACTCCTCAAAAACACATTGGCTTAAAGCTGAATCCACAAACACACCACTCTTGGCCCCAAAGCAATTTTCTGAAAGTAGAATAAGCTTGAGGGTGGGGCCTAAATAATAATCTTTTACATTAAAGTATATTCTATTATTAACACTAAAAATTAAACTACTGCGACAATGCAATTTCTGACCATGTTTATAGAAGTGTATAGTCCTTCCTTATATGAAATAGTTTTCTAACTGTTAGTTTAAATACACTTACAAAACTAAGCTAAGTATTTCCAAATACGTGAAGAACCATTCAAAAGCAAAATCAAACATCCAGCTGACACTTTTAAAAGAAAATGGGGTTACTCACGGAGATAAAGGGTGAGGATCCTTTATTTCCCAGCCCTTGACACCCCTTCAGGTTGGTGGATTAGCCCTTCTATAGTCTGAATATGGAGGAAAATAATCTGCACATGGGAAGGGGTAACAAGAGCTCGTCCACCTTCCTTTCTCAGATGTTAGTGCTTTCTCCCTTTTGATGAAATAGGAAGTTGTTCTAAAGTAGGGATAAGAACAAGGACTGTGAGACATGGTGCCAAAAAAAAAGAAAGAAAAAGCAAGCTACTCATAAAATGTAGGCTCTAAAAGAAGTTCTATCCCTAAAATATAACCTTAAACCTTAAACCTTATGCCTGTGAGGATAGTTCCCTCCATTGCTGCTATACTTCCTTCAACAAAAACAAATCCATCAGGACTTCACTGGTGGTGCAGTGGTTAAGAATCTGCCTGCCAATTCAGGGACATGGGTTTGATCCCTGGTCCAGGAAGATCCCACATGCCACGGAGCAACTAAGCCTGTGCGCCACAACTACTGAGCCCGTGCTCTAGAGCCCACGAGCCACAACTACTGAGCCTAAGTGCCACAATTACTGAAGCCCACGTGCCTAGAGCCTGTGCTCCACAACAAGAGAAGCCACCGCAATGAGAAGCCCACGCACCGCAACGAAGTGTAGCCCCCACTCACCACAACTAGAGAAAGCCCGCGTGCTGCAACAAAGACCCAACACAGCCTAAAATGAATGAATAAATAAATAAATTTATTTATTTAAAAAGAAAAAATCCATCCATTCCAAGTTTAAAGGGAACAATTTGAGTATTTTGCTGTCATCTTTTCAAATCAGTTGTCATATGCCCTGTTCAGAAAAGTTCTGAAGAGAAAAATAACAAACTTGCCCTGACTGTCTTCACAGGGATCAAGCTCATGTAATGCCCTCTCAGTAAGCCAGTCCTAACTGCGTGCCACCTGCCAGCGAGGAGAACCTGCCCTGGCCCAAGATACAAACCTCCCGGCGAACGACATCTGCAGTTCTCTCCAAGTGATCAGTTTTCCTTTTGGATTTCATTACGCTTTAATAGAAAGTAAAATTAGGTTATTAAGTATTATCCTCCTGAAAATTAATTACACTAGTAATTATCGTGACTATCCGATACCTGTCATACCTGTAGCTGGAAAGCAACAGCATGACTATCCACAATACAATATAACATCATGGATCCCAGAAAGTGGCCCATGAAAATCTGCACATCTAACTAAAGCTTAACGATCCACTGATAGCATGCACATGTAAGCAAGATGTTACAATATGCCTCCCATGATCATCAGCAGGTCAGGTCTTTTTGAAAATCAACCTCAAATGACACTGAAGGTGACAACTCACCTGCTTAGAGTAAGGTGGCGCAAAGCGCTGGGTGTCAGTCTACTCGAAGCAGCCTGAGCGCAGATGGCCCCCACAAAGCCTCGCAGCAACGCAGGAATCACGACAGCCATGGTGCTTCCTGGGAAACAACAAACTGAAAGTTAAAATATTTTAAGGAAAAGTAGGGAAATATCAGACTATCTTAGGGGCCAGTGAAGAAGAGTTTGGATTTTTGTTGCTGACATTATGAGCTGATCTAACAGCAAAACAATTAACTTCACCCTGACAAAATTTCTGCTGCTACATACAACTGATTCAACTGATCTCCACAGCACATACATATGTAATTATGGTGTTCAAATATCTGTGTTCTCTATTAGTTTCCAAAATCTCTGACCAAACTCATGGGACTAATCTTCTGCTATTACAGAAGAGGACAGTAGATTTTATAACTGCCTAATAATTATATTCTGCCCAGAGCACCGCATAAGTCTTTAATATTTCTTGTTAGATAACGTGAAAGGGACAAATTTTCTGAGGTTCACGGCAATGAGAATAAACAAACTCCAACTACATGCAGTAACATAGGTATCACAAATATCACAGTAAATGAAAAGAATGAAAGAAGCCAGACTCAAAGAAGTCAGTCACACAGAGTACAAAAACAGAAAAAACAAATCTATGCAGTTAGAAATCAAGTTAGTAATTACTCCTGGTGAGGTGCCAATGACAATGTCTTTTCTTAATACGAATGCTGACTGCATGGTTCATTTTGAAAAAAGTTCATCAAATCACAGAGAAGTTTGGGGGCAGTAAAAATACTCTGCATGGTACCATAATGACAAAAGTCATTAAACATATGTCCAAATCCACAGAACATACAACACCAAGAGTGAGCCGTGGTGTTAGACTTGGGGTGATTATGATGTATCAGTGCAGGTTCATCACCTATAACAACTGTCCCACTCTGGTGGGGGATGTGGATGCTGGGGGAGGCGATGCACGTGTGTGAGCAGGGGGTGTATGGGGAATCCCTCTACTAGCCCTCAGTTTTGCTGTGAACCTAAAACTGCTCTAAAAAAAAAATCAAGTCTTAAAAATTCACTGAAGCAGTCCTCTTAGGATTTATGTACTTCTGTTTATATGTTACACTTCAATAACAAGTTAAAAAAAAAAGCCAGAAAGATTCTCCAACATTTCAAATTCTAAAAACTACTGGCCTATCAGGGAAAGCACTGATTGGAAGTCAAATGATACATTTTTTTTGCTTCCTATCACTCTGTTTTCCTCTGCCAATTTTTAACTATTTCTTTGCCTAAGATGGCCACTTTTAACACATTATATTGGCATATATATCTGTCCTTTCCTATCTCAGTTGGCTTGAGAATAAATGAAAATGTATGTGAACACTCTATTTCCTGAGCTCTTTGGAAGGTACTACATAAATTAATTGTAACAAATACAGTGTTAGAAAAATATTCAAGTGAGGTGTGCTGCATTCCTACTCCCCATTCATTAATTTAGCCCTTCATTTGACAAATATTTATTAAAGCCCATCACATGGCAGGTCCTGGGGATACAAACATGAACAAAACAAAGACCTTAGGGAGCCTACATTTAAAAGACAGAGACATAGACGCAAGAGGGAAGACACATGGGAGCATATGTATATGTATAGCTGATTCACTTTGTTATAAAGCAGAAACTAACACACCACTGTAAAGCAAATATACCCCAATAAAGATGTTAAAAAAAAAAAAAAAAATCTTTAGCTCTTAAAAAAAAAAAAAAAGACAGAGACATGAAATAAATAAAAGTAAGTAAATTGAGCAGTGATATCAGTCATATGTAATTTATTCAGTTATAACCAAATCATATCAAAAATCCACTGTTTCATAACTAGTCTTTGGACAAGATAAAAGATCTATTTCTTGCCATGCAGCATCACTGTGGATAAACATGCTACTCGCTATTTTTCCCTCTAGTAAATGAAATAAGTATAAGGCCTCTTTCAGCTCATGTAAGACTACTACATGTAGTTTTTCTCCTTTGAATGTACTAAACCAAAAATGGTACATAAATCATTGAAAGAAAGAAGGCAAAACTTACTTTAGAAGTCCATGAGAGTTCAGGAGTCATTAAGAGTACGGCTGGCTGACTGACTGACATGCAATATTCTGGTCCTGCATTTAAACTGAGACCTTTGGAATATACACCAGTTGGAACACAGACAGTGTTTCCATATACTGAAATTCTAACAAAGTTCCTGCAATGGCAGAGACAACATATAAGAACGATGTTGGGGAAAATTAAAAAGCACTGTCTCTTAGTGGCAAAAGGAAAGGCTCATTGTAATCAGCAGCATCACCACAGAGCAAGCCGACTCTCAAAGACCCCCTTTCCATTCATTCCTCCTCCTGTTTCCACTTTTCTTGTCTGACTGTCTTGCTGCTTCTCTCTTTCATCTTCCTTGACCGTCAGTCTGTAACTTCTGCTGCTTAGGGTATCCACCCCATGAACAACCAGCTCAATGGCTGGAATGATACAGTTACATGTCACTTGGGGTCAACTTCCCTGATAAAATTTAACCAATATGTAGGTACATACGGACACCCTGTTCTGCTCAATGTTTTGGACAACTACTGCTACAATAAGTTGTCCTCATCTAAGACACATATTTTAGTGATTATGCTGTTTGAACGGTCTACTGCTCAACTGAACTGGAAAACAAAGAAATGTTAATTTTTAAAAGCTGTTCTCTTTAAAATTCTAAAATCTTGTTTTGTAACAATAGTAACCATGACCAAGAGCGCCACCTACTGGTAAAAAGAAGGGTATTTCATCAAATTGTGTTCAAAGTGCCTTCCAAAGCAAAAGGTATTTAAAGAAAAAAAAACTACCCATATTTTGAAACATGCCCAGTGGTTTTATATAGTCAATGTAAGTATTAATTAACTATGGAAAATTAACATATATTAATTAATTTTCAAAACCATACAAAAAAGAATATTCCATCAATGTTTGTATCCTCATAGGCCTTACCTCACCAAAGTTATTTCTAAAACAGAGAAAAGTATCATAAATGCTAAATAAAACATATATCCATTTAAACAGTGAACTGCAAGACACAGATAATTATGACACTATACATATAAAATCCTGAAGATGCTACCAAAAAACTACTAGAGCTCATCAATGAATTTGGTAAAGTTGCAGGATACAAAATTATACCCAGAAATTTGCTGCATTTCTATACACTAGCAACAAAAGATCAGAAAGAGAAATTAAGGAAACAATCCCATTTACCATCACATCAAAAAAAACAATACCTAGCAATAAACCTACCTAAGGAGATAAAAGACCTGTACTCCGAAAACTATAAGATGCCGATGAAAGAAATCAAAGATGACACAAACAGATGGAAAGATACACCATGCTCTTGGATTGGAAAAATCAATATTGTCAAAATGACTGTATTACCCAAGGCTATCTACAGACTCAATGCAATCCTTATCAAATTACCAATGACATTTTTCACAGAACTAGAACAAAAAATTTTTAAATCTGTATAGAGAAAGAAAGCTGGATTTAAAAGAAAATACCAAGAGTCTTACATAATTACGGGTTCATTGCAACAGGTTATTCACATTCTCCAAGCCTGCTTTTGTATAATATGTGGCAACTAGCTATCCAACAAAGCCATGAAACCTTCAACTGCTTCGCCACATGGAGACCAAGCACGCTGCATTGAAAGACAAGCCTTTGGAGTTTTTCAAAAGAAAAGAACATGAACACGAAGAACAGTAGCAATTATTGAAGGCCACCACTTCATCAAATGTGTCTGCACTGAGAGCATCTTTCTTAGTGCCCAACCACATTGCTAAAGCTAAGAAGCCCTTTACTATTGGTGAAGAGCTGATCCTGCCTGCTGCTAAGGACACCTGTCGGGAACTTTTAGGAGAGGCTGCCGTTCAAAAGGTGGCATGTATTCCTCTTGCAGCTAGCACCATCACTAGATGAACTGATGAAACAGCAGCAGAGGATACTGACACACAATTGTTAGAGAGGATTAATGAGTCACCGCGGTATGCAATCCACGTTGACGAGTCTACTGATGTTGACAACAAGGCAACAACGCTTGTTTTTTGTGCTATATATTTTTCAGAAGGATGTGCACGAGGATAAGTTACGTGCACTTTTGTTGCCAATCAACACCACAGCTGCAGAACTATTCAACTCTTTGGGCTTATCGGGACATATCAGGAACACTGAATTGGTCATTTTTTTAAATTAATTAATTAATTAATTTACTTTTGGCTGCATTGGGTCTTCATCGCTGTGCGCGGGCTTTCTCTAGTTGTAGGAAGTGGGGGCTACTCTTCGTTGCGGTGCATGGGCTTCTCATTGTGGTGGCTTCTCTTGCTGTGGAGAACGGGCTCTAGGCGCACAGGCTTCAGTAGTTGTGGCACACGGGCTCAGTAGTTGTGGCACATGGGCATGTGGGATATTCCTGGACCAGGGCTTGAACCCGTGTCCCCTGCATTGGCAGGTGGATTCTTAACCACTGCGCCACCAGGGAAGTCCTGAATTGGTCATTTTGTGTCAGTATATGTGCCGACGGAGCACCTGCCACAATTGGACAGCTTTCTGGTTTCACCACTTGGGTCAAAGAGGTCGCCTATGAATGTGAGTCTACGCACTGTGTCATCCGTAGAGAAAGGCTGGTTAGCCGAAAAATGTCACCTGAACTTAACGTTTTGCAGGATGTGATTAACATTATCAACCACATTAAAGTACATGCCCTTAACTCCCATCTGTTTGTGCAGTTCTGTGAGGAGATGGACACAGAGCATACACGTCTTCTCTTACACACAGAAGTGAGATGGCTTTCTAAAGGTAGATCACTGGCCAGAGTTTTTGAGTTACGAGAGCCGCTCCTGAGATTTCTTTTAGAAAAACAGTCACCACTGGCACTACATTTCAGTGACACAGAATGGGTCGCAAAACTTGCTTACCTGTGTGACATATTCAACCTGCTCAGCAAACTCCATCTGTCACTTCACAGGAGAATGACAACTGTGTTCAAGTCGGCAGATAAAGTGGCTGTATTCAAAGCCAAACTGGAGTTATGGGGGTGACAAGTGAACATTGGGATTTTTGACATGTTTCAAACATTAGCAGAGATTTTGAAAGAGACTGAGCCAGATCCTTCTTTCTCCCACTAGTGCATGATCACCTATCTCAGCTTTCAAAAGTGTCTGAGCATTACTTCCCAATCACAAAAGACTCCCGAACCGGGAAGGTATGGATCCGTGACCCATTTGTGAATAAGCCAGGTGAATCGACTTCATCCGTGCTAGAAGAGAATCAACTGCTTGAGATCGCAAATGATGGTGGCCTTAAAAGTATGTTTGAGTCAACTTCAAATCTCCATACATTCTGGATTAAAGTCAAGGCGGGATATTCTGAGATTGCCACAAAAGCACTGAAAAGCCTGCTTCCATTTCCAACATCCTATCCTTGTGAAGCAGGGTTTTCTGCAGGGACAGCAACCAAAACGAGATCACGGAGTAGAGTGGACATAAGCAACACACTTCGGGTGTCCCTGTCTCCCATCACCCCCAGATGGGACCATCTAGTTACATGAAAACAAGCTCAGGGCTCCCACTGATTCTGCATTAGGGTGAGTTGTATAATTATTTCATTATATATTATGATGTAATAATAATAGAAATAAGTGCACAGTAAATGTAATGCGCTTGAATCATCCCGAAACCATCCTCCCACCCCACCCCACCCCCGTCTGTGGAACAATTGTCCACGAAACCAGTCCCTGGTGCCAAAAAGGTTGGGGCCGCTGTCCTAGAGTAACAGAAATAAAAACAAACAAATGGGACCTAATTAAACTTAAAAGCTTTTGCACAGCAGAGGAAACCATGAACAAAATGAAAAGACAACCTACAGAATGGGATAAAAAATTTGCAAACAATGCAACCAACAAGGGGCTCATCTCCAAAATATAAAAACGGCTCATACAGTGCAATATCAAAAAATCAAACAACCCAATCAAAGAATGGACAGAAGATCTAAATAGACATTTCTCCAAAGACCTACAGATGGCCAAAGACACATGAAAAGATGCTCAGCATTGCTAATTATTCGAGAAATGCAAATCAAAACTACAATGATGTATCACCTTACACTAGTCAGAATGGCCGTTATCAAAAAGTCTACAAATAATAAACGCTGGAAAGGGTGTGGAGAAAAAGGAACCCTCCTACCCTGTTGGTGGGAATGTAAACTGGTACAGCCTCTATGTAGAACAGTATGGAGGTTCCTTAAAAAACTAAAAATAAAGCTACCATATGATCCTACAATCCCACTCCTGGACATATATCCAGAGAAAACCATAATTCAAAAAGATACATGCACCCCAATGTTCACTGCAGCACTATTTACAATAGCCAAGAGACATGGAAGCAACTTAAATGGCCATTGACAGATGAATGGATAAAGATGTCATATATCTATATATCTATCTATCTATATATATATATATATACACACACACACACACACACACACACAATGGAATATTACTCAGCCATAAAAAAGAATGAAATAATGCCATTTGCAGCAACATGGATGGACCTAGAGATTTTCACACTAAGTGAAGTCAGACAACGAAAGACAAATAACCACATGATATCACTTATATGTGGAATCCAAAATATGATACAAATGAACTTATCTATGAAACAGAAACAGACACACATAGAAAACGAACTTATGGTTACCAAAGGGGAAAGAAGGGGAGGAATACATGTTTGGGATTAACATATACTCACTACTATATATAAAATAGATAACCAACAATGACCTACTATATAGCACAGGGAACTATAGTCAATATTTTGTAATAACCTATTAGGGAGGAAAATCTGAAGAACATATATATTTACGTATGTATAACTGAATCTCTGTGCTATACACTTGAAACTAACCAACAATGCAAATCAACTATACTTCAATAAAATTTTTTTTAAAAAACAAAGCCACATTCAAAGAATACAAAAAATACAAAAAAAGAAAAAACTACACATATTTTGAAATTTATGTCCAATGGTTTTATATATTCAATGTATTAATTAACTAAATAAAATTAACATATTAATTAATTTTCAAAACCATACAAGAAAGAATATTCCATCAATATTTGTATCTCATGGGCCTTATCTCACCAAAAAGTTATTTTACTTTTAAAAGAGAGAAAAGTATCATAAATGCTAAATAAAACAGATATCCATTTAAGCAATGAACTGCAAGCAACAGATTAAGATTTAAAATGAATGATACTAGTTTCTGTTCAATAGCTACATTCAAATTCTTTAACAATTACTGAGGCACCAGGCACTATTTCAGGTTGTGGAGACACAATAAACAACCAGACACAAGGCCTTTGCCATCATGAGGCTTTTATCACAATGTCTACAACAGATAACAATAAACAGATAATTAACAAGACTCAGATTACAATGAGTGTGATAAAGGAAATAAGAGTGATGAGGTAGGTGGGGGAATATCAGGAAAGGTCTCTCTCAAGAGGCATCAGAGCTGAGACCCGAATGAGGGTAAAGAGGCAGCCAAGCAGGCGTTAAGTGCAGAGCACTGGAGCGAGGCCCCATCACAGAAACAAGCCTGGTGTGGTAGAGGAAGCACAGCCAGTGTGACTGGAGAGCAGTGAGCCAAGGACAGTGACAGGACATGAGGTCAAGGAGGGAGACACGTGCCAGGTCACAGCAGGCCACAGGAAGGGTGTGGACTTTCTTCTAAAGGTGATGGGCAACAACTGAAGGGTTTAAATAAACCAGGGGAGGGACGTGATCTAATTTACATTAAAGGATCACTCAGGCTGCCCTGTAAAGAACAGATTGCAGAGGGGCAAGAGTTGAAGCAGGAAGTTCAGTTAGAAGGCACCAGGCTAAGCGCAGATAGGATAAAACTCAGACAGAAGCAGATGAACATGGAATAGCTTTTGGAATTAGAGCCCTATCACTTGCGGATAGACTGGATGAGGTGTGAGCAAGCAGACAGAGAAAGAAAAACCAAGAATGCCTCAAAGAGCATGAATGCACTGAGATAAACTCACAGAGCTAGCATGGCACCTGCTGATTTATAATTCTAGGTGCCAGTGAGGAAGCACAAGGGATCCTGGCATTTGGTAAGGGGACCCGAGTGGAATACAAGTTATAACAGAGTGCTCGACTCAGAATCAGCAGAACTGGGCTCAGATCTGACTCCTTTCTGCTTTCTGACCTTAGGCCAGTCACCACTTCCCATTTATAAATGGGAATGACAACACTACCTCACTAGATTGCTGAAAGGAATAAACGTCCGGGGAAATACCTAGCAAGCAGGAGTGTCACTAAAAATCAACCCAAATACGTTATCCCCGCCAAACAATCTAGAGAGGCAGTGGGTTGATATTGCCAATAAACAACTCCTTAGCCTGATCTACAACAGCACTCATAAAAAACAGCTGCTATGACGTAAGTATGATCTAGTTCTAAATTCAATCTCACGCTAAGAATTTTGGTCACTGTTATTTTCCAAATCAGCAGTGTTACAATTTAAAAAAAATTATTTTTAAACCATAAATTTGTGATCTCAAATGACTGTATAGCAACTAGTAAACTTGCTTCTGTCATGCTCTCAGAGTCCAAAGATGTTTCATTATATTATAAAATGTCTATTCCCTTTTAGGAATAAATGTAAAGTTTAGTAGTCATTGTGATGTTTTATTAAAAAATGCTGGGTGGCGTAAAATAATGCCTCACAGGATTGGCTACAGTTTTACTTTCCTCAGCACAGGATGAACTCAAACTGGCAGAATGATATGGGAAACCACCTCTGGCCAGACAAGGGATATGGCAACAGACGGCAGGCTGAAAGTGGTACGGAAGGCCAAGGAGACCCCCAAATCTAGGCCTCAAGGGAACCTGCACTGCTCTAGCAGAAAATCTCAGCAGTCTACAGAGTGCCAGGGCTGTTTGTTTAATCCAGCTTTGCTTCAAGCACCATCATACCACAGATGGCACTGAAGGTAATTAAGAGCCTAGTTTCTGGGGTCAGACAGGTCTGAGTGATCACCATAGCTTAATGTCACTTAACCAGCTTTGCCCCTTTTGGTAAGCTCCTAAACCTAAGCCCCTAAAGCTCATGTTTCCCAATGTTGAAGATGGGATTAATGATACCTATACCTCACTGGGCTGTTTCAATGACATGATGCATGTAAACCACTTGGTACAGGGCCTGGCACACAGTGTCAATTACTATTAATAAGTGGCTCATTAATAAGTGGTTCACTCATTTTTCTTTTTCCATTTGAGGTAATACATACTCAAAGAAAAGTTGGAAAATTACAAGGAAATTATTAAGAAAAATTATCCAACGACTCCTGAAACTTTTAGGATTACAAACCTCAATTTTAAGATTCCCCAGCAAATTGTTTTTGATAGATCCAAACTGTTTTCTAAAAGGTCTACCAATTTATAGTTCCGTGAACCAAATATGACAGCACCCATTTCTGTACATTCAAAAATGGCTCACCTTTATTTTGTAGGTACTTATGCTCAGAAGCACTGAAGAACTAAAGTTCCCAACCTCAAAATGATCACTGGGACTATAGAATAAACACTGGATGGAGACTCTCTGTCCTCCTCGCTCCAAGAGGCTACCTGGGAAGTATCCGTGTCTGCAAAGATTCAGGGAGCAGCCTCTGAGCTATGTGGGCTCTGAGCTATGTGGGCTTTCTCCTTTGCTCAGAGCAGAACCATCCCAGTTAACCCTCAACAAGTTTAGCAAATGTTTCCTAACTCCTGGGTAGATCTCCAGTTAGGCAAACTAGAATGTTGGTGAAGCCTCTGAAATAATCTTCTACTAATCCCTTTAACATAACTTCTAAATTTTCTCCCAAAGATTCCTCTGCCTTTAGGTTTTCAAGCTTTAAAAGGGCTAAACCAGGTGGAACTTCAGCGTGCACAAAATTGGTAGCTTCATGCAAACGTCGGAGTACGTGTACATAAATAAGCATAAGGATGTGTACATGTGTATATTATGCATATTATACAAATATAAACTGAATATCGTATATGTGATTGCTGAACCAAGTAAAACTCGTAATTTCCAGGCAAAAGTAGAATGTTGGATCTGAAAGGAATCTTGTAAATCATCTCTAATCCAACCCTCTTTCAGTCAGAAGAGGAAATAAGGCCCAAAGAATGTAAATGTCCAGCCCCCAGAGTTAGTTCCCAACGGTCATCTTCTGAGCCCAGATCTGCTTCTAAATAGTGGTTTTCTCACAGCATTCCTTCTCTACCAAGATTTGAATAAATGCCTAGTAATGGAGCAATATTCCCATGAAACCCCGTTTTACCAAGACAGGCACTAGTACTGCTTTCCAGACAAATCACTTTTTATTTGCATTTCCCATTAAGGTATACAAAGGCCTCATGGTAGTAACTCTGCATGCTGATGCCATTTCTTTTACAAAGAAGAAACTGTGGTTCACGCAAGTTAAGTAATTTGTTCATAGGCTTGGGGACAGACAGGCTCTTCATTTCCTAGGTGTGTGATTTCGGTCAAGATACGTGACTCTCTGTATCTCAGTTTAAAGATTAATAATATGGAATAACATCTAAAGTCCCAGGGTTGATGGAAGAACTATACTTAGCGAAACACCTGATTGTAGTTATATAATATTATCAATACATGCTTGGCAAACACAGGACTAGAACTCAACTTGCGTAACAGATCTTGCTTGGTCCTTTCGACAACACAATTTAGGGCATTTGAAGACAATCCAGGGTGAGGAAGAGGCGGGGATGTACCTGAATAGCCGAGTGCAGCCAGAACTACAAGCTACGCGTCGCCCAGAGCTCACGGTCACTCGGTGAAATCACTATTCCAGGGGAGCTTTTCGTCAGTCACCGGGGAGGCACGGAGGGACGTTCCGGAGTCCGAGCAGTTCCCGCCGCCACTTCAGACTCACAAAGCGCGCCCGCTTTTCCGCAGCGTCGCCGAGGGGCAAGGTCGACGCTACCTAGGCCGGCCGCCGCCCGCTGCGGGGTCTGGTTAAGGCCTTTCTAAGGCCCGCGGACGTGAGGCAAGTAACCAACCCCTCAATAAGGAACCTCCAAGCCGCCGCCACCTCTGGGACTCAGTTCCCAGAGTAGGGACAAGCTCCGCCCCCGGCGACGGAGAGCTTCCGGTGTTCCCCCACGTGACGCAGCAGCCGCGCGAGCGAACCTCACATATTATTGGTCGCTGCCGTCCGATGGGCGGGGCGGGGCGCGACCTCCCGGAGCAGCCACCTCCGTCCGCCCGTGTCTCCGCCCCCTAGCTCCTCCATCTCCATGGTGACCGCTACCCGGTCACCCATGTGACCTCAAACCCTGAGTTGCGTCATTGTCTCTGAGCCGGAAGCGGTCATTCCTGCGCAGGTGCACGGCGACGACGCCCGGCTGGGCCGGCGCCTTAGAAGTTGGACCGGCCCCGGCCTGGGTCGGACGGTGGAGGTGATAGACCTCTGCTCGCCCCAGTAACGATGGCGGTGTTTCACGACGAGGTGGAGATCGAGGACTTCCAATATGACGAGGACTCGGAGACGTACTTCTACCCCTGCCCGTGTGGAGATAACTTCTGCATCACCAAGGTAACTCGGGGACCCGCCCGGCGACTCCTCGGAGCAGGCGCGCTTTCGCTCTGCCGAGTTCCTGCCGCCGATCCACGCGGCTCATAGTTATCCACGCCCTTTTTTATCCGTTTCTGAATTCCCCCAAATTTGATACTCCGCGCTGTCGGCGGCACTTGGTTCTGGCCTTTAGTCGGGCCGGAGCGGGGAGGGGAGGGTGTGGATGGCGCCATCCTTCCCAACTTAAGCTTCCACTTCCTGGGATACTCCTTTGGAGGAAGGTATGTGTTTTTGTCTTCCCAGGGGTTTTGAGGCGACTGAGCCTTGACTCACCCTCCTGGGTGTTTATCCCAAGTGACGCTTCCAGGGAAGAGTGGGGCTGGCATTTCTCTTGGAAGATGCTTTTGGTCCTCACATGCCTTGTGGGGAGGCCAGCCTCAAAGGAGCTTGCCCACAGAGGTGGGAGGGTTTGGGAGAAGGAGATCGCCAAGAGAAGACTTTGCTGACGGTGCGGTGTTCGATTTTGTTATAGGAAGATTTGGAGAATGGGGAAGACGTGGCAACGTGCCCTAGCTGCTCTCTCATTATAAAAGTGATTTATGACAAAGTAAGGAGTCAGATTTTAAAAGGTGGGGGAGGGTTGCAGGCACCTAGAATAGTCTGCCTGTGATAGGTAGGTGCAGAATGTTTTCTAATCTTGTGCTAGGTAAATGCTATGTTTTTTAAAACAAATTTTTAAAACCATTAATAAGCAGCTGTATAGTAAATTAAAATTTTAAAAGCTCAACTTGATTAACTCTTTTAGCTTTGGAGAAGACAATAAAGAAAACTGTTCTGTATCTAGTGAATATTATGATTACTTATTAAATAGAGGAAAATAATTATAAAGATTATTTAATTGACAGTGTTTATTCCTCCCTTATTTAATAAGCAATTAAAATTGTTTAGAGCTCTTGGACTTATTTTGAGGGAACATTTGTATAGTATCTCTTACCTGGCTTATACATCGAACTCTGCATTATCTTGTTTGAGATGTAAGTCATAGTTGCAATTTTACAATTTTCATTTTAGTCTTTAGTTGTCCTGCTGTTTTCACCCAAGGATTATTGACAATAGAAAACAAAATAAATGCCCACCCCAACTTTTGGTCAGTACTTTGAATGGAGTCTTAACTTCATAAGAAGCTTAACATTCTTTTCTCTGGGTTTTGGTTTTTGTTTTTGTTGTTGTTGATATAATTGTCATATAACAAAGCTTAACATTCTTAAGGATGAACTCTAAAATGAGTATAGGCAAGGCGGGGGAACAAGGCACATACCTCATGACATAAGCAGGCTATAGTTTAGACGACACTTAAGAGGTTTACTGATTTATTCTTGCATTTAAATGTGTTCTGGAACAAAAAGAAAACAGGGTAAGGGTGAGCGGGAGTGCTGGTATGAGAAGAGATTGCAATTTTAAATCGGGTGATCACGTACTGTAGGCTGTTTAGTAGCATCCCTGACCTCTACCCATTAGATGCCAGTAGCACCCCGCAGCATGTCAACCCAGAATGTCTCCACACATTGCCAAATATCCCCAGAGACAAAAACAACACCTCCTCCCCGCTACCTCTCGAGAACCTTGTGTTAGAGCAGGAAGGCACAGGGCCATTTTAAAGAATATGGAGCATCGTGTTGGTGGTGGACCATAAACTCTGAAGAACACAGTGGGAGGGTTCCAGGTGCTGGGCAGGAGTCAGAGATCAATAGGGACAGAATACAGGCTGATCCTTATGGGGATCAGACTGCAGGAGATGAGGGGTAACCTGGGAGGCAGAGGTTTCTTGGGCTGGCTGGTGTAAGCCAGGCTAAATCATCAGAGATTGAACTTCATTTACAAAATAGCTAATTTGCAGATTATCTATGTTGGGAAACATAAAGAGCTATCCCTTTAGTTGAAAAAAGTAATTACTTTGAAGAGGGCAGGTATTTGAGTGACCAAATATTGAAGTGGAGAAGTAGTAGTGCAAATAGTAATTAATACAGAAACTTAAAAGGTGTGATGTCTGTTTTATAAATGTGATTTCTGAGAAATGGGTGCTCTGTAGTGACGAGGGACATGTTTGTTTATAAGATGCATTAAATATGAATTCAGGACTAAAAACTGATACATTTTTAAGATTATGATTCTGCTGCTGGCATTGACTCATTGAACAAGAATGAAGTGATAGAGCAAAGGAAAAACTTAGATTAGCAGAGCTGGATTGATTCTGTAACAAAATGAGTTTATCTTTGATGCATCTGTGACACAGACACTCCGTGATTAATATAATTTCTTGTTCTGTCTTAGGATCAGTTTATGTGTGGAGAGACAGTCCCGGCCCCTTCCACCAACAAAGAGCTAGTTAAGTGCTGAAGCAGACTTTAGGATTCCAAAGCCTGAATTTTGGGGAATGAGCCAAATTGGAAAAATCAAATGCAAAGTCACTGGCTTCTTCATGGGGACAGTCATTTTGTAGTTTGGTGTTCCATAGAGTGTGGATTCTTTCCATCGGCTGCCAAGTTCATCTCCAGTTGAAGAAGCAAGTCCACCACATGACATACGCGGATTTTGTGCCAAAACTTTGAATTGGATGGGCTCTTAATTTTCCATCCGAACTTAAAAGAAGATAATTTCAAATCAGTGCTTTCTTTCACTCAATTTTGTTATTTTTATATCTTACACATAATTACTTCATTATCTGACAACAGCTTCATCTACCTCAAAGTCATTAGGATTCTTTAATTTTAAAAAAGATTTTATTTTTTAGTTGGTTATTAAGATTATTAAAATCAGCCCTTTCTTTGTAGTTTGACATCAGCTCTGCTGTTCTAAACTGAAGGAAATCAGTTGCCTTCAGTCAGTCGGGACTGTACCTTCAGTTGGCCAGGCCAGTTTTCAAGAGCTGGCCATGAGTCAGATGTCTGTGTTCTGTTAAGCATGTCATTTCCATTATACTTCATACACTGGGTTCTGGTCATGGTGTTAAAGAGAAAATATACTGAGCTCACAATTTGTCCAGAGTTAAAAGGTAGTGAGTAAGAAGAAAAGTCAAAAAGTGAAATGATCAAAGAATATGGAATTTCCTTATCAATATTCTGCATGTTCCTTGAAAATCAGGACAAGATAAAAAGAAAAACAGCCAAAGAAAGTGAAATTGGTAACGGAGGAGAGGAGAAAAATATGCCTACTTTTAGTAAATTAACTGCTTGAGTGGTTACAGAGCAAGTAACATTTCTGAATCTGGGTTCTTGTGTGTGTATTTGTTTTTAGATAAGGCTAAGGAAATTTCACTCTAGGTAGGGGTTAATGTCAAGTCTTCATGGCTAGCGGCCCTGCTTTCAGCATTACCACCAAATCAAGTTACTAGTCCTAAAAGGTAAAGCTTCCACAGCAACTCTTGTATTTGCTGAGGAGGAACTTAAGAATGAGATGCCTGTTCCAATTAAATATGCCCCTGAGGGCCCATCTAATAAGCCTCTATAAGCTGCAACCACATCAGACATTCACTCTTGCCCTGGAGAAAAAGAAACATACAAAGATAGGCTATCGGTCTTCCTTTGCTACAGCCCTGAGAATAGCAAGAAATAGAACCACTTGCACAGAAATGCCAAAATTCCCTTTATATACACACCTCTGCTGTGTGTACATAAAGCTAAACTCACCTGTGTCTGGTGGGTTGCTCTGTAAATGGCTTCTGCAGTTAGAAAAATAGCTTGCCAGCATGTGAGCATTTTATTACTAACTGATAAATGTGCAGCATACTCACTGGGGGTTTAAATTAAAACAGGCCAGTGGCCTTTTTTCCCCGGCCAACAGCATGGCTATGTGAAGCCATTAGGCTGAGACATAAATCACCAAAAACTGTATGCCAGAACTGCTTGGTACATTATGCGAAGCATATGGCGTGTTGATATGTTGAGAAATCTCATCGCTGTTTGGGACACTGACACCCCAGAAGTAATCCACAGTTGCTTTGGAACGAGTGACGGCTCAGGTGAACAGAGCAGGGTGTGTGCTGACTGGTGGGGATGAGCTACAGAGAGAAACGAACTGTCCCATACTCAGATCTGATGGTTTCGTAGATACTGGTAACTGATGATGAATTTCAAACAAGAACAGACATCCCTGATGTCACTTACACTGTGAGCGTAGAAGAGCAGGAAGAAAAGTTGCCCAAGTCCAAACGTCCCAGGAGAAAAGCCAGCGCCACTGGCGATTGGTGATAATGTGATAACGGGAATGATTTCATTCCAAAGCAGCTGAGTTGCTAAATCTGTTAACCACAAAAGAACACATCAGGATTTAATCCTGTGTTAAGCAGAAAGTAAAACCAGGGTCTGACAGATACGACTTGAGTTCAGTGTGGTGTATATGCCTTGTTTAGCTTCACAGACATTTCAGAGACCCTCTGAGGACTGAGTTGTAATCCAGGCTCTGTCTCTTGCTGCCTTGGTAATCTTTGGCAAGACCAGTGGATTCCTCATCCGTACAATTAGGAGACTGGATCAGGGTATTTCTAAACTCAGTACTATAATTTCAGGCTTCATAGTTTGCAGGAGCTGGAATGGTAATTGAAACCTTTTTAAACTAAACATGGGCTGAAGATGAATTACAGAGAAAGACACTCCATTCTTCAGTAACTCCATGTCAAAGGATTCTGCATATACTTTAGTGTACACAGTCAGAAACCTTTTTATTGGAAAGCACCTAACATTTTTGACAACTGTACATATTAATTTATTACCAGAATAAATTGTATTGGCATGCTAAATAAAGCCAGATTATTTACATCCATTTGTTTTCATGTAGTTTTTTTTCCCCTAAATACGAACATTATGTATTAAAAGGTTATAATGTGATTTTTATATGAGGTAGAAATCTTTAACCCGCTTTAGAACTTTGTAAGGTTTCTGTTGTGGACAGTACAGTTTTTAAGTAGGAAAGAAATTGCCACTGTTTCTACTGTTTGGCCACATGGGTTTCAGTTCTGGATTTTTATTATTAGTTGGAAAAAAATAGCTTTGAAGTAAGCGGCAGAAAGGCAGATACAGTTGACTGTAAGTAATTCAGTTTATTGCTGGGAAGGAAGGCTGGTATTTAAGACTGATGATCAGTTCTTACCAGTGCTTTGAGAGCCCAGCTCTAGTTAGGGCACAGTTTGAATCTCAGTTCCTCCACTGTGATCTTGGACAGGTTTCTTTTTGTATCTCTATGTCCTGGAATGTGAAATGTAGACCATAATAGTACCTTTTCCCCAGCATTGCCCTGTGGATTCCTTCATTCAGCAAGGGTCTGTGGAGTGCTTGCCACATGGTGGACACTAAGTGAGGAAGACAGGTTGGTTTCTGCCATCGTGGAGCTTCCTTGCAACTAGAAGAGAGGAAGTAAGAGAACAGGCTGTGTTTAGGGCCCAGGAGGAAACAAACCATGTGGTGTGATACAGGTGCCTTTCTAAAGAATAGATGAAAGGCTTCTCAGGTCTGGCACCTTTTCTGAGACCTGAAGGATGAGAATGAAGCAGCCTTGTGAAAATGATTACATTAGCTAATGACTAAAACATTTAGCACAATGCCTGTCATACGTGCAAAAACAAAGTTATCTACTCTAATACCGAAAGGAATTCATTGTTTTGAGCACTGACAATATTATTAGAATAAATACGAAAAGTGCAAAGTATTGGACACCCTTTGCCCACACGTACTGAATCTCTCTGGGCTTGGGTTTTGACAAGCCCTCCAGGTGGTTCTGATGCAGCTAACGTTTGAGAAGCACGGGTTGAGCACTGGCGTTCGAACTTGGCAATGCACTAGAACCACCTGAGGAGCTTTTAAAAGCCGTGCTGCCCAAGAGAGGCTGATTTATTTGGTCTAGGTGCAGCTTGAACGTCAGGAATAGTACAGTCTCCCTTGTGATTCTAACGTGAAGACCAAGCTGAGAACCAGTAGACTCAGCTGGAAAAGAAAATTCATAATCACAAAGTAAGAAGGATCCAGTTTTTTCAATGGTCACACCTTGTTTGCACGTGAAACAGGTGTGGGCTCAGTCGGCCACTTGCTTTGTGTCCAGACATACAATCAGCCTTAACAAGTGACCGCAGAGCCCAAGCTGGGCTAATGACCCCAGTGGGAGAGCCCCAATCTGGGTAGCCCCCTAGCTGCGCCCCCTGCTTAAACAATCACATTTTCCCAGAACTCACTCTGGCTGCTAATTACACACCTTACAGAAGTGACAGCTTCTGCATGTGTAAGTAATTAGGATTGCTTTAACTCCATTCCCTACTTCCTACAAAGCAAATTGCTCATGATTGCATACTACATTGGGAAACCATTTTACAAATTATTCCTTCTTAAGAGTTTAAAACAAAGGACACATGAAAGGGACTTCCCTGGTGGCGCAGTGGTTAAGAATATACCTGCCAATGCAGGGGACACGGGTTCGAGCCCTGATCCAGGAAGATCCCACATGCCGCGGATCAACTAAGCCCGTGCACCACAACTACTGAGCCTGCACTCTAGAGCCCGGGAGCCACAACTACTGAGCCCACATGCTGCAGCTACTGAAACCCGTGTTCCTAGAGCCTGTTCTCGGCAACAGGAGAAGCCATCGCAATGAGAAGCCTGCACACCACAACCGAGAGTAGCCCCCGCTCGCCACAACTAGAGAAAGCTCACATGCAGCAACGAAGACCCAACGTGGCCAAAAATAAATAATTTATATATTTTAAAAAAGGACATATAAAAAAGAAATCACAGTTAAAAATACTAGCTCACAAAATTCTTAAAATGGGGGAGGGATATCCAAGGAAGGCAGCCATCTTGGTCCTGGCAAACGAGGGGTATTTGATGGGGCAAGGGGTTCCATACGAAGTGACTCCCAAATAGAGGTGAATGTCTAGTAAGGGGTGGGGCATCTCAGTATGTGGCACAGAGCCCAGGCACTCCTTCAGGGGGTCAACACTTGGGACTGAGACTGGCAAGCAGGACCCAGTCACTAGGCAAAGATTTGGGGCCAGACTTCATTTTTAGAGGGGAATTGAGCTCTTTCCTGTACGTTTGGGCAAAGATTAACGCCAAGACTGAGGGTGCGGAAGAGGGGAAACAGACTCTTAATGGGCACCACCTGTGTTCTAGGCTCTTTCCATGAGGGCGGGACAGGGCACCCAGGGACACCCCAGAGGGCATTGGGTCCCAGTCTACTATCCCAAATGGCAGAACCTGAACTATTACTGTAGCCAGCAGGTATCTGTGAACTACCAACTGGTGATGATGAAAGAGTGAACTGGCGAGGGTGAGGGCTTTGGACCATTTAATGAGATTAAGTGAAATAATACACGTAAAGCAGTGAGCACAGTGTTTGCCCATAGTAAGAGCTCAATAAAAAATAGTTTAATCGTACTTACTTTTTGCTCTATCAGAAATGACCCAAGACTTACGGTCTGAGGAACTTGCCTGAATTTAAAGGTTAAGACAGCACAGCACTCAGCCATGATGTGTCAGGGGTCAACCCAGAAAAGCAAAAGAGCCACGAGCAGTAGAGGACGAGGGATTTGTCTGAGGGTTAGGCTTTATGTGGTTGTGCGAGCGAGAAGGAGGCATCAAGGCTGTTATCTCTGCGTCTGGTCTTGAGACTAAAGTAGCTACACGTCAGCCAAACTTGGTGTGAACAAAAGAAAATACAAACTGGAGCTACATCTGTCTCTCCCCACTGCCAACCTTGACTCAGTGGGTGATGTCTGTAGGAGGCTGGCACCCTTCACCAGGGAACTGCATAAGTAGTTGGCGCAGAACAAGGCAGAGGTGGCAACAGTGTGTGTGAGCACCCACTGACCTGCTGCCCTGCTCCAACCTTCCGAACATAAAAATATGTCTGCTGCTTTCCTTCTCATTTCCAATGTTTTTTTTTTTTTGGTCGAGCAGCTTGCGGGATCTTAGTTCTCCGACCAGGGATTGAACCCGAGCCCTGGCAGTGAGAGCACCGAGTCCTAACCACTGGACCACCAGGGAATTCCCTCATTTCCAAATCTTGCACAAAATTTCTCTGGTGGTCGATGCTCACCCAGGACCATACAGAGAAGGGAATTCTGCAAAATGTAGTCCTATAGTCCCAGTTTAGCCGATTGCCACCATACACAATGTTGGGGAAGCCGAGGCAGGGGTGGGACACCATTTTTGTTTTTAAACAGGTAAAGTGATGATAGCATGACGTCATTTAGATCACACTGTGGTGTTGATTTCATTATCCCCATGTTAACTGAAACATTAGATCAAGTCAGCCTCTCTTGCTGGCCAGACATCAGACAACAGTTCCATGAGATTAATTTTTGCTACACTTGCGTTGTGAGATGAGCAAGGTTTTGGCTGTGTTTTCTGCATTCAAATTTAGAGCAATGTCATTCTGGTAATAATAGGTTAATATTTCCAAAGTCTGCTCTATATATCCACATGAAGGGATTTATTAGCTCTAATTCTAGAGAGAGATGGGACATATGTTCATACAATGTCATTCAAAGTGAGATGTAATACCCCTGGGAACCTAGACTACCCCCGCCCCCCGCCTCCCCTTACTGATGGATCTGGTATCCTGGTTGCGGGAATTTGGGGATGATGCGTTTTGAGTGTTTTTATTGCAACAAATTCCCTGATACATTTCAGTGGTGTCCAACAGTTTGTTATCCGGACCATTTCAAATCAGGTGAGAAGCTCACACGTTAAGTCTGACATGATCTGCATGGCCAGGCCTGAAAACTTGAACTTTGGACCTTGAACAGAATCTGCCAGATATAGTTTTTATATTCCTGGCAAAATATGGCCTACTCAGGACTTGTCCATCTAGCTTGGCTAAGCACTCGTCATATGATGCTGAGGTCAAGGGGGAAAAAATCCGTGAAGTTAGACATAAAAAAGGACTCTCTGCTTGTAGAAGTGTTAAGGTTATTAGTAGTTACCCACCAAAATGGATAAGCAGTGTCATTCAACCAATAAAGATGCTGCAAGCATTTTCTGTTTATGAGTTAGGCCTAATCTCTGTGCCAAGGGGGGATTTTACAAAAACAGAATTATATTACAGAGAAACTTTAAGAACAGGATGGAAATGCTTTTCACCAATAAGTGACACAGATGTAGGTATTGGTAGCTAAATGAGTGGAAACTTTGTTCTCTTTGCCGAACACACCCCTTACTCATCAGGAATCATAAGCAGTTAAGTTTTATCTGGACATCGTGAGGCAGAAGGGGGCCTGACCTCGGCCAGATGGCTCCTGTTTTCCTCGCTTGCACACGTGTTCCTCCCCATCTGTGGACTCAGTGGGGCAGGGCCCTGGGCAAAGTGGCCAAGGACAGTACTGGTCACCTGGGCAGGCCTTGGTCTCTCCACTGTAATACAGGGGGGGGGGAGTTGAAGGAATGATTTCAGACATCTTAGCTCTGTTCTGATGTGACATTGAGTGCGTGAATGACTATTTCCAGTGTCCGATGAACTTGTCCTCTCGAGCCTGCAGGGGCCACCTTGAGGTGACAGCCGTGCTTTGGGCTGGGAAGCGGGGTCAGGAAGAGAGGAGTGGAGGAGAGCAGCCCTCGCAGGAATGACTGTGAATGACAGCGGCCAGGGCCTGTCGGGAGAGCCAGAGCCCCACTGGACACGAGTGTGGGTAGCCCAAGCCCTGGCAGCTTGCAGAAGGACATGTGTGGCCAAAACCTCTCTGTCCCACGTGTCCTTTTTCCCAGGGGGCAGCCTACTTAATGCAAATGCCACCTGTGGGACCTTCAGCCCAGGTCTGGGGCAAACTCGCCCGCTGGTTACTGGCCTCAGCATCTCAAGACACACTTAGCCAGGCCTTTGAGTTCCAGGGCTGCCCTGTCCAACATGGTAGCTAAAGTTCATATTTCAATTAAGAGGAAATAAAATTAAGAAGTCAATTCCTCAGCCATACTACCATATTTCAAGTACTCATGTACACATGCTGCTGTGGCCTGTGGCTACCATATCGGACGGTCCAAGTAAAGAACATTTCCATCATCACAGGAAGTTCTACTGGAGAGCTCTGTTCCAGAATTCGCCAGAGTGCTCATATACTGAAGAAACATAAAACACCTCTCTGGACTTCCTCTTCTTCTATTACGTTTCTTTCTTTGCTTGCATTGGAATACCTTGGCCATAGATTCTTTTTTTTTTTTAATTAATTAATTTATTTATTTATCTTTGGCTGCTTTGGGTCTTCGTTGCTGCGTGCGAGCTTTCTCTAGTTGTGGTGAGTGGGGGCTACTCTTTGTTGCGGTGCGCGGGCTTCTCATTGCGGTGGCTTCTCTTGTTGCAGAGCACAGGCTCTAGGCGTGCGGGCTTCAGTAGTTGTGGCTCACGGGCTCTAGAGCGCAGGCTCAGTAGTTGTGGCGCACGGGCTTAGTTGCTCCGCAGCATGTGGGATCCTCCCGGACCAGGGCTTGAACCCGTGTCCCCCGCATTGACAGGCGGATTCTTAACCACTGCACCACCAGGGAAGTCCCCATAGATTCTTAGAGACATTTGATATCGAAGACCTGGGTTCAAGCCTCAGCTTCCCCACATCAAGTTTAGGAGGGTTACTTAGTCTGTTTCTGTGTCAATAAAACGAGGATAATTAACCACCTCCCTGGGTTGGGAAAATCAGACGGGATAATAAACAGGAAGTTGCTGATAAGCCCCATGCACTGTACATATTCTCACCAAGCGATGCACGAAGAGAAAAGGGAGGGGTGATAGCCATTAAAATTCTGTCAAAAAAAGAGGTGGTTTTTGGAATAATATTGGTGGTTTTTCAGAAGGGACTGTAAAGGTAAAATAATGACACTTCCTCTGAGAAGAGAGGCCACTCCTTCCCACTCCCCTCTCCTTAGTGGGTCTTTTTGAAAACATTAATAGGCCTGATAAGAAGCCCAACCTTTTGATTTTATAATGCAAGGTCAAGGGCCTTCGGATCCTTACAACCATAGACACACATTGTGCAAATGAACTCAGAGCCTCTGGAGGTGGACAGGAGGCAATCACGTGGTCCACCCATCTGCCTCTCAAAGGGATGAGAGACGTTCTCATCGTTCCTTCTTCTACTATACTGCATAAACTCATAGGAAATTCTGTCCAGACTCTGAAGTCACTTTCGTGTTACCTTAATGCACGTGAGTCTGTTAGTTCTTACCAATAATGAGCCATGTTTGCTGTCTTCTGTATTAGTACGGAGGGGTCTTTGTGTTGGCAGGATTGTTTTATTTGTCCAACAGGGCCAAAGGAGACTTGAGTTTCCCATGTGGAGTGGAGGTGGCGAGGGGAAAGCCCCCCTCTGGAGGTGATGGGCTCAGATTGGAGGGAAAGGCTGGGTTTCTGGCTGATTTCCCCTCCTGGGACGCCAGCATTTGAGACCCAACCAGAAGAGAGAAGGTGCTCTGGTTTTCAGGAGCCCAGTAGGGATGTAGCCCAGGAAAGGAGAGGGGTAGCCTGCTAAGTGTGTGGCAGACTCACTGATAACCCCAATCCTGTGATTTCTCCTATAAAAGTCCATGAAGTGAAGTTTCTATTTTAAGTGCTATGGGGCTTTGTCTTGCATGAGATTTCAAATCACTCTAACTTCGATGGCAACTAAGAAAAAGTCCTTTCAGTTTTCTAGAAGAAGCTGGGAAGGAGCCCCAAGTCCTACTGTGAATTAGTTGGGGAAGCAGGTGGCAGATTCTGGGAGCCTGTGTGCCTTTGTCAAAAGGGTAGTTGGCGATCAAGTGGGCTGCAAAGGACAAAGCAGGGGACGAGGGGCCCGGGGGCTGTAAGAACAAAGGAGCCCAGGGGCAGACAAGGGAGGGACCAGCCCTGCCTACAAACCTGGGGTTCACATTTGGGGCCGAAAAGCAAGTCAGCCGACAATTTCAAGGAAGAATTTGGTCAAAACAAATATCTACAATACATATATTCCAGTCAATATTCCTTCAAGGATTAGTAATTTTGCTACATCACGGGACATTCGACAACTGCTTTGCACATGTATACACTTTGGGACAACTTTCAGAATTTTCTATTATTTTCTGTTTATTTCTTATTCATATTTTGCCAATATTCTTGGTTCCACATTGTTTATAATTACAGGCGAGAGGCTCCGGGGCCGGGTACTGAGGGCAGGAAGGACAGAAATGTTGAAAAATAGGGGCTCCACTGGTACAAGTTAAATGTTCAACAATAGTTTTATTGTTTATTTTATTGTTTTGTCTCATTCTATAAGTAATGCAGCCCCATTATAGGAAAATCACAAAACACAAACAAAAGAAAATAAAGAACAAGAGCTCCTATAATTCCAACTTCCCTTGCCTCATTCCATTTCTGTTCCTCCCAGGGGGATTCTTTTTTTTCTCCTAGGAGTTGAAGGCACAACAGCCCTCAGACTGGCAGCTCCTCATTCCCCCCACCCCAGACCAAGTTCAGGAGGCCTCCTGCCCTCAGTACCTGGCCCCAGAGCCTCTCCCCGGACTCCTGCAGGTTGTCTGCACTTTGCTACACTCACTTTGTGTTATACTTCAAAATCCTTAAATGTAATTTTTTTTTTAGTTTATTTATTTATTTTTGGCTGAGTCGGGTCTTCGTTGCTGCACATGGGCTTTCTCTAGTTGCGGCGAGCGGGGGCTACTCTTCGTTGCAGTGCGGTGGCTTCTCTTGTTGCAGAGCATGGGCTCTAGGTGTGTGGGCTTCAGTAGTTGTGGCACATGGGCTCAGTAGTTGTGGCGCACGGGCTTCGTTGCTCCGTGCATGAGGGATCTTCCCGGATCAGGGCTCGAACCCATGTCCCCTGCATTGGCAGGCGAAGTCTTAACCACTGTGCCACTAGGGAAGTCCCCTTAAATGTAATTTTATATATGATCTTCTATCAGGTGTGTGTGTGTGTGTGTATGAAAGAAAGATACAGATACAGCAAGTGAGGGAGGGAAGGAAAGAGAGAGAGAGAAAGAGACAGAGACAGAGAGTCAGGGACAGAGACAGAGAGAGACACAAGGTAGATCTTTGGTGTTAAAAGATCTACAGATTGGGGTCAAGGGAAGCCCTGGAAATTTGGAGGGGGCAAGGGGATGGTGAGGGCCTTCTATGTTCTCAGGGTAGAGAAAAAAGTGTATTTCAATGGGAAACTATGTTTCATCTAGAGGTTAGATCACCTCCAATTTATCTGCTTCTAGACTCTGACTGTCTCTGAGCTGTTTTAACTCTGTAGTTGAGGGCAGCTGACAGCAACGCGAGGTCGCTCTTGTCTCTAAGTGTGCATGTCCTCTACTGCCCAGGAAAGGCTCAGTTGTTCGCCCTCCCACCGTGTGACAAGACCCGTTTTGCCTCCATTTATGTACGTATTCATGTCAATATTCCTCCTGTATAAGGTGTCTCTTTTGAACTGGTTATAGTCTCTACTGGTCCCACATGAAATCAATAAAATCTTTAACATGTGTTCATTTTATCTGTATGAGAGTCGTGATTTTACCATTTTGTCGAGAATTATTTTTGAATAGTTTTCCGAGGATTGAGGAGGGGTCAGCTGGAAAGTGAAGGGGGGAAGGGGTGAGCGACCTCTACACCTCTGGGCATGAAAGGAGTGGCTGATGGGGTCAAGGCACCCAGGTCATCTAAATCGCTATAGAAATGCACCTCTGTTTGGCTTACTATGTATTATTACTGATTTGGGCTCAGACTCTAGGAAGTCAGATATTAATGTGTAGAAGAGTAGTAAGTTCCAAGTGATTTTAGCCTGCTACAGATGCAAATGATTTCTATCCACCAAAAAATATAACTCCCAAAGGATTTATTGTCCTGTAAGAAGACATTATCTAATTTTGCAATCTATTTCAGCATCTTTTATTCTTCTTCTTCTCCTCCTCCCTGCCCCACCCCTCCTTCTTCTTGGCTTTATTTTGCTTCGTTTGCTTACTTTTTTGTTTTTCTTTGTTGGAAGGCAACATTCTTTTTGTCACTAACATTATGTCAGTCTTTCCTGTTCTTTGAACTAGCTTTACCAATCTGCTGATTCTGTCGTTAATGAGTTAAATAAATCATTGCCACATGCTTATTCTACTATGAAAGAGGGTCATAGTTTTTTTTTGGTTTTGGTTTTGGGTTTTTTTTGTGATACGCGGGCCTCTCACTGTCGTGGCCTCTCCCGTTGCGGAGCACAGGCTCCGGACGCGCAGGCTCAGCGGCCGTGGCTCACGGGCCCAGCCGCTCCGCGACACGTGGGATCTTCCCGGACCGGGGCACGAACCCATGTCCCCTGCATCGGCAGGTGGACTCCCAACCACTGTGCCCCCAGGGAAGCCCAGAGGGTCATACTTTTTAACTTTTTGAAATGTATACGTCGACAGTCTAGTTGCCAGCTCGTGGTCTGCATGATCCTGTCCCAAGGTCGCCCCAACCTGTTCTGTGCCTGGCACCGTGGCAGGTGCTGAAGTTAGGGGAAATGGAAGCAGACAGGCTCAAGAAATTCACACTTGTGGTCAGAGAAAAGTTGTTGGTTTGTTTCTTAAATCAATAATTAAAATGAAATGTAATAGGGCTTCCCTGGTGGTGCAGTGGTTGAGAGTCCGTCTGCCGATGCAGGTGACACAAAAAAAAAAAGAAATGTGATAACTGCTGGCTTAGAGGTGGCAGTGCTCTAGAGCAAGCGTGGACGAAAGGCAAGCTCAGATCCCCATTATGCGGGCCTTGCCCTTGCTCCTCTTTTCCCTTTTTCACAGGGAATCGTTAAGTTCCAGCTCAGTAGTCAGCATTGTCTTCTTCCTGGCTAGGAGCATCCTCACACCTCACATGACTCCAGTGTCCAGGCATTAGATGCTTCTGTGTTAAATGAGAAAAACTAATTTGAACAGCGTATCCTAAAGAAAGTCTGTTGTGAAATCCATCCAAAAATCTAATAAGTAGGAGTGATATCTGTTGGTGAATGAATTGGGTTATCTGAGGTGAAGCTGAGTTACTAAAGCAATAAGCAAATCAAGAAGAGAGCAATCTGGAAGGTTGTGAATGTGCCTTCTGGTTCCTAAAAAGCAGGATTAGCACTGAACAGAAAAATCCAATTAACCTTGGCCCATTTGCATTTTAGCACTCATTTTGGGTACGGGTGGGATGGTGGAGAGGACCTTGGTCATGGAAATGGAAGTTCTTTGCTCTAGTCTCAGTTTGGAAATCTTATCCCAGATTTTCTCTCTGAGCTTTAAAGACTTGGTGTGAGGTTAAATCATAGAATTAATGTTAAAGCACTCGTGATTTTGCCTCTACAAGACATTTGATAATGTCTGGAGACATTTTTAGTTTTCATAATTGGGTGGTGAGTGGTGCTCCTGGCATCTGTGTAGTAGGTACAGGGCAGGGATGCTCCGAAAAGTTCTGCAATGCGCATGGCAGCCCTCGAGCAAAGACTTATTTGGCCTCAAATGTTAATAGTGCTGAAGTTGATAAATCCTATCTAGGTCCATCTTCTTGGTTCTGTTTGACCCAGGGAATCTGATAAATGAGAGCTTTATGAAGACTGAGTTTCCTGAGTAGGTAGCTGATCTGGGGAGGTGTGGGTAGAGGATGTTGGGGAGTGCAGGTTCAGGTGATAACCTGGGTCCCTTGTGGTTACAGATGGAGTTGGTTGTCAGTTTTCACTGGTCTCAGTTCCCCAGTTGGTAGATGAATAGAGTGGGAGGGCATTGCTGTGGAATTTACAGAGATAGTTGGTACCTATGTTAGAAGGCCCCTCTGAGTGGCTGGGCTATAACCATAAGCTTTAGATGGGGTGACATATTGGTGTCTTATCAGTTTGTTAGATTTACAAAGACTCTTCCAGCTCATTTAAGTAAAGAAGAGTCACTTATTAAAAGTTTTTTTGGTTATCCGTTTTAAATATAGCAGTGTGTACATGTCAGTCCCAACAAGCACCTACTGTATAGCACTGGGAACTCTGCTCAATATTATGTAGCAACCTAAATGGGAAAAGAATTTGAAAAAGGATAGATATATATATAACTGAAGCACTTTGATGTAGACCTGAAACTATCACAATATTGATAATCAACTATACTCCAATATAAAATAAAAGTTTTAAAAAGTTATGTTTAAATTAAAAAAAGAAAAAAATGAAATGTGATAAGTCCCATAGTAGAGGTTTCAGAGTTAAAAACTAGATGCTCACAATAGCCCCTGCCTGACACCTCATCTTCCACATGATGGGTATTTTAAATCGTAGCTGGAATCTTCAGGGGGTGACTTGAGCTATCCAAGCCTGGTGATGCTTACAAAGAAATAAAATGGGAGTTTCCTCTCTGAATCACTTCACCTCATCAGGGCAGGACCAGCAGCCCAGTGGTTGTTAATTGTCCTGAAACATACTGGCGCTATTTGCTCTTCTTTTGACAGTCCCAGTAGCTTTCGTTGCCTTTTTTGGATAGTGGGTTTGGGAGTGAGGGTTTGCTTCTCCTTGTTTCACAAGCTGTTTTGTGAAGAAGAGGCGTGCTTAGTTCCGGCGCGTTGGCCTGTGTCTGATCCAGTCCGGCCACCAGATGGCGCAGTTTCGCCTCTCAGCGCCGCAGTGCCGCGTAGGATTGAGCTCTGACGCTACTGGATTTGAGTCCTTTGTTGCATTGTGACCTTGGGAAAGCCAGTTTCCCCTTCTGCAAATGAGGAATGGTGAAAATCACCTTGCAGGGCAGCTGTGAGGATTAAATAAGATGACAAAGGCTAAGCGCCTTGAACAGTTCAGACGCACAGTGGATGCTCTGTAATCCTGGCCCTTCTCTTTCCTCTTTCATTCATTCAGTGCACATTTATCAACCGGTGTTTCTATGCAATGGCTCATAAAGGCGCAGAGTGTCTTACACACACAACACACACACACACACACACTATTGTAGTTACTGGCATACAAGACACACCCTCTACCCTCCAGTACCTAAGTCATCCAAAATTTCCTCTCGTTCAAATGCATTTAGGTACAAAAAGCTACATTCTGAAGAGCTAAAATAATGGTAAATAAATAGCTAAAATAATGGTAAAATAACGGTAAAATAGCTAAAATAATGGTAAAAGCTAAAATAATGGTAAAAGACATAGCAGTTACTATGTGTTCCTACTATTCCCCACTGGGTTCCACTGTAGAGTATTATACAAACAAGATAATATGTTGCCCCATACAACCAACTTAAAATCCCTTTCAAAACATGTATGATGTTTTCCCCAGAGGAGGGACAGTGACGCTGGCTCAGGACAGCCCTAGGCTTGTGGGCCAATGTGCCCTGAGTGCAGCGTTGTGAAGGGAGGTTGTTAGAGCTGCATTGCGGGGGATTGCATGTAACACTAAGCACATCCATTTTTGTCACATGCAGTGCGGAGCCACAGCTGCCTTCTGAGTTGAGGAATGACAGGGCAACATTACCAGCCCCAAACCCTAGAAAAAGCAGTGTCTGTCTAAAGCTGGGGGGTAGATAATTTCATCCTTAATCCCACCCGAACGTCTTCTCCCACCCCTCCTCCTCTCTTTCCTGTCCTCTCCTCCTTCTATTTACTCATTCATTCATTCATTCAGCAAAGATCTATTAACCATATATACCATATTGCAGATATGTTTTAGGTACTAGGGTTAATCAGTGAACAACAGCAACAAAGCTTCTTCCTGGAACTTACAGAAACCCATTCATGTTACAATATTTATATATGCACCTGTCTTCTATGGGCCACGCGAGCAGTTGGGGGCCACCTGCCTCCCGTGTGAAAAAGCCAGCATCATAGCTTGTCCTCTGAGGCCCTGCCGTGCCCCTGCCCTTCCCATAGTTTGGTTGTGCAACCTTCCCTTCAATTACATGAGATGCTTTGTTATTCGCCTACAAATCTCCCCAGCCTCTGCAGGACTAAGCTTGTGTAATTTGCATTTCTATCACCCGCCACCCAAAGGTGCCTGCTAGAAAGGCAGAGACACTTAAGAAAACTGATAAGACTTTCTTGATTATGTTGGGATGCAGGGCCAGCCCTGTAGGCAGGATTAGCCTGAAGGCCTACTTGGCATCAGCTGTGTTAGCCAGGACCAGCCACATCATAAAGGAAGGCTGTGTTCATGTGTGGTTTTGTTTGGCTTCCCCTGCAAGCAGAGCCTGAGGCAAGGATTGGGTGCAGGTGGTTGATGTGGGGGGTGAGCCTGGGAAGCAGGGGAGTGTGAGCAAGGAACTGAGCTGGGGAAGGAGAGGTGAATATAAGGGCACATTCTCCCAGCTGCTGCTTGATTCTGCTTGATTCTGAGAGGCGAACAGAATGCCTCCATTCAGAATTACCTCCTGAAAGGTGGAGGCTGGAGCGATCTTCCACTGGGTCCTATCCCCTCCATGACTGAGAGTTGCCTGGGGTGCTAACTCTCAGGGATGCTCGCTCCTGGTCTCTGCCTTCAGAGAAGACCCTGGGGCAGAAGACCCTTGGCATGGGGCTAAAGGAATCAGAGCCACATGGAGCTGACCAGGAACTGGGGCTGAAGCAGAGCCAGCCTGAGGGCATGTGATGCAGGCACAGGAGGTGTCACCAACAGCCTTACTGAACTTTGCTGCATATTGTAAGTTACCTAACTCAGTGGTCCCCAACCTTTTTGGCACCAAGGACCAGCTTCGTGGGAGACAGTTTTTTCACAGACCAGGGGCGGTGGATGGTTTCGGGATGATTCAAGTGCCTTACATTTATTGTGCTCTTTCTTTCTATTATTATTACATTGTAATATATAAAGAAATAATTATACAGCAATTATACCATAATGCAGAATGAGTGGGAGCCCTGAGCTTGTTTTCACTTGCCGCTCACAGATAGGGTTTTGATAGGAGTCTGCAAGCAATTGATTTTTTATGGTCTCTGTGCAGTCAGACCTCTCCGCTAATGATAATCTGTATTTGCAGCCACTCCCCAGCGCTGGCATCACTGCCTCAGCTCCACCTCAGATCATCAGGCATTAGATTCTCATAAGGAGCATGCAGCTTAGATCCCTCGCATGTGTAGTTCACAGTAGGGTTCGCGCTCCTATGAGAACCTAATGCTGCCGCTGATCTGACAGGAGGTGGAGCTCAGGCCGTAACGTGAGCGAAGGGGAGCAGCTGTAAATACGGATGAAGCTTCGCTCACTCCCCCGCTGCTCACCTCCTGCTGTGCGACCTGGTTCCTAACAGGAATATAAAAAAATAAAAATTAAAAAAAGTGAGATGCCCAATCATAAAATTGCCCCATTTCCTGATCGCATCCAGTCTAGAGCAAGACCACGCTTCCTAGCACCCTTTCCAAAGTCCCCTTGCCCAAGCTCTGATCTCCAAGCCCCTCTGCACCCTCCTGCTGAGATCCCCAAGGTTCCATACGGTGTGTGGTCTCCCTGGGCAATAACCCCAAGTTCTGTGGCCACGGGTGTATTCCTGTTGGCGTTGGCTGGCTGGCGAAGGCCAGTGCTGACCTGCTGCCCAGCAGGCGCTCCTGTGTCCCCTCATCAACTGCAGAAGTGCTCCTGGCAGCCACTGGGGGAGGCGACTGGGGCTCTGGCCCCGCGGGGGGCACTTGAGTGTCTCCTGTGGCAGACATTTTGGTGCCCAGTGTCTTGTCCCTGCCCCCCTCCAGATTTCAGCTCTAGGGCGCCTTTCCATGTGGGCTCGGACTCATCTTGCCCCTTGTGACGGTCAAGCCCAGGCCTCTCCGCTTTCCTGCCTGGGGGCCTTCTCTGAAGCCTGGGAGCCGCTCTGCCCTTGCAGCCTACAAGGTGACCTGGAGAGAGCTGATGTCCCCAGAGGTCATGTCAACCAGGAAGGGAGAAAAATTGATGGAAAAACGTCCCGGCCTCTGCCCTTCCGGTGGATGGCTCTGGAACATGTTCTGCAGGCATCTCAGAGTAGGAAGAACCAAGCTCATGACCCCCTTACATTGGCTTTTCCTCCCTCTCTGCCCTACTCTCCTGACTCCCTGACTCCTGCCGCCTGGGGTCACCTCTCAAATAAAGCACCCACATCCAAGGCCTTGTTCCGTCTGCTCTTAAGTTACCCCAAAGTAACACGCCTCCCTAGGACGCACCCACCCCCAGCTCCTGCCTGCAGAATTTCCTAGCCGTAATGTTGGCTGGGGTTGTTTCCCACACCCCAGCTCCAATCAAAATTCCCAAGCCCCTGGTCACAGAGTTTGGTTCAGGGGCATGCGCATTCCCCAAGCCAGTTTAACCAGAGTGACCCTTAGAGCTCTTGCTGGGGATTCTGGGACATGAACCCGGTCTCTGCCGCTCAGCCTGTGGGGATGGTTCTTTACCGATGGCTGCATTTTTTCACTCCTCCCTTTGTTAGGTGGGGTCTCTTTGTCCTCCTCTTGAATGTGGGCTGATCTCGGTTGCATTGAGCAAGGAGAACAGTGGAAGGGGTGCTATACAAGTTCCAAGTCTGGTCTTTAAGAGGACCAGAAGCTTCTGTGTTGGTCTGGGTGTGCTGAGCCGTTGGGTAAGAGAGCTGACAGCCCTGCTGCAGGGACCATGAGAGAGGCCGAGACTCCTAGAGCCAGGCTATGTTTAGTTTCCTGAGGAACCTCCATGCTGTTCTCCCTAGTGGCTGCACCAGCTTACATTCCCACCAACAATGTAGGAGGGTTCTCTAGAAAAGGGCATTCTCGGCAGAGGGAACAACGTGGCAAAAGCAGGGACAAAAGAAAGAGTGATGTATTAGGGGACAGTGGGATGAGTGGCAGGAGGTGAGTCCAGAGGCTGAAGGCTAGACAAGGAAGGAGCTTGTAGGCAGGCCATGTCAGGGACCTAGAGCATTATTCTGAAAATAATGGGGAGCCATGGAGGGGATTCCATCAGGGGAGCATTTTGGCGAGATCACTCGAGCTTTATGGAAGACTGACGGTGCTTGAATGAGTGAATCCTTCAAAGGAGGGGTTAAGGCTGGAGAAACACCTGGGAATTATCCGAACATAGGTGGATTATTACATCACAAATAGGTATTTAAAGGGTCACTTGATGCTGGGCCTGTTGCCATGGCAATTTTTGACAAATAATTATTTACAAATGTAAGTCTATTTTGTGTCCCACTTGGCAAATGTATTTAAAAAAAAAAAAGCATACTCATTTACTTTCCTGGAATTGTTTTTGAAATAAATAGCTCTGCCTTCCCAGAAACCTGAGGGTACATATCCAACTCCATCTGAGTCTGTGGTGGCATAATATGCATTAAAGATGATGTTTTGCAATTTTCTGATTCATGGGTGACTCATCAAGGTCATCCAAGCTTAGCATTCCCAACGAAACACGTGGGACCTAGCCGTGTCCTTGGTACTTAATAGAGATTCAAGAAATATTTGTAGTTTTTGAATTTGGAAAGTGGCCCTAAGTGTCTAGAATTCACTCTGGAAAGAGCAATATAGTCTTGGTTGCTATTAGTAAACTTATCGTTCAGAAGCTTAACTTTGTGTTTTGCGGGCCTCCGAAAGCCCAGCCATCGAAATTTGTCAGAGCACAGAAAGGTTTTCACCAGATGCCATACCTCTGTGTTTAATGACTGGACAAGGAAGGCGAGGATTAGGACCAAAGTGTTGAAGGATCTTGTCTTAAGCACTCGCATTATGAGAAAGCCTTGAGGAAATCCAGAGGCCCCTTGGCACTGCCGTGTAATGACTTCTCCTGCTCATGGGAAGCAGATAGAGTTAACAGGCTGAAACTGTTGTTTTATATAAAATCCCCAAACAACTTCCTATATCATATACTCCCATATGATACACAAAACAGGAAGAAATTCATTATAAATCCCAAGGGATGTTCCCTTCTCACTTTCAGAAGCCGTACTTACTTGCTGTTCATGGTTTTTTTTAGAAAGCAAATAGAAACCTGCCTCTCAGAGATGGGAATAAAGAAAGATTTTTTATTTTTATTTATTTATTTTGTGGTACGTGGGCCTCTCACTGTTGGGGCCTCTCCCATCGCAGGGCACAGGCTCTGGACGCGCAGGTTCAACGGCCATCGCTCACGGGCCCAGCCGCTCTGCGGCATGTGGGATCTTCCTGGACCGGGGCACGAACCCGTGTCCCCTGCATGGCAGGCGGACTCTCAACCACTGCGCCACCAGGGAAGCCCAAGAAAGAGTTTTATGGGATGGTGCTTTGGGCCACAATGCTTTCCAGAAGGTGTGTAAGAAAAGAGATCAAAACACCTTTGCCTCTCAGCATGTCTGAGCAGCCCTGCTGGTGGACGGTGGGATCTGGATGGCAGGCACACAATGCCTTCCTCACACCCCCAAACTGAGAAAACCGAGCTGGTTTGGGGGGTGCTGGAAGATCCCTACCTTGGGGTGGGACAGGAGCTGATTGGAGAACACCCTGGAGTTGTGAGCACAGAACTGTATAGGTCTTAGACTCAGGGTCTGGCAATTTTCATTTCATAATGATAAAGAACAGAAGCAGAGCCCAGTCTTGCCTGAGAGAGGAGTAATCTGCAACTGCAGACACTGGCCCTGCACCAGTCAACCTCCCATCTTCCTGGCCCACAGAACCCCAGTGAGGTCTGGGTGGCAGTGTGCCCAGCCCTTTCCTCCCTGTGGGTTACTTTCCGTGACCACATGGCATGGTTCTGGCCACTGGGGCAGAGGGAAGTCCACTGATGGGAAGTGGGAGGGGGTCTCTGGGAAAGACCTCTCTTTCTCAACAGAGACAAAGATGTTAGAGGAAAGCTTCCTTGTGTGGCATCTCTTCCTTCCTATTTGGGATGCTAGGACAAGGATGTCATGTTTGGGGTTGTGATGGACATCCTGTAATCACGAAGCAATAGATATTGGAAACAAAAGCCAAGAGGAATGGTGAACAGAACGTTAAAAAGAGCCTGTTGATGAACGCTGTCTGTGAGCTATTGCAGCCAATGGGGAACCTACCTTTGAATTAGGAGTGTGAAATAACGGAAGATCTTTATTTCTTCAGCCTCTGGGGGTTGGTTATTCTTATACTTGCACCTGAACTCATTGAACTGATGCATCTAATATTTACACATGCTAAAACAACTTGACCTTTGTTTTCACCCATTCCCATTTGGAAGGTCATTGTCACAAACACTGGGAGGCAATAAAATGTAGAAGTTAAAAGTAAAGGCCTTGAGACAGAAGAAGCAAGAAGAACTACAATCCTTCAGCCTGTAGAACAAAAACCCATTCACAGAAATATAGACAAGATGAAAAGGCAGAGGGCTATGAACCAGATGAAGTAACAAGATAAAACCGGAGAAAAACAACTAAATGAAGTAGAGATAGGCAACCTTCTAGGAAAAGAATCCAGAATAATGATAGTGAAGACGATCCAGGACCTCAGAAAAAGAATGGAGGCAAAGATCGAGAAGATGCAAGAAGTGTTTAACAAAGACCTAGAAGAATTAAAGAACAAACAAACAGAGATGAACAATTCAATAACTGAAATGAAAAATACACTAGAAGGAATCAGTAGCAGAATAACTGAGGCAGAAGAATGGATAAGTGAACTGGAAGACAGAATGGTGGAATTCACTGCTCGGAACAGAATAAAGAAAAAAGAAAGAAAAGAAATGAGGATCATACACCACGATCAAGTGGGGTTTATCCCAGGAATGCAAG
This sequence comes from Neophocaena asiaeorientalis asiaeorientalis, assembly GCF_003031525.2. Lineage (NCBI taxonomy): Eukaryota > Metazoa > Chordata > Mammalia > Artiodactyla > Phocoenidae > Neophocaena > Neophocaena asiaeorientalis. The sequence goes on from NW_020171988.1 coordinate 1,512,797, forward strand.
GATTCTTCAATATACGCAAATCAATCAATGTGATACACCATATCAACAAATTGAAGAAGACAAACCATATGATCATCTCAATAGATGCAGAAAAAACTTTTGACAAAATTCAACACATTTATGATAAAAACTCTCCAGAAAGTAGGCATAGAGGGAACTTAGCTCAACATAATAAAGGCCATATATGACAAACCCACAGCCAACATCGTTCTCAATGGTGAAAAACTGAAACCATTTCCTCTAAGATCAGGAACAAGACAAGGTTGCCCACTCTCACCACTATTATTCAACACAGTTTTGGAAGTATTAGCCACAGCAATCAGAGAAGAAGAAGAAATAGAAGGAATCCAAATCAGAAAAGAGGAAGTAAAGCTGTCACTGTTTGCAGATGACATGATATTATACATAGAGAATCCTAAAGATGCTACCAGAAAACTACTAGAGCTAATCAATGAATTTGGTAAAGTAGCAGGATACAAAATTAATGCACAGAAATCTCTTGCATTCCTATACACTAATGATGAAAAATCTGAAAGAGAAATTAAGGAAACCCTATCATTTACCATTGCAACAAAAAGAATAGAACACCTAAGAATAAACCTACCTAGGGAGACAAAAGACCTGTATGCAGAAAACTATAAGACACTGATGAAAGAAGTTAAAGATGATACCAACAGATGGAGAGATATACCACGTTCTTGGATTGGAAGAATCAATATTATGAAAATGACTATACTACCCAAAACAATCTACAGATTCAATGCAATCCCTATCAAATTACCAATGGCATTTTTTACAGAACTAGAACAAAAATAAACTTAAAATTTGTATGGAGACAAAAAAGACCCCGAATAGCCGAAGCAGTCTTGATGGAAAAAAACGGAGCTGAAGGAATCAGGCTCCCTGACTTCAGACTATACTACAAAGCTACAGTAATCAAGACAATATGGTACTGGCACAAAAAAAGAGATATAGATCAATGGAACAGGATAGAAAGCTCAGAGATAAACCCACGCACGTATGGTCAACTAATCTATGACAAAGGAAGGCAAGGATATACCATGGAGAAAAGACAGTCTCTTCAATAAGTGGTGCTGGGAGAACTGGACAGCTACATGTAAAGGAATGAAATTCGAACACTCCCTAACACCATACACAAAAATAAACTCAAAATGGATTAGAGACCTAAATGTAAGACCGGATACTATAGAACTCTTAGAGGAAAACATAGGAAGAACACTTTTACATAAATCACAGCAAGATCTTTTTTGATCCACCTCCTAGAGTAGTGGAAATAAAAACAAAAATAAACAAATGGGACTTAATGAAACTTAAAAGCCTTTGCACAGCAAAGGAAACTACAAACAAGACAAAAAGACAACTCTCAGAATGGGAGAAAATATTTACAAACGAATCAATGGACAAAGGATTAATCTCCAAAATATATAAACAGCTCATGTAGCTCAATATTAAAAAAAACAAACAACCCAATCCAAAAATCGGCAGAAGACCTAAATAGACATTTCTCCAAAGAAGACATACAGCTGGCCAAGAAGCACATGAAAAGCTGCTCAACATCACTAATTATAAGAGAAATGCAAATCAAAACTACAGTGAGGTATCATCTCACACCGGTTAGAATGGGCATCATGAGAAAATCTACAAAGAACAAATGCTGGGGAGGGTGTGGAGAAAAGGGAACCCTCTTGCACTGTTCATGGGAATGTAAATTGATACAGCCACTCTGGCTGTATGGAGGTTCCTTAAAAAACTAAAATTAGAATTACCATATGATCCAGCAATCCCACTACTGTGCATATACCCTGAGAAAACCATAATTCAAAAAGACACATGTACCCCAATGTTCATTGCAGCTCTATTTACAACAGCTAGGTCATGGAAGCAACCTAAATGCCCATCGGATGAACGGGTAAAGAAGATGTGGTACATATATGCAATGGAATATTACTCAGCCATAAAAGGAACAAAATTGGGTCATTTGTAGAGACGTGGATGTATCTAGAGACTGTCATACAGAGTGAAGTAAGCCAGAAAGAGAAAAACAAATATTATATATTAACATATATATGTGGAACCTAGAAAAATGTTACAGATGAACCGGTTTGCAGGGCAGATGTTGAGACACAGATGCAGAGAACAAATGTATGGACACCAAGGGGGGAAAATGGCAGGGGTGGTGGTGTGATGAATTGGGAGATTGGGATTGACATATATACACCAATATGTATAAAATGGATAACTAATAAGAACCTGCTGTATAAAAAATAATAATAGTAAATAAATAAAAAGTAAAGGCCTTGGAACAAGATGAACCTGGGTTTGTGATACAGCTGCATCCCTTTCTTGTTGTGTGGCCTTGGGAATATTGCTTCATCCATGTAAGCCTCACTTTCTTCAACTATAGAATGGGATAATATAAAATGAGGATTATAATGGTACCTACTTGGTTGGTCTATTGTAAATACAACAAGAGATGGTGTGAGTAAAGGGCTAGGCACAGGCTTAACACCTGTGGTAGTTATTACTATTATTTCTGATGACGGGTACATATGTTTGTTCACAGAGCTCGTATTGTCTCTTGTCCAGTTAGTGTCCAAAGTTTTTTCTACTTGATTTTTCTCCCAATTCTTGAAACGTCATTCATCTGTACTCCAGCTCCTGGTTTTCTCTCCTCCGTGATAGAATCCACGGAGTCGAGCATCCAGCCCTTTGGTAAGTGGTGAGGGGGAACAAGGAAGTATAGACCATGACTCTTTGCTTAAAAAAGCCTATTGCTTAGTCTGGGATAGAATTCCACTATGAGCTACACAGTAAGTCCCCTACAGATGAACGAGTTCCATTCTGAAAGTGCTTACGTAAGTCCAATTTATCCGTAAGTCCAACAAAGTCAGCCTAGGTACCCAACTAACACAATTGGCTATATAGTACTGTACTATAGTAAGTTTATAACACTTTTCACACAAATAATACATAAAAAATAAAGAAAACACTTTTAATCTTACAGTATAGTACCTTGAAAAGTACAGTAGTAAGTACAACAGCTGGCATACAGGGGCACATTCGCATCTTCAAAATTTCGCAACTTACTGTATTGAATGGAAATGTCGGACAAGGGCCATCTTAAGGCAACATATATCATGTTTCCATCTGGATCCCACCTGTTAGCCTAAGTAAGGCCAGATGGGTAGGGAGGCAATGCGAGGATGTAGCCAGCGGGTTGGGGGCGGGCACTAGAGACCTGACCAGTTGGGAGGGCCATTGCTCAAACCAATCTGTGAGGAGATGTCATTGTCAGGAGCTGGAGCCTCAGGGAGACGGTAGGAGCTCCACCACCAAGCAAACCAACCACTAACTAGAGCCACGTGCAAAGGCCTCCCATGGAGAGCAGTCGAGGAGTTGACTGGAGAAGAAAATAGCATTCCCAACAAAGAGTAAGAATAGGGGATTCTCATCCTTCTGTTATATGAGGCATGTGACCAACATGGAGGAACAAACCAAGATCTCACCACAGCAGAAGACAAGAGGCCTCAGCTGTGCCTCCCAACTGCGTGGCCAGAGTGATGGAGCTGCCTGGTCCTTGTGCTTGGTGAAGGCTCGCTGGACAATAACAAGTGGGGTCAGCAGTGTGGAGAGTAGAGATGGGGCCGGACAGCTTTGGACTGTCTGTGCATGTGGGGTGGAGGTGGTCCTCAGGCTGTTCGTTTTATCAGGAGCCAGACTTGGATGTGCCGGCACTGACGCTCCAAGGGCATGATGGGCTGGCAGCCCCGAACGTAGGTTGTAACAGGCAGGAGGCACCCCTGAGTCTGGCCTTTAAACATGTTCCATGGGCCCATGTTGGCTTAGGAGCACAGGGAGGAAGGTTTGCCGGCCTCGTACAGCCTGGCCTCAAGCCCTGCTATTGGGAGTCCCTCTACTTGGCTTGACTCCTCCTGTTGGTGTTTTGAAGTCTGGCTGAATTGGATGCCAAGGATCGGAGTTTATATAAATACATAGAGGCTATGGCTCTTGCTCCACGCAAGAGCTAATATCTGATTGTCCTCACATCCCAACTGCAAGGGAATTGTGTTGGGGGAAGGCAAGGAGTGTGTGCATTGTGCTTTGTGAGTCTCTTCACTGCTATAACATAAAACCTCGAGTGTCAGATTTCATCTGTTACTACGATTGAATCCCGTTGGCTTGGCTGAAATGCTGAGAGTTGCTTTGCTTCTTAGCAGCCCTCCCTTTCCTGTGGTCACATAAGGAAAGCTGGTCCTGCCCAAGCTCTGTCAACAGTGAGGGCCCATGGCATCTGGGTGTCCAGAAGAAAGGCGGCTGAGGGCTACAGTGTCAATGTTTTATATCTTGATTTACAAAAATGATTCATTTGTTTATTTCTATTTTTTTCTGAAAAGGATTGGAGTCTGCTTACAATAAGATCTAATATTTCCCCTCTTCTGTTTTCTTTGCTTTTTGGGTTATTTATACTGTAAAAACACCCTATTTTTATGTTTTTCAAGCTGATTTACAATTTCTTTGGGAATATTTCTCTGTTTTTAAAGCATCTGTCATTTGTCTCCTTCTGCAGCTGGAATGAGACAAAAAACTCTAGTGCAGGTGGTGGTAAATGATGCCTGTGAGCCACATCTGCCCCACCACCTGTTCTTTTTTAATTAATTAATTAATTTATTATTTATTTTTGGCTGCGTTGGGTCTTCGTTGCTACGTGTGGGCTTTCTCTAGTTGCCTGCCACCTGTTTTGTTTTGTTTTTTTTAAACAGTGCCGACTTTCTTTTCTTTTTTTAATTAATTGATTGATTGATTGATTTTTGGCTGCGTTGGGTCTTGGTTGCTGCGCGCAGGCTTTCTCTGGTTGTGGTGAGTGGGGGCTACTCTTCATTGTGGTGCGTGGGCTTCTCATTGCGGTGGCTTCTCTGGTTGCGGAGCACAGGCTCTAGGTGCAGGGGCTTCAGTAGCTCTGGCATGCAGGCTCAGTAGTTGTGGTGCACGGGCTTAGTTGCTCTGCGGCATGTGGCATCTTACTGGAGCAGGGATCGAACCCGTGTCCCCTGCATTGGCAGGCGGATTCTTAACCACTGCGCCCCCGGGGAAGCCCCTACCACCTGTTTTTGTAAATAAAGTTTTATTGGAACACAGGCATGGGTATCTGTTTATCATTGACCCTGATTACTTTTGTGCTACAATGGCAGAGTTGTATAGTTGTGACAGAGACTGTGGAGCTGCAAAGCCAAAAATATTTACTATGTAGCCCTTTATAGAAAAAGTTTGCTGACCCCTGCTTTAGTTCACAGTCAAATATAATTTTAAAATACTATCTGACCTAAGTGAATTTATCTTGATCGGCACTGTGTGGTGGTGTGTGGCTAGGATGGGTGTCCATTCTTTTCTATACCAATGTTGCTCTGCTTCCTGAGAGCCCAGTCTTACTGGATCTATCTGACTTCAAAGGCTGCTTTTTGCCGGCTCTGTCCTGGACAGTGAGCTCAACCCAATTCCTTGATTCCCGTTCTCCAAAACAGGACACGGTCAGTGTGGAGGGCTTGGCTGAAAGTGTGGAGTGGTGGAAATAAAGCACACAACTTTAGACTGAGGACTAGACACCTCACTCTGAAAATCCCTCTGGCAACCCTTCCTGCCCCCACTAGGAATACCTTTCTGACCATCTTGCTCTTTAGATATTCACCATGTTGTTTTGCCCTTCTCCTCCCCAATACCCACCTCATATCTAAATCCCCCTCACTTTATCCTGGAGAGCTATCATGCTCTCCACTACTGACTTACACAGTATACCTGTACATCCTCTAATACTGGTATGTACCAGTTACTGGAAAATAACTGGAATATGAGAGGGAAAGGTTGTGTGATGCAGGAGGGAACCTTGCTTCCCTAGGCTTCAGGTTTCCACAAGGAGGGACATCAGCTAGTGGAACATGAGTGGCCTCACGCATTCTTACCCAGAGGAAGGACTTCTAATATTATTGATAAGCTTGGGATAAGCACTGACCATGTGCCCCTTCCTCAGTCTCTTTCTCTTGGGACACGGCTTCCCGGAAGCCCATACTCTGGTCTTGCTGTTTGGTGGGATAATTTCAGTTCAGGGGAATAGGGGTATTTGGTGCATGGGGTGGGACTATTGATAAATAAATGAAGAATGGAACTTGATGAACAAACTAACTCTTGTAGATGGAAGCTTCTGGTGGGCCAGGCCATGTATTTTAGGGTGGGTTTCCCTATTAGGAGAAAAGGATTTGAGGGCAAGTGGTCTATCTGGAAGGTGAGCCTAGGAAGTACCAGTTGGGGTGTGTGGACGGGAATGCAGCCAATTACAGATGCGCCATCAAGCCATTTACCACTTGGGTGATCAGAGCTTAATCCCACAGTAAACGCTGGAAAATGGTGTAGAACATGCACCTCAGAGTTCTCCTGCTGGAGAGGTGAGGGAGCTGAGGTGTTTATACTCCAACTCCTGTCACTCAGTGATTGAGGGTTGCTCCTGGGGGGTCACTTCCAAGGCATGGCTGGGCTTCCCCACATCATAAAGAAGCCTTCTTTATCTTTGAGGAAAACCCTCAGGCAAAGAAATGCAGATGCTCACTGTTATAATTTCTTCAGGAGCTCACTGAAGCTGTAAGACCAGAGGGAGGTGGGCAGGGCCAGAACACTCTATGTCACTATTACAGACTCTGGTGTTGAGGGGTGAATTTGGCATCTCTTTCTTAGTTAATGGTGCTTTAACTTTACTGTGGGATTCAGGATTGAGAGAATCAAATTTTGGGTTTCGGCATGATTTGTTTTCTGATCATGTAATCCCATGTTTGTCTGTTCGATGTGGCTATTTTCAGAGGCCACAGGTCCTGGATCATCTCCAGAGGGTTCCTATAGAGCCTCTACTTAAATGGGGCTACCTGCTTTCCAGGGCCCCAGCTGCCTCCTCGAGACAAGGACCATATCCCCACCACTATCGGCAGGACCTCTAGTAGCCTCTCATCCTATGTCCATAGTAAATGGTATTTCTGTGCCTTCATACTGTGGGCTCTTCCAGGAGAGGAGCTGAGGCTGAGAACAGCTGAAAATTTGAGCAATTAATTGATTTGTTCAGTGCTCATAAATTCTTACATTATCTCTTACATTTCTGCTGGAGAGACTAATTTCTTAGCCTCAGTAACAAAATTATTGGTGAATGTGCTGGTTGACCCAATTAGGTCAAGTGTCCTCCCTGGAACCAATCAGGGGGTGGAATCCTGTGGAGATAACAGGCAGGTTCCACTGGAGCCACATGGCTAGAGTTGGAGAATTGTGCTGGTTAGATAATCCATTTGTTGCTCTCCTCCCACACAACAGTTATTCTCCACCCTCTGAACAGGGTTAGCATTGGTGTATCTGGACAGGTCATGACTTTAAAAACAGCTTCTCATGCTCTCCTGGGTCTTATTTAAATAAAACATTAAGCAATGCCACCCTTGGCCAATTCCTAAAGGAGAGGGGTCAGCAGTGCCTTCATGAAGGTTGCCCAGTGAAGTAAAGTTGCCCTACCCTCTGGTCACATTTTACTGTAAAGTTTAAAGGCTCTCATAAGCCCAAGTTGCAGCAGAATTGGCCCTGCCATCTTCATTTAGCATTTGTCAAGGGTTCTGGAATATCAGTTAACTGTGTGTTAGCTGTACGGTTTAGGAACTGTTGGGAAACTTTCATTTTCAAACATGAATCTAATCTGTTTGGGCTGAGCTTGTGAACTATCACCCTAGGAGTGAAGTAACCAGGCCAACTCTGTTTTTGAGCCAAATAAAATCAGGTGAGCTGCTTTTATGTCATTATAGCATAGTGTATTGATATCATGTAGAGACTTCAGTGATGAGAGAACATCAACATTCCAGTCCTGTGGAAAGAATTACCACGCCAGCAAAGATCCTCACAATATTAAAACAATGCTAAGGACACATTTCCATATTTAAAGAGCACATTTCATGGAGGAAGAGGTTGAAACTGCAAAGAGTTTGGAGATTGGAGGGACCGTTATTAATAAAGAAATAGGAGAGGATTCTAGAATCCTGAAAATATCACCTCCTTGGCTATTTGCACTTAACATAATCACTGGAAATATGCCCAAATCAAGGTGCTTGAAGAATCAGGGCCAGGCTTGTAGGTGCTTTGGGCTTTGGCCAGACAAGTTGCATTCTGAACAGAGCTTTTAAAGAGCAAGCATAAACAGTGTACACAATATGTAGAGTTGTACCCATCAAGGCAGCCCGTGTCAATGTCCAGATTTGGTGACTGGTCACAGATCACGTGGTGTCCAACTGGTTTTTCTTGGCCTTTCAGGGGAAAATGGAAGGCTTCTCCTGAGGTGGGTACAATAACATGAACTCTAATGATGTCGAATTCTGGTGCAGTGACAGCACCATCTCGTGGACCTGGGGGACTTTTTGATGTTTGTGGGAGTCGGGATTCTAAATTGGTCAGTGAGATTGATGGCATTGAGACCAAAGAGGAAATAGATCAGGGCCCCTCCAGGGATGACATCTGCTTTCATTGTGTAATAACACAAAGAGTGTTGACTCTAGATTGCTGGCTGAACACTTCTCTCTGTCCCCTCAGTGGGATACTTACTAATGATGGCGAGCTTGTTGGGGGTGATGATGAATTCAGTCTTACAACCCAAACAATAAAGTCAATCATAAAATTCAGGTAGACAAATGAAACTCGGGAATCAAATCTTCCGACTGCCAAGTTTCTCTACTTTTAAATTGATCATTGTGGATAAAATCAGAGATGAGCCCATAGAGAAGAGAATTTGAATACTCTGTTCCTCTATGAGGAGAAGGTTGAATTTTTTTAGAACTAAATGGAGGCATCTGTTTTGTTTAAATTAAGGGTCTTGAAGTACCAGCCAGGGACTGAGCTGACCATCATTTCTGTAATAAGGTAATAAATCATGCGGATGGTTAAAGAAGTAAGAAACACCACATTCTTGCTTTGTTCAACCAATTAAGCAATAAGCCTTCTGGGTCCTTTTGTTAATTACTGTCAAACACAACTTATACAATTGAATCCAGCCTTTTATTTAATTATATTAATTTATTCCAGCAACTTCAAATACCAACAATGCCAATAAAAAAGTTCATTTAAAAAATAGAGGTCTTGTTTAATTTTGATTTTTCAACCATAATACCCTTTACAAGGTTGCCATCTGAGAATTTTTAGCTCTGTCTCAGCCTCAGGATGTTAGGGGAATTTGTGTTGAATATAGACAAGTCTGAAGCCAGAAGATGGTGGCTGAATCTCTTCTCTCAATGAGGTGATAAATCTGTCTAGGTCAATGCTATCCAATAGACCTGTTTGCACTGACGGAATGTTTTATTCTCTGTGCTTTGCAACACAGTGGCTATTGAGCACTAGAAATGTGGCCGGTACAACTGAGGAACTGAGTTTAAATTTTCTTTAATTTTAATGAATTTACGTTTAGATAACCACATGTGGCCAGTGGCTCCTCGCCCAGGTCTAGAGTGTATTCTGAGGAAGGAAAAATGCAGTGTTCCATTGACTTCAACAGGTGAAGAAATGCATAGTTATGATGTGTACTGTTTAGAAACCCTTACCTCCTGCTTAGAGTTTGTTGTTTGAAACACACTGTATCCTGAGACAGCCCAAAGGAGATCAGCATCTTTGAGGGGAGGTTTTAAGCTGACCATGTGAAGAGGGAAATCCACCTGGAAGAGAGATGGGTACCAGGTCTTTTTTTTTTAAATAGATCTTTATTGGAGTATAATTGCTTCACAATACTGTGTTAGTTTCTGTTGTACAGCAAGGTGAATCAGCCCTGTGCATACATATGTCCCCATATCCCCTCCCTCTTAAGCCTCCCTCCCACCCTCCCTACCCCACCCCTCTAGGTCATCGCAAAGCACCCAGCTGATCTCCCTGTGCTATGCTGCTGCTTCCCACGAGCTGTCTACCTTACATTCAGTAGTGTATGTACTAATACACTTCGCCCCAGCTTCCCCCTCCCCACCTCCTGTGTCCTCAAGTCCATTCTCTATGCTTACGTCTTTTTTTTTTTTTATGCTTACGTCTTTATTCCTGCCCTGCCACTCGGTTCATCAGTACCTGTTTTTTTTTTTTTTTTTTAGA
>NW_020171988.1:1523323-1523568 GCF_003031525.2 Neophocaena asiaeorientalis asiaeorientalis
TTTCACTGAATCTGTAGATTGCTTTGGGTAGTATAGTCATTTTCACAACATTGATTCTTCCAATCCAAGAACATGGTGTATTTCTCCATCTGTTTATATCATCTTTGATTCCTTTCACCAGTGTTTTATAGTTTTCTGAGTACTAATATTTCATCTCCTTAGGTAGGTTTATTCCTAGGCATTTTATTCTTTTTGTTGCAATGGTAAATGGGATTGTTTCCTTAATTTCTCTTTCTGATTTTTCA
>NW_020171988.1:1523595-1747934 GCF_003031525.2 Neophocaena asiaeorientalis asiaeorientalis
TGTTGGATTCTGTTTGCTAGTATTTGTTCAGGATTTTTGCATCTATGTTCATCAGTGATATTGGTCTATAATTTTCGTTTTTTGTGATATCTTTTTCTGGTTTGGGTATCGGGGTGATGGTTGCTTTGTAGAATGAATTTGGGAGTGTTCCTCCCTCTGCAATTTTTTGGATGAGTTTGAGAAGGAGTGGTTCTAGCTGTTCTCTAAATATGTAATAGAATTCGTCTGTGAAGCCCTCTGCTCCTGGACCTTGGTTTGTTGGAAGATTTTAAATTACAGTTTCAATTTCATTACTAGTGATAGGTCCGTTTATATTTTCTAATTATTCCTGGTTCAGCCTTGGGAAATTGCACCTTTCCAAGAATTTGTCCATTTCTTCGTGGTTGTCCATTTTATTAGCATATAGTTGTTTGTAGTAGTCTTTTGTAATCCTTTGTATTTCTGTGGTGTCAGTTGTGATTTCTCCTTTTTCATTTCCAATTTTATTGATTTGTGTCCTCTCCGTTTTTTTCTTGATGAGCCTGGCTAAGGGTTTATCAATTTTTTTTATCTTCTCAAAGAACCAGCTTTTAGATTTATTGATCTTTGCTATTGTTTTCTTCATATTCTATTTCATTTATTTCTGCTCTGATATTTATGATTTCTTTCCTTCTACTGACTTTGGGTTTTCTTTACTCTTCTTTCTCTAGTTGCTTTAGGTGTACAGTTAGATTGTTTATTTAAGATTTTTCTTGTTTCTTGAGGTGAGGTTGAATTGCTATAAACTTCTGTCTTAGAACTGCTTTTACTGCATCCCATAGATTTTGGGTTGTTGTGTTTTCATTGTCATTAGTTTCTATGGTTTTTTAAATTTCTTCTTTGCTTTCTTCAGTGATCTCTTGGTTATTTAGTAGTGCACTGTTAGCCTCCATGTACTTGTGGTTTTTACAGGTTTTTTTCCTGTAATTGATTTCTAATCTCAGAGCGTTGTGTTCAGAAAAGCTGCTTGATATGATTTCAATTTTCTTAAATTTTCTGAGGCTTGATTTGTGACCCAAGATGTGATCTATCCTGGAGAATGTTCCATGTGCACTTGAAAAGAAAGAAGTGTATTCTGCCACTTTTGGGTGGAATGTTGCATAAATATCAATTAAATGTAATTGGTCTATTGTGTCATTTAAAGCTTGTGTTTCCTTATTTATTTTCTCTTTGGATGATCTGTCCATTGGTGTAAGTGGGATGTTAAAGTCCCCCACTATTATTGTGTTACTGTCGATTTCCCCTTTCATGGTTGTTAGCATGCCTCATGTACTGAAGTGCTCCTATGTTGGGTCTATAAACATTTATAATTGTTATATCTTCTTGGATCGATCCCTTGATCATTATGTAGTGTCCTTCTTTATCTCTTGTCCTTCTTTATCTCTTGTAGCAGTCTTTATTTTAAAGTCTATTTTATCTGATACGAGTATTGCTACTCCAGCTTTCTTTTGATTTCCATTTGCATGGAATATCTTTTTCTATCCCTTCACTTTCAGTCGTATGTGTCCCTAGGTCTGAAGTGGGTCTCTTATAGACAGCATATATATGGGTCTTATTTTTGTATCCATTCAGCCAGTCTGTGTCTTTTGGCTGGGGCATTTAATCCATTTACATTCCAGGCTATTATTGATATGTATGTTCCTATTACCATTTTCTTAATTGTCTGGGGTATGTTTTTGTGGGTCTTTTTCTCCTCTTGTGTTTCCCACCTAGAGAAATTTCTTTAACATTTGTTGTAAAGCTGGTTTGGTGGTGCTGAATTCTCTTAGCTTTTGCTGGTCTGAAATGCTTTTGATTTCTCCATTGAATCTGAATGAGATCCCTGCTGGGTAGAGTAGTGTTGGTTGTAGGTTTTTCTCTTTCATCACTTTAAGTATATCCTGCCACTCCCTTCTGGCCTGCAGATTTTCTGCTGAAAAGTCAGGTGATAACCTTATGGGGATTCCTTTGTACGTTATTTTTTGTTTTTCCCTTGCTGCTTTTAATATTATTTCTTTGAATTTAATTTTTGTTAGTTTGATTAATATGTGTCTTTGTGTATTTCTCCTAGGTTTTATCCTGTATGGGACTCTCTGAGCTTCCTGGACTTGGGTGACTATTTCCTTTCCCATGTTAAGGAAGTTGTTGACTATAATCTCTTCAAATATTTTCTCAGACCCTTTGTTTTTCTCTTCTTCCTCTGGGACCCCTATTATTCGAATGTTGGTGCATTTAGTGTAGTCCCAATGGTCTCTGAGATTGTCTTCAATTCTTTTCAGTCTTTTTTCTTTATTCTGCTCCTCAGCAGTTATTTCCACCATTTTGTCTTCCAGCTCACTTATTCATTCTTCTGCCTCAGTTATTCTGTTATTGATTCCTTCTAGTGTATTTTTCATTTCAGTTATTGTACTGTTCATCTCTGTTTGTTCTTTAGTTCTTCTAGATCTTTGTTAAATATTTCTTCTATTTTCTCAATCTGTGCCTCCATTCTATTTCTGAGATTCTGGATCATCTTTTCCATCAGTACTCTGAATTCTTTTTCAGGTAGATTGACTATTTCCTCTTCATTTTTTTTGGTCTTGTAGATTTTTACCTTGTTCTTTCATCTGTGACATATTTTTTTCCCATCTCATTTTTTTTTTCTTTTCTTATGAGTGGGGTTGTGCTCCTGTCTTACTGGTTGTTTGGCCTGAGGCTTCCAACACTGGAGTTTATAGGCTGTTGGGTAGAGTTGGGTCCTGGTGCTGAGATAAGGACCTCACTCCAAAGAGATTCTGGATCATCTTTTCCCATCAGTACTCTGAATTCTTTTCCGGTAGATTGACTATTTCCTCTTCATTTTTTTTTGGTCTTGTAGATTTTTACCTTGTTCTTTCATCTGTGACATATTTTTTTCCCATCTCATTTTTTTTTTCTTTTCTTATGAGTGGGGTTGTGCTCCTGTCTTACTGGTTGTTTGGCCTGAGGCTTCCAACACTGGAGTTTATAGGCTGTTGGGTAGAGTTGGGTCCTGGTGCTGAGATAAGGACCTCACTCCAATGAATATTCCCTGGATTCTGAGGTTCTCTGTTAGTCCAGTGGTTTGGACTTGGAGCTCCCACCGCAGGAGCTTTGGCCTGACCCCTGGCTCATGAACCAAGATCCTGCAAGCTGCGTGGGGTGGTTAAAAAAAGGAGAACCATAACAAAGTAAAAAATAAAATTAGACTAGGAAACTAACAGCTGTGTTAGTTTCCTAGACTAAAAATAAAAATATAGATGAAACAACAACTGGATAGTAAAACAGAACCACAATAGTAAAAAAGAGGAAGAGAAAAAAGAAAAGGTGGAAAAGGCCTTGGCTGTGGAGGGCAGGGCCTGAGCAGGGGTGAGGTTTGAGCAGTGAGTGGGGCCTATGCTCAGGATCCATGGGGCTGGCAAAGGCGGGGATGGGGTGTGGTGGGTGGGACTTAGGTTCAACAGAAGGGCCCAGGTGTGCCCCTGCCTCTGGTCTCAGAGGGTGGGGGACCTCACCTGGGAACCCAGCAGGTTTCCTGGGCTTGAGTGGGCGGGGCAAACGCCCTCCACTCCTCTACCACTCCTCCGGTCCCAGAGGGCTCCTCCCGCCTGCCTCTCCTGATCTCCCCAGCCTCCCTCCTATGCCCCCAGGACCCACACACCCAGAGGGGACTTTGGAGGTTGGGAGACTGGCCTGGGAGCTCAGCAGGCTCCCTGTACCTGAGTGGGTGGGGCAAACCCTCTCTGCTCCTTTCCTACTCCTCTGGTCCTGAAGGGTCCCTCCTGTCTGCCTCTCCTGTTCTCTCCCGGCCTTGCTCCTATGTCCCCAGGACCAACTCAGCCCAGAGGGGACCTCTGAGGGCATAGGACCCAGCCCAAGAGCCCAGCAGATTTCCCCGGCCGATTGGGTAGGGGAAATGCTGGGCCCCTGATCTGAGCCCCTGAGGTCCCTCCAGGAGTGGGAACCCCTCCCCCCTCTCAGCCACCCTTCAAGGGTGCCGGTCCTGTCTAGCATCCACTTCTCCTTCCCCTTCAGTCCCCCCACATACTACTGGTTCGCTTGGGGGTTCTTCCCATCTCCTTGGGTGTCGGGGTCCCCCACCCAGAATCATGTCTTCTCAATCATAGAACCACCCCCACTCAGCAACTCTTACAGCCCAACTGGGTGGGCCAAGTCACAACAAGAGGGCCGTTCAGCTTTTGCTAGCATGGGCTCTGCCCTGATGGAGATGTGTTCTTCTATGACTGAATGTTCAGGTGTGGGCATACTTGAGGGTCCCAGACATTTCCTACCAGCTCAGAGACAGCCCTTTCATGGACATTAACATCCACCTCTAGTTCCTCTCATAAGAATTTTGGCTCAGACGCCGGCATTTCCCTCCCAGGGAGGTTTGCCTTTTTGCAAATGTTACTCATTCTGATTCAATCAGTGCAAACCCTGTAACAGGGCATCAGGAGAGTTTCTCAACTGTACACACTTCTGTTAGTGGGAGTGCTCAATCTAAGCTGACCCAACACCAATGATTAAAGAAAAGAATATTGCATGAGAATCCGATTGTGGTTAATCTAGATAGAGAACAGCAAGGGCAGGGTGAATGGAGATAGAAAGTTCTGAAGAAATTCTCAGTAACATGAGAACATCTTATTCCAGGTCCACTGACTCTTTTCGGCTACTAGGCTGAGCTGAAGAATTGGGTCAAAGCTCTCTCCAACCCTATTTTCTCTCAGTAGCTTACTTCCCTTCCTTCCTCTGAGCTATGTCTCAACCAATGAACGTGAAATTTGTCCTCATAAGCCTATTGCAATGTTTTTTGGATGTCAGGACTTTGCACTTTCTTCACGCTTTAATTTTCATGGCTGGTGACCAGACAATCCAAGATAAGGCCATTTGAAATAAATTGATCAATCAGAATTGTGTATCCTGAAGGTGTTGCCAGGCCTCTTTCCTTAGTCAGAGATAAAAGCAATTATTTACTGCTCAATGGAAAAAAAAAAAACCAAGAATCTTATGTACCATGTAATGATCATCTACCAGTGATGAAGACATTGAGACAATGGGTCCATGTGTTTCTTTTTCTAAAACAGCCAGTGGTCAATGAAGTAAGGTACGGGAAGGAAAGACTTCCCATATTCATTTGTGGAGCTTTTGTTTCTACTATCACCACTGCACAAATACAAAGGGTCTCCTTCATGATATGCACGTACTCCTGTTGTTCCCTTGAGTTGAACCTCTATGGTCACATTTCTCTTTTCCTTCTGTTGGTAGCATTCATTGTTCATCCACGGTGCTGACATTGTCAAATCGCCACAGCTGGCTGGCTTTTCCATCACACTCACGTAAATACAAATCTTTATTGTTTTCCTGCATCACAGCTTCTATGCATTTCCCAGAAAGAATGTGAACAATCATTCCATTCTGAAAAGAGAGAAGAAAAGGAAAAAAAAAAAAAAAAAAGAAAATGAGTTGGTCCCCCACAATCAGTCAGCAAAGAAGGAGATTTCTAAGATTTGTGCTAATCATTAAGAGAATAATAAAGGTGATATGAACTGGCTTGGTAAGGAATTGGAGTATTTTGGTTACTATATAATATAATTTAGGTAACCCTAAAATTTAAATATCATACAGAGCCTTGGGGTCATTAATTCAATTATTATTATTGTGGTTGGGTAATTATGCCATTTCTTGGAGAGTTCTGGCTAGTAAAATGCCAGTGTAAAGATCATGTTCAATCATTATACTGTACTGTTGACATTCACTGTTATCACTGTACTTGTAAATATCTTCTTTCAAAAGGATTTAATTTAATCTCTGCCCTCTGTTAATCCTGCAATTTAGTACTGCTGCCACCAGGCTGCAGTATACAGTAAGACTTTAAGGATACACTGAAGGCCTGAGTCAGCCATGTTTGGAAGACCATAGCTGCTTCCTGCCCAAAATCTACCAAACTTAATACTGAATGGAGCCATCCCCTTTTCAAGAAAAAAATCAATTTCTCTATGAAAAGTTAAACAACCTTAACCAACAGTGCTGCTAATGTTCATCTATTTATTTAGAGATATAATTCACATGCCCTAAATACAACTCAGCAGATTTTAGTATATTCACAAAGTATATGCAACCATCACCTCTATCTAATTGCAGAAAATTTCATCACTGTAAAAAGAAATGTACTATCCATTAGCAGTCACTTCCCATTCCTGCTTCCTTCCAGCCACTGGAAATCATTAATCTAGTTTCTGTGTTTATGGATTTGTCTCTTCTTGACATTTCATATAAATGGAATCATATAATATATGGCCTTTTGTGACTGGCTTCTTTCACTTTGCATGGTATTTTCAAGTTTCATCCATGTTGTAGCACAAAATAGTACCTAATTTCTTTCTTTCTTTCTTTCTTTGTAGTGGTAAAAATATGTAACATAAAACTTTCTACCTTAACCATTTTTAAGTGTAAAATTTAGTAATGTTAAGTATATTCACTTTGTTGTGAAACAGATCTCCTTTTTTGAATGAAGAACTTTTTCTTCATTCAAAACAAACTCTATACCCATTAAACAACAACTTCCCTCTCCTCACTTCCCCTCGTGCCTGGTAACCACCATTCTATTTTCTGTTTGTATGAATATGACTTCTCTATATATGTCATATAAGTTTAATCATACAGTATTTGTCTTTTTGTGACTGGCTTATTTCACTTAGCATAATGTCCTCAAGCTTCATCCATGTTGAAGCAAATGACAGGATTTCCTTCTTTCTTAAGGTGGGAAAATAGTCCATTGTATGTATATAGCACATTTTGTTTATTCATTCATCAATCACTGGACCCTTGGGTTGCTTCCACCTATTGGCTATTGTGAATACTGCTGCTATGAACAGTATCTTGTTCCTTTTTATGGCTGAATGAGAATACTTTTTTAAAGCCTTATTTTTTAATGCCTGAAAGATGCTGGGTGTATCTTAGTCACTAATCTTTTACATATTATTTTAAAATGCTGTTTCTAAATCTATCTTATCCAGAGGACTTGCTTAGAATGATCCTTTATGATCATTCATAAAGGGCCTTAACTTGGTTTCTAAGAATTCTTTGAGCATGTGTGGGCCCCCTGAGGCCTAGGTTCACTTGTCACCAAAGCCCCAAGAGCTTTGTTCTCAACTGTTTATCATGAGCTCAGCTTAAGTTTTACACTATACGATTTTCCTCTTTCACAGCCTGCTTTAAGAGTACCGATGCATGGAGCTCTGCTTAGTTATTTAATCCCCACCCCCTTATTCCCAAGCAAAAGTTGAAGAAAGGCATGTTTGAAAGATGTGTGTATTAATCTGTTTGTTTGTATACTTGTACCCTAACTCATTTCAGAAGGGATTTGAGGTGAAGGAAAAACTATGTATGGACAGTTATTGTTGATACTGTCACCTTCCAATCCCAATCCTGTAAACGGCTCACTCTCCCTAAATACTTACACTCCTCCTATTTCCTAATACTTACACTCCTCCTATTTCCTCTTTATTGATGCATAACCTCTGGAAAGGATCTCAAGCTTCTCTCTGGAGTCATGGGAATCAAAGCCTTACTAAACTGATGAAATGCTCAGAGTGGAATTTGCAAAGGAAGAAAGAACGATCTACATCCTCATCTATCTGGTTGTGGAACAGGAGGCAGGCCTTTCCATTGCCCCTAAAACCACACCACCAACGTGGTTGACTGCTTCTGTAACACGCTCCATGGTCCTACTTGTGACCTAAGCTAATAAACTTTAAAAAGAGGCTGTCTCCTCTCTCCACCATATCAAGACCAGAGCTATACAGAAACCTGGCAAATCAGTACATTTCAAGATGCTGGTGGTTAACTTTGCTGCAAGGTTGGCTTCACCTCCCCCTGAGGCCTTAGTGCCAAGTTACTCAGTTCAACAGCAGGGACACAGGCTTGTATGGTAATACTTGACCTCTTGGAAGTGCCTGAGACACGCACCAGCCAGCCGCCCCGCTGAATCCTTCCTAGCTGGGTTACTTACCTCCTGGTAGTCCCAGTGCTGACGATGGATGTCAGGGCCTCCCTTGGTGCAGTTCTGCAGAATCACCTGCTCTCGCCTGACATCAAAGCACAGGTGCTGGGGGCTGCCATAGTGGATCTCCTTCCTGCCCATGTGATCCAGGTGCTGGGACAGAGGGAAATGGCTGTTAGCACAGCTAGAAGGAGATCCTCTCCAAAGCTGGAGGTAAAGGAAGGAGAGCTCACTGCAATAGGGCTGAGGTCTGGGGGCAACCTTCAGATTCTACTGAGGTCAGCAAGACCCTATCTCATAGTCAAGTCCACAGATATGATGCCGGACTAGCCCTGGCCTCTGAAATCTCCACATTCCATCTACTTTTGCATTCATATTTATACATTCTGGAAAGTTCCTCCATTATTCTATTTACTGTATCATAGGTGAGGCCATAAAGGATGCTGTGTGTTTTGTGAGGGTACAGTTGGAAGGGCAGATGAGGAAACTCCCGAGGCCCAAGTGGATCTCTTTCTGGAGACGTCTGTGCTGGCCCTGCAAGTGATTTTCCTTCTGTCTTTTGTATCTGCTGACTCTCGCTCATGGTTTGCATTTCCTCCTGGGTTCCGTAGGACTGGATCATGCATTCCTTTGCAGAGGGGCTTTAGCTGCGGGAAGCTCGTGGGCCCAGGTTGGAAACACATCCTGATAAAGCCATTTTCCGTTTGTTCCTGCTAAATGCAGCCTGAACTAATTTTTACGCTAACTTTGTGGCTGGGAGACGGGGTTGGCTTCATGGGCATGTGACCTGTGTAACTGCAGGGGCCTCATACTTAGAAGGGTTTAATGTTCTTGGTCTAATATATTTGGTTTAATGCTGATACTGTCTAGGAATTCTTAATAATTGTTGAGTGATAGGTCTCACCATCTTCATTTGCACTGAGCCCAACAAGTTAGGTAGACAGTCCCACCTGAGGATTCCCAGACAACACAGTTCCTATAAATTTGAACCCTAAACCCACGTTGGACACAAGCTTGTGGTTAAAAATTTTCAGGGAAGAGTCATTTTCTCGGACGCAAAGACCTGTCTACAGACCTGCTTCCTTGTCATCTTCCGGTGGCAGTAGGTAGTCTTTTCTAGTCCTGGTTTTCACAGATAGGTTACTCTGTGAAGGTCAAAGCTGGCTTTGTATGGGTGTCCCATTTCCAACCCCTCATCTGTCATGGGCTGAAGATGGGCTTTCGTCACTATCTCCTGCTTGGAACCAACGCCTCTGGGTTCCTGAGGTTTGACAGAAACTGTCCCCTTCACCCTGCAGGAGAGCTTGGCCATGGCCCTATGACTCTATTTCAGTTGCCTCTGGATTCGGGGCCCTGGAGATTTCCTTTTGTTATAAACATAGTTACTTCTGCATAAAAGAGGGTGTTTCTTCTTTTTTATATGGTATATGGTGCTTTCAGCTTAGCAAGTTCACAATTTTTCTGGATACAGAAGCCCTTGCTAATCCCCACCTCCCCACCAAGAATGTAAATAAATAAATAAATCCAAAAGCTAACATTCTTTTTGCACCATTATCCCCAGTTGCAGATGAGGAAACCAAGACTCAGAGAGGTTAAGAGGCCTGCCTGATGTCACACAGCTAGCAGGTGAGCTATTTCCACCATCACAGAGCTTTCTCTCTGTCCTCCTGTGCCAGGTGTGAGTTCTAGATTCGTCCCCTGACTCAGTGTGGATTTCAGACCTGATTCAGGTCCCTTCTGGCCATAGGTACCCAAGAGCAGGACCTCTGGCTCAAGGAGAGACTCTCCCTGTGGTCAGTGCCTGCCAGTCACTTTCAGTATCGCCCTTTGGGCCATAAACTTTTGTTGTCACAGGGCAACCCCGCCCTTCCTCGGTACCGAAGGGTCCAGCCATGCTGCAGAGTGAGGCCCCGGGAAATCCGTGGAGTTGGTCGCCAGTGCGCCACGGGAGAGCTCATGTGCTCTTTCCCTCCCATCCCCAGGGGCGTTTGCATCCTCTGCCTTCCTCCTGACCATGCAGTGGAAGCCTTTCTCCCTGTGGAAGGAGTTTCACAAACCACATTGCTCTGTGTGTGGGAAACATTCCGAATGAGGCCACAGCTCTGAAACCCGATGACCCCATCTGTGTGTAAGGTCTCCTCTGGCAAGTGAGGCAGAGGGTCACCAGAGGCCATGAGCCTTGTCTACCCAGATCCAGCCCTCTCCCCACTTCACACACACACACACCCCCCAGGCTCCTGTGATGCCCTAAAGTTCCCCCTCTGGCCCAGAAGTATTGGCCCCCGTAGATCCCCATTAAATGCCCGAAAGACACAGCATATCTACTCTGGGCAGGACTCAGCGTCAGAAGCCTGGAGTCTTAGGAACACAGTCACGAGCTATGGGTTTGAGGCACTGCTGCAAATGGGGAACATTCTCCAGGGTCCCCTCGATTCCTCAGTGTTTCTGTGCCTATAGTGCCCGCTCGGTGACCCACTTTCTCCATCTCTGGTTCTAGTTGGCTAATGATCTTGTGCTGGTCCATATGTTTCAGAAAGGTGACCTGGTGGAAATTTACCTGCACACAGGTTTTCTTTGACCTCTGATTATAGATTTTTACTTTAAATGGGAAGCTTTTCCATTTTGTAAATAAGTTCATTTGTATCATTTTTTAGATTCCACATATAAGAGATATCTTAGGATATTTGTCTTTCTCTGTCTGACTTACTTCACTTAGGATATTTACAGAACAGAAACAGACTCAGACATAGAAAACAAACTTATGGTTACCAAAGGGGAAAAGGGGGGAGGGATAAATTACGAGTTTGGGATTAGCAGATACAAGCTACTATATATAAAATAGATAATCAACAAGGTCCAACTGTATAGCACAGGGAACTATATTCAATATCCAGTAATAAGGTATAATGTAAAAGAATCTGAGAAAGATTTTATATATATTTATATATGTATAACTGAATCACTGTGCTGTACACCAGAAACTAACACAACATTGTAAATCAACTATACTTCGATTAAAAAAAAAAAGAAAAAGAAAAAAATGGGGATCTTTTCCGTAAACTCTGGATTTCCAGTGTCTTTTAAATTTTTGGATGATCTTGTAATACTGGATCCGCTTTCATACAAAACAAAAGACATTTACTGAGGCTGGGGCAGGCGCTCCTCTGTGACAACAGCCTCCGCCCAGCTCCCCATGTTTATTCCCTTTATCCACTTAAACCCTGGAGACACACCTGAGTTTGAAGCCCCTGGGCTACCCACTCTCCAAGCCTCAGTTTCCTCATCTGTCAGATGAAGACATTGGCTAAACAGCCTCGCCATGTCCCTCGAGCTCAGATGCTCATATTCTCTGATGGGTCCACATTTGGGCTTGGGGCTGGGGCAGGTTGGGGAATGGGTCGTCAGAGTGGGGGACCATGCACAGTCAAGGGACATGGGACCACTGAAAGGAGATGCCCCAAAGGGAAGGGAGGGCCATCCCAGCAAAGACCTCTTGCAGGTCTGAGAACACTGACTGCCCACCTGCTGCTGCTGGCTGTCACTGCAAGGAGCTAGCATCATGGCACAGCCCAGGACGTCCCCTTCTGCCAGGCAGTCTGCACAGAAGCCAAGTCCGGTGTTGTGGAGCTGTAAGCAACGTTCACACAGAAGTGAATCCCACCCTCTGCTGCAAAGATGCCCTCTGTCAGCCACTCCTTCACTCTGCAGTGTAGCTCAGGTCCCGTGCTCGGATCATAAAAATGATCGAGGTCAAGCTGAAGCCAGTGACCCTAAGGACAGGCTTCCTGAAGGAGGTGACAGCACCTGTCCTGGTGAAGGGGCCCTGGGGCGGGTTACGGGGCAGCCCAGCCACCCCCGGCAAGGAGGCCCTGCTGAGCTGGGACTGGGTGGCCAGGGTCATGGAAGAGCATCTGAACTTCAGCTCCTATCCTGGGAGACCACCGAACCCCTTCTCTTCCTCTCTCTCTGCACTTTGTTTTTATCATGACTTGCCTTTCCAGAGAACCTGGGCCTGCGTTCGGATGGGTAGAGCTCGGGATAGATGTTGGCCAGAAACCAGTGGAAGGTCCGACAGCCCAGCCTCCTTTGCAGCTGCTGGCGTTCAGTGCAGTCCGGCTTGCCAGCCTGGGGAGGAGAGAGTCACAGGTGGCAGGACGGAGAAAGCTGGTTTTACATCACAGTTCATGTGCTGGGAAGCACAGAGGTGTCTGGGAGCAAGCTGAAGGAGGGGGACAGCAAGCATCACTGTGAACCACGTCCCACATTAAATAGCATTTACGTGTCACGCCATCAGAATGGCACTGAGTGGTAGTGGACCAGGTGAAAATGCACTGTTTGCAGACATTTCATTAAATGTTTAAAATGTTTATGTTTCTGTGCCTTTTTGGGGATGTCCTTTATGTTTATTTTTTATAGTAAAAAATACTTATATTTGTTTCACATCTTGGGTAATTTTACACAACATTGTAAATCAATGTTATATTTGTTTCACATCTTAGGTAATTTCACAGTCTTGAGCACTTTGCCTGGGATGAAAGGGCCCTTGGAGACCCACTGCAGTGCTCACTCCTCACCCAGCCTCTCCTCCGGCCACGGGATGAAGGATCACACCCCTTAGATGTGATGACAGAACCCCTACAGACATCAGGGGGTTCCAGGCCATGATGCCCCTGAGAGATGCTGGAAGAGACAGAGGACAACCCCACCAGGTAGAGGAGCCACTTGACAGGGGCCACTCATGGAAGTACTAGCCAGAAACTTCTATCTGCCCTTCCAGGCGGGAGGGCAGGTGGTCCTGCACAGCCTCCACCTGGTGGCCCTGAGTGGGCACAGAAGACCCTGCCGGGCTCTCCCCTTACCTTGCTCAAGGAGAAGGCCTCCGGGCTGTGCCTGTAGAAGGTTTCTTTGAACGCACCCAGCCAGGTCTCAGCAATGCGAACCTTGTTCCGCAGGGTGGCCTCCCAGTCAAAAGGGGAGTGGCCATCCTGATTTCGGTAGACATGCCCCACTCGAGAGCAGGGAAGGATTTCGACGGAGCCCCTACAGAGCCAGGTCTGCAGTGAAAGGAGAAGATCAACACCTCCGTACTCCTCTCCAGCAACGTGGGGTGTGAGGGGCTGGCAAAATGCACCAGAAATCATGAGCACAAGAGAGAAAGATGCTTCTTGTTCTCAGGATGGAGCAGAGTTTCCAGATCTGAGGGTTCTGGGCTAGGGAGGGACAAGGTGGGGAGAATGAGGGCGGTTGTCCTGGGTCAGGACTCGTGGTGTGAGAGGCTCGCACCCTTGCCACTACCTGTGGTTCCCTACCCCTACTGAAACACGTGACCAGATTCAGCACTTAGAGGATGCAGCCATGCCGTTAGTGCCTGGATTCTCCCAAGGCTGCTTCCTCGGGGAAAAGGGTATACATAGTGGCCAGGGAATTTCTAAAGCCTTGTGAAGTCTCCTGCTGCAAAGGCACCAGAAGCCATCTGTGTGGAGGTCAAAGCAAGCTTTCTCAACCAGAATCTTTCTACTTCTGGAAATGTCTCTACTCTCCACTCACTCCCTCCTACTCCCAAATGCCTGAAGTTCATTTGACAGGAAGCCTTTTATTCCCCACTTGGGAATAAAGAGGAAAGTGAAAACATGCCTAGGATAGGCGGTACATGAAGCCAAACACACCAAGAACCCAAACCGATGGGGTTCCCAAACTGGGTGCCAAGGCACCCCAGGGTGCTACAGCAAACTCAAAAGGCCACGTGGGTATTTTCATTGTTCAGGAGAAACATAGTGACATCTGTGTTCTGAAAAGTACAAGTTCAAGGCAATTCATTGTTTCAACCTTAGATCACTGCCCTTTTAATGATATATGTCTTTGTTGGGGTGGGTTTTCAGTGGTTGCTGTCATGAAAAAGCAAGCATCAGGTTAAAAATCAACATGGAACAGGAAATGAGGGTGGCGGGTCCAATCTGATTCCAAGGTTTGAGAAACTGTCTGGCGCCCAGTGGGTGCTAAGCTGTTCGGACAAATACTTAAGTTGTTTGGACCAAACTACTCAATGCACAGAACTGCTTGGTATTTGCTTTGGCCAATGGGTGCTGTGAAAACTATCAAGATGCTAAGGGTGCCGGGAATGGAGAATGTATGGGAAGCTTTGCACTCAGGTGGAAATGACTGAAAACTCGCCCTTTCCTAAGGGCAGGTTTGACAGGCGAGTTCAGGAAGGAGGCTGGGGTGAAATCAAGAGAGATGAAAAAGGGGGAGAAATGAGGGTTTGACACACTACGTATAATGACTTTGTAATTTGCCCGAAGCCTTAGCCCTGACCTCCAAGCTGTGACCGGACACAGGGCTCCAAAGAACCCACCTGGGCCTCCCTTGGCCCAGGAAGTACCTTGAGAGACAGTTCGAGGTTTTCGCCACCCCTCAGTGACATGAGAGGGTCATACGCTCCAGTGTTTTGGAAGTAATGTCTGTCCATGGCCACGACCCCGCCGGACAGCACAGGGCTCCTGGAGAGAGAAGGTGAGACTATGTATGTAGAAAGGTTCAGAACCTGGAGCATCTGGGGAGCGGTGGGGGGATGGCAGGTAGGGGGCGCTCCAGTGGCCCAGAGAGTGGACTCAGGGCTCAGACAGATCTCAAGACTGGAGCCAAGCAAGCCTGTCAGAAATCCCAGTATTTCATGAAAAGAGAGCTCTATGGGCTTCCCTGGTGGCGCAGTGGTTGAGAGTCCGCCTGCCGATGCAGGGGACGCGGGTTCGTGCCCCGGTGCGGGGAGATCCCACATGCCGCGGAGCGGCTGGGTCCGTGAGCCATGGCCGCTGAGCCTGCGCGTCCAGAGCCTGTGCTCCGCAACGGGAGAGGCCACAACAGTGTGAGGCCCGCGTACCGCAAAAAAAAAAAAAAAAAAAAAGGAGAGAGCTCTGGTTGCCTGGGCCGTTTACACCTCATCCTCCGGCACTGCTCCTTTAGGGAGAGGCCCGTCTGGCGAGATTTTGGGAAGAAGACCTTGGTTAAATAAGATGCCCTAAGGCCGGCAGCACCAGGCATGGACCAAGGGAACCGGCAGTCCTCTTTCTTCCCTCACCCCTGATCTCACCCTCTTGTTTGCTTCGTGACCATTGACCCCCTCCCCAATTCTAAGATGAATCCCCCAGAGACTCTGGAAGTAGATAGGTCCCCATCTGCTCTGGGGGAAATACACATGACTTAAAAACACAGAAAGCTGGAATCCCGAGTGAGGGAATGAAGATGGCAACAGCATCCCTCAGAAGGGTTTAACTGGGGAGGATGGAGCCAGAGGCTTTTGAACCACAATCTCTTTATTCAAAAGAGAACAAATTTTCATTGTTGTTTTTTGGGGGGTTTTTTTGTTTTTTTAAAAATTTATTAAAAATTTTTTTTTATACAGCAGGTTCTTATTAGTTATCCATTTTATACATATTAGTGTATACATGTCAATCCCAATCTCCCGATCCATCACACCACCACCCGCCTCCCCACCACTTTCCCCCCTTGGTGTCCATACATTTGTTCTCTACAACTGTGTCTCCATTTCTGCCCTGCAAACAGATTCATCTGCACCATTTTTCTAGGTTCCACATATATGCGTTAATATACGATATTTGTTTTTCTCTTTCTGACTTACTTCACTCTGTATGACAGTCTCTAGATCCATCCAGATCTCTACAAATGACCCAATTTCGTTCCTTTTTATGGCTGATTAATACTCCACTGTATATATGTACCACATTTTCTTTATCCATTCGTCTGTCAATGGGCATTTAGGTTGCTTCTGTGACCTGGCTATTGTAAATAGTGCTGCAATGAACATTGGGGCACGTGTGTCTTTTTGAACTATGGTTTTCTCTGGGTATATGCCCAGTAGTGGGATTGCTGGGTCATACGGTAATTTTATATTTAGTTTTTTAAGGAACCTCCATATGAGAACAAATTTTAATACAGCCAAACTCTGGGTATGTCTCAAGGAGTGAATGACTCAGAGTTCATATTTTTTTTTAATTACTAAGAAAATAGTCTTACATTAACAAAACTACTGACATTTAGGTTATTAAAAATACTAAGTTATGCCACAATACTAAAAACCAGTAGTGTAGTTATTACTTGACAAAATTTCCAATTCTACCACTCACAATTTGTAAGATCTTGGATGAGACAGATAACCTGTCTGGTCTCAATTTCCTTACCTCTAATAGGGTACAGTAATAGTGTTTCATAATAGGGTTTTGTGGAGATTAAAAGAAATGTCATGTAAAGCAAATGTGCATGCCAAAATCCAAAGATCTCTGAAAATCAAGAGCTTTTTCATGATGCATCTGGAAGTAAACCATGTCCTGAACTGACATGGGTATCTGGGGATGACAGACTGTATTTAAAACACAGCAGAGGGGACTTCCCTGGTGGCGTAGTGGTTAAGAATACACCTGCCAATGCAGGGGACACGGGTTCGAGCCCTGGTCCAGGAAGATCCCACGTGCTGTGGAGTGCCACCGCACTCCGTGTGCCACAACTACTGAGCTTGTGCTCTAGAGCCCGTGAGCCACAACTACTGAGCCCATGCACTGCAGCTACTGAAGCCAGTGTGCCTAGAGCCCGTGCTCTGCAACAAGAGAAGCCACCACAATGAGAAGCCCACGCACCACAACAAAGAGTAGCCCCTGCTCGCCACAACTGGAGAAAGCCCACACACAGCAACGAAGACCAATGCAACCAAAATAAATAAACAAGTAAATAAATTTTTAAAAAACACAGCAGATCAGAGCCGTGAAGAGCATTGTGTCAGGAGGCTGGCCATAAGGGTTTGGGTTTTTTTGTTTGTTTGTTCTTTGCGGTACGCGGGCCTCTCCCGTTGCGGAGCACATGCTCCGGACGCGCAGGTGCAGCAGCCACGGTTCACGGGCCCAGCCGCTCCGCGGCATGTGGGATCTTCCCGGACTGGGGCACGAACCCGTGTCCCCTGCATTGGCAGACAGACTCTCAACCACTGCGCCACCAGGGAAGCCCCAGGCCGTAAGGGTTTTAACCCTGGATCTACCTCTTAATAACCTTATGGAACTGGGCAACCTCTGGGGGTTTCATCTGTAATTTAATCTCTATAAACCTCACTTTTCACATGTGTAAAATGGGATTAATAACAGTAATTAGTAACAATAACTGCTTTACAGAATTATGGTAAGGTTTGAGTTAATATGTATACTATGTTTACAGCATTAGCTAAGCACATAATATATGTTCAGTAAATATTCCTTAATACTGTCATTTGCAAGTATACAAATGATGATACCCTTTCTGGAATTTTCTTAGCATCTGTATAGAGTCTGTACCAAACCTTGTCCTAATTCCTCATCTCGTGCTCTCTCACCAGATTGATGAGGGAAGCCATGAAGTCAGAGTATTCAGGGTGGGGAAGACATGGGTAGAAAAGTATGATAATGTGTGTGAGGAGGGATCTGGGCCCTGGATAGGGAGCCTGAGGCCTCTGTAGGGCCCCAGGTAGCAGCCGCGTCTCAGGGAAGGACCGGCTGCTGAGGGCAAAGGTGACTGGGCTCTCTCTGGCGCTGACTTTGGCCGATGGTAGGTCAAGGTGACCTACAGTGACCTTGGCCATCAGAGAGGCCCTGAGGCTTAGAAGAAGTTTCCAGAGAGGATTGATGCCTGGGGTCAAAGTGCCTTTGCCTCGGGTTGGGTAAAGGTCCTCTGAGAAGTGTGTTCTCTTCAATAGAATCCCTTTGCTTCGGCTGGAGCAGGATAAACTGTTCCCTCAAGCGAGCGCCTCTCTTAACTCCCTGTGGGCCCCTCTGTCCGGTACCCCTCATACTGCTCACCGAGCTACTACCCTCCCCACACCATAAATCGAAGAGGTCTGGAAACGTGTCTTTCAATTCTTTGTGTCCACAGCCCTTAGAGTGTCTGGCACGAAACAGGTGCTCAGAAGAGGCTGATGGACCAGTAAAGAGGTTAGAAAGCATTCAAAGCTCTCTGCACTTTCAGGATTCATACCTATGATGGAAGGAGGTGAAATCTATCTGGCTCTGCACCCCAACCTCTCATAGTTACATCTTAATACCATGAAACTTCCCCATTGGGTATACAAGGCCCAAGGTTGGTATTGGCCTGTTACAGACTGAATGTATGTGTCCCTCCCAAATTCACATGGCAAAGCCCTATCTCCCAGCGTATATTGTATTTGGAGATGGGGCCTCTGAGGAAGTAATTAAGGATACATGAAGTCATAAGGGGGGAGGCTTGATCTGATAGACTCGTGCCCTTAGAAGAGGAAGAGACCCCAGGGCCCCCTCTCTGTCCTGTGGGGACACAGGGAGAGGTGGCTGTGTGCAAGGCAGGAAGAGAAGTCTCACCAAAAACCAAATCGGCCAGAAACTTGATCTTGGGCTTCTACCCTCCCGGACTGTGAGAAAATAAATTTAATGTGGGTTAAGCCACCCAACATGCAGTATTTTCCTATGACCACTGAGCTGACTCCGACATGGCCCAACAGCCAAGAACGAAGACACCAGACTCTGAGCTTTAAAGTTTGAATGACAAAGCCACCGCCTATGCCTAGGATGAGGGATCATCCTCACAGAGCCAGTATTTTCTATGTCCAAACTAGATAAGATCCTCCACCCTGAGGAGAGAAGAGAGAGCCCGTGGGGAGACCAAGAGACAAAGATGCAGGTAGATCTCTGAGAAGGACCTCGTGTCCACCTTTACACCTTCGGGGTTAACTCCTGGAAGAAGAGGATCCCGTGCTTGTTGTTTGGGAATCAGAGAGCAGGGGGCATGTTGCCCACCTCCCATCTGGCTGTCCTGGGAGTTCAGGAACCCCCTGACCACCTTCGGTCCCGGGAGACGGGTCTAGGTGGTACCCTGGGGACCCAGGCAGAAGGTCATGGGGGCCCTGGGGATCCAGGCAGAAGGTGGTGGGTGCAGTTCCATGGAGCCTCCTGTACCATCAGTACACCAGCGTGTGCTGTGCTATGGGGGCCAGGAGAAGATGTGGGACTTCAGCAGATGCCACGTGGAAGGTGCGGGCCACTGGGGACAGCGTGCCAGCCCCGCATCAGAGGCCATGACCAGTGAAAGTGCATCGTGGTGAACACCGATGCAGGACAGCTAAAGCCCGAGGTGGGGCACTCCCTCCCCACCCACCTCCCCGACAGAAGCTTGGAGCTCAAAATCAACCCCAGGGGGCCGGGAGGGTGGACAAGGATGGATGACAGATTTAAAGATGAGATGACTAAGCTATCACTGAATTTGTCTAATTTGTCTGGAAGGTTTCTGCCATTAGGAAGCAGGGGTCAAGACAGAAATTGCCTAAGTTCGGTTAGTAGAAAATAAAAAGAAATATTTTTTGCGTATCTAAGCTCATGGTTTATCACATGTCAGCTGTGAGAGTTGCACACCCTCGGGCAGACCCTTGGAAGTCCTGTTTGTGCCTAATGCCTTCACTTTGTGTCCCTGGACTAGGCATTTGGAAACAACTTGGGTAACTGCTTGGCACTGGGCAGGTCAGCTGTGGCAGATTCCTTATCCCACGGGCTTTTCTTACAACATGACATTGACATTGACACCCCTGAGAGGTGGGTCCAAGTCTCCTTCCTGTGAACCTGGGTGGGCCTGTGACTTTGGAGGAGGTGACCTTAGGTGACTTCTGAGACTTAGTTATAAAAGGGGATACATACTCTAAGGCATCACAGTAAGTGAGAGAAGACACATAAAGGTTAACTATTGTACGATTCCATTAATATGAAATACCCAGATTTGATAAATCCATAGAGACAGACAGTAGATTGGGCATTGCCAGAGGCTGGGGAAAGGGGACAGCTGGAGACACTAAGTAAGGGATTTTCCTTTGGAATCATGGAAATGTTTTGGAACTAAAAAGAGATGGTGGTTGCCCAATATTGTGGATGTACTGAATGCTAGTGAATTGTTCATTTTGAAATGGTTCATTTTATGTTATATGAATTTCACCTCAATAGATTATTTTTTTAATCGGTCGGGGGATACAGCTTGCTTTGCCTGGCTCCTTTTGGGTACTTGCTCTCTGAACCCAATGCCGGGGTGTAGGAAACCCCAACTAACCTGCCTTCAGTGACTTCAAGGAGAGAATGGGGAAGAAGCTCCCGCTGGGTCCCAGCGACGGCCAGCGTCAAACTCCAGGGGATTCCTGCCTGGAGTTGTTGAGTCATTTCCAGCCAGTCTAGTCTAGTAAAGGATAGTCCTGCTAGGCCCCAGACACCATGGAGCAGAGACAGCCAACGCCAATGCTTCCTTTCAGAATTCACAACCCAGAGTCCATGCTCTTAATAAAACAGCTGTTTCACACCTTTAAGTTTGGATGGTTTGTTATAAAGCAGAAGATATCTAAAACTTTGACTTAAATAGAATGATTGTCCAAAAACCAAACACATGAGAAGCAAACCATAAAGTTGGACATATTTTGAGACTTATGGTGTCCTAGCATTCACCTGGCTGAATTCTTCCTTTTTACCAAGAAAGCACCCCAGGCAGGGGAACTCCAGTGTTACCTGGTAAGACAGAGCTGGATTGAGGCCCCAGACAAGGTGCTTCCACTTTCCACTCCAGTATCTGGAAGCTTCGCTGGACTCCATTCATATAACATTGTAAGAATAATAACACCTATAGCTGCGAGTCTGGCACTTTCTGAATGTTTTTCATATATTAGCTCATTCAAACCTCACAACAACCCTATAAGCTAAGTACCGTTACTATCCCCAATTTACTGATTAAGTAACTTGCTAGGAAACTAGGAGAACCGGGATTAGCCCAGGCAGTCTGGTGCTGAGTCCACCCTGAGGAAGTAAAAGCAAAGCAGGCTGAGTGAAGGAGCCTCACCTGATGGGGCTGATGGGGGACAGGAGGGCCTTCATCTCTCGCTCCGGCAAAGGCTCCCAGTGGAAATCCAGCTTCCAGTCCAATACCCCGCGCTGCAGGTCCTTGGAGGGGTAATAATGGAAAGTCTTCCAGTCGATCACATCTAGGACTGGAGACACCACCCGGCTCCTGGAAAGAATCGTGGAAGCAGATAAAGGATACACACCCTCCACTTGCTGGGGGACAGAAACATAACCCAGACACATGCTGCCCAATATGGCAGCTACCAGCCACACGCGGTTACTGGGCACCTAAAATAGCATCTGTCCGAACTGAGATGTGGTGTAAGTGTAAAATATGCACTGGATTTAGAAGATTTAGTTTGAAAAAAAAGATGTACAAATCTCAGATTGCATATTGAAATGATAATATTCTGGACATATTGGGTTTACTAAAATATTTTGTTAAAATTAATGTCATCTGTCTCATTTTCTTTTGTAATGGGACTACTAGAAATGTTTAAATTATATCTGTGGTTCATGTTCTATTTCTACTGAACAGTACTCTCCTAGAAAATATATTTTTCCATAAGGAATCGGGGGCCTATTTCATTAAAAAGCATGCCTGCCCCTTTCTTTAAAAACCTCTCAGGATAGGGCTTCCCTGGTGGCGCAGCGGTTGAGAGCCCGCCTGCCGATTCTGGGGGCACTGGTTCGTGCCCCGGTCCGGGAAGATCCCACATGCTGCGGAGCGGCTGGGCCCATGAGCCATGGCCGCTGAGCCTGCGCGTCCGGAGCCTGTGCTCCGCAACGGGAGAGGCCACAACAGTGAGAGGCCCGCATACAGAAAAAAAACAAAACAAACAAACAAACAAAAAACCTCTCAGGATAAAACTGAGACACGGGGGAATAGGGACCTAGGCTCAGCTCTGCCGCTAATGCTGTATGAACTTGAGATAGCTGTTGCACCTCTCTGGGCCTCAGCTTCCTCATTCATAAAATGGGAGGTTGAGCTACTTCTCACAAAGGTCTTTCTCAGCTGTAATGCTCTAGGACTGTGGCTCTTGACTTCTTTGGGGGTCTTTGATCCCTTTGAGAATTACTGTTGCTGTTGGTAATTGTATTTTATCCCAATTTTTTTGCACAGCCTGGGATTACGTGACCTCAGAGAGGGTAATGTGGGAAATTGGTACAGGTTGGAAACTCTGCCTTTTGATTAAACAAGTCATCACTTAGGTGTAGCAGGAGCTGCCCTCTACCTAGTCAGTATCTCACTCACATTTTTTTTCTGACCTCTCACAATAGTTTCTTCTAAAATCCGTACCATGCAATGAATCAGGCCTGAACTCAGGGGTGCTGGAAGTTACCAGTCTAAGAAAAGGAAGATTCCTGGAAAAGAGATGCCAGCTAGGCTGTTCATACTCCCATCAATTTCCATCCACCTCAGAGACAGCCAGGGCTGGCACGAGCCCAGCGCTTATGCAGAGGGCCAGGGTGGTCCTGGGATTCAATGATCTGCTTTAATCTGTGGCCTCAAGTGACTGGCCTTGGCAGGAAGAGTCATGGGGTTTATATTTACAGCAAGGATCTCGATATGCTTGTCCTGTGCTTTTCACATTGTTCCCTCTGGAAGGTAAGGGGAACTTAATCTCTCTGGCCTCCACTATTTTGGGGCACCTCGTGTTGACCTAAGAAAAGTGAGAAGCAAGGTCAAGGAGGAAAGGAGGGCACCGTCCCAAGTCTCCGCTTACTGTGGAATGAGCTGAGCAATCGAGATGTATTTGGCTACTGGCAAAGCATTTTGTGGAATTTCAGAATCAAGAGGCAGGGAAGCTGTGTGGCTGAATTCTAAAGAACCCCATCAAGTTTGTGCCATCTTAGTAATGGTAACAGGACAAGAAAGGAAACTGCATTCAAGCGTCCACACAATCAATTCATCCCAGACCTTTGAGCTGTGTCCTTCTTGATAAAAGGTGTACGTCCCTGTTCATCAGAAAACGATCACCCTAAAATTCATCAAATTTCTCTTTTTACTCTGTCTTGCTGGAGGCTCAGTCATACGTAAAGCTCACTTCTAATAACTGTATTATCCCCGATTTCTTTCTTTTCTTTTTAAACTTAAATTTGCCAGATTTCCCTGTATGTTTTATTTTTTTTAATAAATTTCTTTCTTTATTTTTTTTTGGCTGTGTTGGGTCTTTGTTTTTGCATGCGGGCTTTCTCTAGTTGGGGTGAGCGGGGGCTACTCTTCGTTGCAGTGTGCGGGCTTCTCATTGTGGTGGCTTCTCTTGTGGCGGAGCACGGGCTCTAGGCGTGCGGGCTTCAGAAGTTGTGGCGCGCGGGCTTGGTAGCTGTGGCTCAGGGGCTCTAGAGAGCAAGCTCAGTAGTTGTGGCGCACGGGCTTAGTTACCCCACAACATGTGGGATCTTCCCAGACCCGGGCTCGAACCCGTGTCCCTGCATTGGCAGGCGGGTTCTTAACCAATGCGCCACCAGGGAAGTCCCTATCCCCGATTTCTAACACTATCTTTTCCTTTCTGAAATCTCCTTTCCCTTCTATTTTAGCCAGATACGTAAGTGATTCATCATAAGCCTCCTTGAGTACATTTTGGATAGAGATAAGAATAAAATGTCAATGAATGAAGTGAAAGATGTTTCCTTGTTTTGGTTTTCATTCCCATGGACCATAGTGGCTGCCCAACCAGGGCCGAATTAGGAAGTAACTACAGCCTAGGGACTCGAAAAAAGGTGGTTAAAAAAAAAATCTTATATTTAGCTTTGTGTTTCGAACCTACAGATGTAGCTGGTGCTCTTGGACTTCACTTAAAACAAAATAGCAAAGCTTCCCTGTCTGACTTGGAAGGAGTTAGGAGAGGGCTCACTCCATCAACCTGTCACTTGTGAACTGAGTTTTAACTCTCAGGCAGACACGAGATCGATCCTCTCTTAAGCCTTTCTAAGCTCCAGGAGGTCAAGCGTTTGGGTTTCAATGGAGCCATCAACAAACACCAGCTAACTGAAATACGTGAGGTCAACCAAGGCACCACTGTCCAGAGAGCCAAAAGCTACCTGCAGTTGCAAACTTACCAACCAAACTTTTTACCGCAAGGAAGAATGAACCCTAGTTCATCTCACCCACTCTTTATTTTCCCCAGGCCTGGATGTTCCTCCAGCTCTACAACGTACAAAGTCATCTTGGAAGTTCACGCAAATTCTCCGTGTTTGTGAGAAGTATATTATACTGAGAAGCAAAAAGCTCTGAATTCCCTATTCCCAGAGCTCTGCTGCTCAGGTGCGACCCCAAGACTGACGCTGGCCCTTCCAGGACTCTGCCTGCTGAGGGGAGTGGAGAAGGATGGAGGCTGGAGAGTTTCCTGTGGGCATCAGACAGGAGGAAGGCTGCTCCCTCTGCAGGGCTGGAGGCATCTTGATCCGCTCGCTGCTCTTCAACACACACAAACACACACATACACACACACACACACAGGATTCCTCAGACTGCCTTCCATAATTTACGCCCTCGAACGGAGGTTCTCTGTTCCCTGCCCCACCTTGCTTCTCCCTGTGGAGCAGGCCCAGCCCCGGCTGAGAATTAGGTAACCTTAAGAACTAGGTGTTCCTAAGACAGGAGCCCAGACCAGTCTTCAAGTGGGAAACAGCTCTTGAGCCTCTTGACAGCCTCTGGAGCCAGGAATACCTCTAAGAGGGTGTTGCCCATTTCCCCTTGGAAATTCTCCTTTTCCTCTGGCCATGACTCTTACTCCTTGGCTTGGGCACTAGAGCTGGCAGTCAGCACAGGCAGTGATGGGTGGGTGTCCTCTGAGTGGCTGAGGCTGTGGACTGTTTCCCCCTCTCCCACCTCCTGCTCTGCAGCCCCCGGGGGTGAGTTACCTGTCACCAGCTATTCTGGCCAGGAGGGGCTCCAGCCAGCCGGGGTGGCACTCGCAGTGGGCGTCCATGAAGACCAGCACGTCCCCGGTGGCCCTGGCGGCGCCCAGCATCCGGGCCCTGGCGGCGCCCAGCCTCCTGTTGCTCCTGAGCAGCTTCACCCCCTCCAGCCGGGCCACATACTTGCTGAGAGCCGACTTGAGCTGTCCTGGAAGCAACAGGACAGTGGGGTCACAGACGCCACAGCCCACGAGATCGCGATGACCCTCACCGGGATCATCGTCAACAGGTCTACCTTGGGAGCTGTGGCGAGCACAAGAGTCCTGAGCAGCCCGTACGTGGTGGTGGTTGTGAAGGTGTAAAATGCTTCGTTAGTTTCGGTGGGTCAGGATTCTCTCCAGTAAACACCAAAAGAAATGGTGTCGTAAAACTAAGAGAGGAGAGAACTCGCTCACATCCTCTAAATGAAGCAATGAGGTTGAAGCAGATACTGCCGGTGCCCTACTCAGAAGCCCTGAGATCCCTTTTACTGATCTGGTTTGCTTTGCACGTGCCCAGCTGCTGTGGGCTGGCTGCTAACAGCAATCAGCAGCCTTCCCTGGAGATGTGCCCTAGAGTATTGGAACCACCTGTCCTGCAAGTGGCAGGGAGTCATGCGGAATGATACCCCTCACCCCAGGTGCCAGAGTCAATGACCCGTCATTGCCAGGGTACCAAGCCCGCTCCCTTGCCTCAAGGCAAGACGGATGCTGAGGTGCAGTTTACATTGCAGGGCTCCCCCTGGGATCAGGCTGTGGCTGAACTTCATCTGACGCCACATCTAAGTTCAGCTCCTTCCTCTGCCTCTCTGGCTTTCCCCACTCCCCTACAGCGTTCCCCGGAGGGCACCGCCCCCGCCAAATCACATGCACATGAGGCCCCATCTCAGGCTCTGCTTCTAGGGTACCTGAGCTAAGACACAGTGGTCAAGGAAGTCAAAGACAGAGGGTCCCTTTCATGTGACTGCCAGTAGGTCATTGGTGGCCCTGGCCGAAGCGGTCTCACTGCAGTGGTAGCGGTGACTGGGCAATGCAGTGCGTCGAAGGGAAAATGGAAGGTAGGAAATGGAGACCAAAAGTCTAAACGTTCTTTTAGGAATGACAATCTATAGAGGTGACAGGATGAGACAAGTTTGTTAGGCTTTGTCTTCAAGATCAGAAATGCTATGTGTATGGGCATGCTGAGTACCCCCAGATAAGCAAACTAGTGGAGATGGAAAGAACAATGTATAGTCGTTCCTCAGTATCTGGGTGAGGGGATTGGTTCCAGGACCCCCCGTAGATACCAAAGTCTGCAGATGTTTAAGTGCCTTATATAAAAGGACAGCACAGTCAGCCCTTTGTGTCTGAGGGTTCTGCATCTGAGGATTCAACGAGCAGAATAGGTCTTTGGTATTCACAGAGAAGCAGTGCCCCTGGGGCTCTTCACTAATGAGTTACCTGCGCCTGCATCCCATCTGCAGGTCTGCTTTGGGGAACCTTGCCTGCACAGGTTCCAAACCCCAGTCTGTGCACGGGAACCCCCCAGGTGCCAGGCCCTCCCCAGGGAACCTGGAGGAAGCCCGCGGGCACCTTGCTGGCTAAGGTCGTCCACCAGGATGATCTCCTTCAGGTAGGCCCTGGGCGCTGTGTCCAGGATGCTATGCACGGTTCTCAGGAGGGTGGACCAGGCCTCATCGTGGAAACAGAGGATGACGCTGGCTGTGGGCAGGCTGTCTCCGGGACGCTGCTGCAGACACCTGCAGGGAAGAGAAGCAGGGCGCTGAGGGGAAGGGCAGGCCCTGGCTGGGGCTTCTTCAGCCAATGGCTCTCCTCCCAACTCACCGGCTCTCTCTGGGTTTTCTCAGAATTTCCACGTAAAGAGAACCCATTACACCCTGACAGAAGTGCTGTCCACTATCTCCCAGGACTCGGGTTCCGAGAGCTTCTTTACAATGTTAACCCACGCCTCTCCCGTAGCAGTTGAGAGGTATTACCACCATTCTCAGCAGATGACTGTCCTAATCTGTAAAGTGGGAATGAATGACAATATCACCAACCTCTTAGAGCTGCCGTGAGGCTTAAACAGGACGAGGTACAGAGTAATTGTCCTGTGAACATGAAAGATCATTGGTTTAGGAGTAGGGACACTATTTTCTTTATTTGTGTATTTCTATAATCTAGTACAGCATCTGACACATAATACATGTTAATCAATATTTCAATCTATGCGTGTCCTTTGCCCTAAGGTGGGTCTCTTGTAGGCAGCATACTGTAGGTTTTTTTTTTCGAGACTGTGTCTTTTTATTTATTTATTTTTTCTGTGTTGGGTCTTCGTTTCTGTGCAAGGGCTCTCTCTAGTTGTGCCAAGCGGGGGCCACTCTTCATCGCGGTGCGTGGGCCTCTCACTATTGCGGCCTCTCTTGTTGCGGAGCACAGGCTCCAGACGTGCAGGCTCAGTAGTTGTGGCTCAGAGGCCCAGCTGCTCTGCGGCATGTGGGATCCTCCCAGACCAGGGCTCGAACCTGTGTCCCCTGCATTAGCGGGCAGATTCTCAACCACTGTGCCACCAGGGAAGCCCGACTCTGTGTCTTTCGATTGGAGCGTTTAATCCATTGACATTTAAGGTAATTATTCATAGATATGTATTTATTGCCAATTTTAACCTTGTTTTCCCATTGATTTTAAATTTCTTCTTTGTCCCTTTCTTTTTCTTTTTCCTTTTCTGGTTTGATGATTTTCTTTATATTATGCTTATGTTCTTTTCTTTTTGGTTTTTGTGACTCTATTGTATATTTTTGATTTGTGGTTACCCTGTTTTTCAAGTATGTTAACTCATCTTCCTATATCTAATTGCTTTAGACTGGTAGTCATATAGACTCAAACACATTCTAGAAAAAAAAATCTATATTTCTTTACTCTCCTTCATATTTTATGATTTCGATGATTTTATGATTTTACATCTTCATTTTCATTCTTTTGCTGTTCATTGTGGTTATGATTGCTTTAACAGAAAAATTTTAAAAAATCTGTGTACTGGCTTATTTAAATGATTTACTTTCCAACTGTGATTTTCTCTTTCCTATAGATTCTTACTTCTTTTCTATTTAGAGAAGACCTTTCAATATTTCCTTTAGGATAGGTTTAGCATTACTGTATTCTTTTAGCTTTTGCTTGCCTGAGAAATTCTTTCTCTCTCTTTCTATTCTAAATGATAATATTGCTGGGAAGAGTATCCTAGGTTGCAGATTTTTCCCCTTGAGGACTCTGAATATATCTTGTCATTCCTTCTGGCCTGAACGTTTCTGTAGAGAAATCAACTGACAGCCTTATGGGGGTTCCCTCGTGAGGAACTCTTTGTTTTTTTCTTTCTGCCTTTAGAATCTGCTCATGGGAGATGCCACCTGAAGGGTCAGCCCGAGCTGCTCACCAGCTGGACATCTCTCTGCTGGGTACCTCCCAGCCAAAGCTGGAGCTCTCAACACTCTGGAAACCTGCCCGTGACTCTCTGGGCAAAATCCTATGTGGTGGAGGATTGATACTAGGTAAGTTCTTTAACTTAATGGTAAAACAGAAATCTTAGATAATTAAACAAAAAAGCGCATGAACATCTCATAAGGTAGCTGTGACAACTGTCTTATTGTTTCCTTATTTATACACTATTTCTTTTCATAAAGTATTTAAAGTCACTCTCAAGAAATAAGTACCATAAAATAATGGTAAAAGAAAAAATAAGGCTGAAAAGTCAAGAGTAGGGAAATAGAAGTAAGAGTGTGCGGACAAAGAATGTCGCCTGCCATTCCAGTAAAAAGAAAAGAACGTTGTAGCCATCAAGCCAACAGCCAGTGCATCCCTCACCCACAATGCACCCTGAGGGGATTCAGGATGCAGAAAAAGAGGATACTTAAGATACTTATTTAAGGAATAATTTCAATGAGCCCAGACTTTTGCATCTTCCCTTACGTAGAAAAGCACTAAAATCATTAACTTGAGATATCTGTGTTTTGTGATTAGCAGTTATCTTTTTTTTTTTAAACATCTTTATTGAGGTACAATTGCTTTACAATGGTGTGTCAGTTTCCGCTTTATAACAAAGTGAATCAGTTATACATATACATATGTTCCCATATGTCTTCCCTCTTGCGTCTCCCTCCCTCCCACTCTCCCTATCCCACCCCTCCAGGCTGTCACAAAGCACCGAGCTAATATCCCTGTGCCTTGCGGCTGCTTCCACCTAGCTATCTACCTTACTACGTTTGTTACTGTGTATATGTCCATGACTCTCTCTCACCCTGTCAAAGCTCACCCTTCCCCCTCCCCATATCCTCAAGTCCGTTCTCCAGTAGGTCTGCGTCTTTATTCCTGTCTTACCCCTAGGTTCTTCATGACATTTTTTTCCCTTAAATTCCATACAATGGAATATTACTCAGCCTTAAAAAGAAATGAAATTGAGCTATTTGTAATGAGATGGATAGACCTAGAGTCTGTCATTCAGAGTGAAGTAAGTCAGAAAGAAAAAGACAAATACCGTATGCTAGCAGTTATCTTTTGATGTTCAGCTCCATGGTTTGTCTGTTTATTTGTTTGTTTGTTTTCAGCAAAACCTCCTATATATCCTCCCCTACCTCTTTGGAGCAGTTCCTCAGAGCTATTTGAGAGCCTGTCTCCCCGGCTATGGTCCTCAGTAAGATTCCCAAATAAAACATAACTGGCAACTCTTAGGCTGTGCATTTTTCTTTAGCTGACAAGTAGAAAGTCAACATCTGGAGAAAGAACATACATTCATAGGTCAAAAGGGCCTTGGTATTTCTAGAGAGAATCTAAAATTTGACTCTGAGCTTCCTGGTAGCCAAAGTAAAATGGGAGGTTTGTTCTGCAATAGAATTATTACCATCAGAAAAGTTACATACCAGATAATTTAGGGAAAGCAATGTTCTTTCTAGACTGTTTTTTTTTTTACAATTTATAACTTTTTCATTTGAAATCATTTAAGACTCAAAAGAAGTTGCAAAAATAGTACAGACAGTTCCCGTGTCATCTTCACCCAGCTTTGCCGAATGATCCACAATGATCCAAACCAGGAATCTGACATTGTTCAATACTATTAACTCAAATACAGACCTCATTTAGATTTCACTAGTTTTTACACCTAGCACTAGTTTCTAAAAGAAATTCCTATGGACTTTAGAAAGAATTCCCTCAAGAGATGACAGTGTCCTTAGAAGCATCCCTAAGAAGAATAAAATAATGAACTATACTATACATGAACCTTTACAGCTTGATTTCAGGATGGTCAAATAACACATCCAAAGTGGAACCAGTTCCCATGAAGTTTTGGGACGATAACGGAGAGGCCCCAGCGCACGCTGCACTCTCGACTGTCTTCGACCCCCTCTACCCTCCCTCTCTCCCACCCCACAGCCCCTCCTCTCACCCCAGGCCCTGGTGGAGCTTTCCTCCTGCAGTCTATCCGAGTTCGAGAAGTTCCACTCTGCCCCCAGAACTGCTCTAGATCTGCTCACAAACAAACAGGTTCAAATTTTCCTTTGTGTGTTCTCCATTTCCTGTGTGGTTGTACGTGTTGGCAGATCCAGGGGTTCTAGAGATGGGGACCTCCAATGGCTGTTGAAAAGAAATCTTGCCTCAGTGGACTCAGTGAGTACAGAAAAACCCAAAAACATTACTTGGGCGATTGCTCGGAGGCTGGCTGTTTTCCAGGTCAGACAGGAGAGGAGTTTGGGGACAAGGAGGTCTGCAGATGGGATGCCCATGGGTGCAGATTCAGAGGGACTGAAGTTCATCACCTCAGGGCAGAACACAGCCATACCTTCCCCGGGGCCTGGCCCCTTCTCCACCCCAATCTATAGAATATATGGACAGGAGACGACACTTCTGTGTGTGTGTGTCTGTATGTCTTTGTCTGTGTGCACCCATGTGTCCTTGTAGAATGGTGGTCAAAAGAGCTTGGACTTGGAATCAGACAAATTTTGATTTGAATCTCCCCCCTGCTGCTCCCTGAGTTTCTCTGGGTAATATACTCAATATTTAACTCTCCTCAAGTCAGGAGACGGGGGAACTTCCTGCCGGGCTACAGAGCTGGGGCCCCCGGGCAACCAACTTTCTCTCCTTGGCCTCACAGGACATTCCCTGTGAGGATGCAGAGATGTTTCAGCTGTGGATGCGGGAGCCCCGCTACTTCCTAGCTGTGTAAACGACCCTGGACAAGTAAAGTGGCTTCCTGGGGCCTTGGTTTCTGCAGGCGGGTGACAGTAGCCCCCATGTTGCAGGGCTGCTGTGAAGATGAGATGGCTTTTTCACGAAGCACTAAGAACGGTGCTGGCACTGAGCGCTGCGTAAGTATTCACTGCCATGATCAGAGGATGTATTATCACTGCAGGATGGATCACCAAGGCTCTTCCAGCCTTGAAATTCTGTGTTGCTGACTCTTCTATGCATGGGACAGGGGGAAGGGAAGAGTACAAACCAGGGGAGCAGGGGTTTCAAAGAGAATCTCAGAGGACTCCCCTCCTCTCCCTCCACTAGGGTTTTCTAGGTTTTATGCATAGAACTGTGTTCTCTCTTCCTGGTGAGAGAGGTGGGTGAAGAGATGACAGGCAAGGCTGGGATGAGCTCAATAGGCTGCGAGGACTTTGAAAGGCAAATGGGCTTCTGGAAGCTCTTCCAAGGCCAAGGACGGTACCTCCCTGAGCCACGGAGGCAGGTGTCCTGGCACCAGCTCCGAGAGGACCCTTCACCTGCCCCGTGGAAAGATGCTCACATGGCCTCCAAGACATAAACAGGTGGTGCTGGAACACCTCTTCAGGCAACCACAGAACGGCCCGGGGCCGTGAACTGGAAATAGCCGTGGCGGTACCGTGGTCTTTCAGGGCCGAGCGCCATGGGCTCCTGCGAGAAGGCCAGTGCTCTCACCGCGGTCTGAGTGCGGTGCTAAGTATCAGAGGATGGCGAGGCCTGTGTCTCGGGGCCAGGGAGATGCTCTTCAGAGGAACCAGGATTGATTCTTTTGTTTCTGGGGGGCGGGGTGAGGAGGCGCAGGGGCCTGTGGGCAGGGCAGGCTGTGTAGAGCCCCGTGGAAGGAAGGGCTCTGGATACATGCCTGGGCTTCTGCGGTCGGTGGTCATCAGCCCCTGCGCAGCACCGGGTCTCGTAGGGATGGGCAGTTGGGCCCATGTGATAGCATAGCGTGGAGAAGGGGTGTGTGACATGCGATACCCTGAGAGCTCAAACACCGTGACAGTTCAGGGCATCTTAGGAAGAGTCCGTATGTGTCATCAAGCTTTGGCATTGAGTTCAAATCCTGTATCTGTCCTTGTGTGACTCGGACAAGCGACATGAGCTCTCTGATAACCATCTTTACTTTCAACAATTTCCAGATCCGCAGAACCAGTCACATCTGTAGTAATCAATTGTTATTTTTCGAAATACTTTTGATTCCAGTATGTCCTTTTTGAGCATGCATTTTACTTAACCTCAGTAGTTTTCGTCTGTGAAATGGGTTTGTTGGAAGGATCAAATGAGTTAATTCATACAAAGTACTTAGAGCAGTGCCTTACTCATAAGTAACAGTTCAATACATGCTAGTTATTATTATTTCTTGCAAGCCTCCCAAGGGCCTGAATACCTCTCTAGGCCTCAATTTCTTCATCTGTAAAATGAGGATAAGAAGTAGAGTTATTTTAGAGGACTACTTAAAGATTATAAACTTCATATAAATGGAATCACATAACATGCAGCCTTTTGCGTCTGGCTTCTTTCACTTAATATAATGTTTTCAAGGTTCATCGTGTTGAAGCATGTATCAGTACTTCATTCCTTTTTACTGATGAATAATGTTCCATTGTTTGAATAGACTGTATTTTATTTATCCATTCATCAGTTGACGGATATTTGAGTATTTCCAGTTTTGGCTATTATGAGTAATGCTGCTGTGAACATTCATGTATAAGTTTTTGTGTGAACATATGTTTCCAATTCTCTTGGGTATAGAGCTAGGACTGGCATTGCCGAGTCATGTGGTAAATCTATGGTTAATATTTTGAGGAGCTGCCAAACTGTTCTCCAAAGCAGCTGCACCATTCTACATTCCACCAACAACCTCTTCACATCCCTGTCAACACTTGTTATTGTCTGGGGTTTTCTTTTTAGCCATTCCAGTGTGGGTGAAATGGTACCTCACTGTGATTTTGATTTGCATTTCCCTACTGACTAATGATTTGAGGATCATTTCATGTGCTTTTTGGCTATTTTCTATGTATTCTTTGGAGAAATGTCTATTCTAATCCTTTGCCTATTTTTAAGTTGGATATCTTTTTATTGTTATTGTAAGGGTTCTTTATATATTCTGATATAAATCCCTAATCAGATATATAATTTGTAAATATTTTCTACCATTTCTGGGATTGTGTCTTCACTTTCTTCAAGCACAAAATTAAAAATTTTATGACGTCCAATTTTTAAGCCACTAAATTTTGAGGTCGTGTGTATGCAGCACTAGATAATGGATACACAGTCCCGTTTTAAAGATGAGGAAATTAGAGTCCAGAGAGCTTAAGTGACTTGCTTAAAGTTGCACAGCAAATTGCTGATGGTCAGTGTGACTCTAAACCTTGTGCTCTTGACCAGTATATACATATCCCCATCTTGGACTGAAGTGCTAATAGAATGTTCTGGATTCAGAGTCATAAGGCTTGGGTTCTGATGTCCAGATCACAGTGACTGTGATGGGGGGGGGGGGGGGCGTTATTTGAAGAACATGCAATCCATTGGTTTCATCACAAGCTCTGAACTGTCTACACTGATTCAGTAAAGTCCTCAGAAAGCAACTTACTTTGATCCCACTGTCTTGGCTGCCTTAGAAATTTGCTTCTGTGGAGTTCTGCTTGACACCATGCTCTCAGCTTTAATCAGAGAACAGTACATGAAGGCATTTCAGGACAGCCTGCTTTGCATTACAGTCTCTGTAACACCTGTGGAGGGGAATTGTCTCCTCCAGAGCGTTATTTGAAGAACATGCAATCCATTGGTTTCATCACAAGCTCTGAACTGTCTACACTGATTCAGTAAAGTCCTCAGAAAGCAACTTACTTTGATCCCACTGTCTTGGCTGCCTTAGAAATTTGCTTCTGTGGAGTTCTGCTTGACACCATGCTCTCAGCTTTAATCAGAGAACAGTACATGAAGGCATTTCAGGACAGCCTGCTTTGCATTACAGTCTCTGTAACACCTGTGGAGGGGAATTGTCTCCTCCAGCACTTTCTATCCCCTCCATGCAACTTTAGAGGGAAATTCCTGGCAGATAGAAGTGCCAGGAAAAGCTTTTCCTCCTCTGAGGACCTGGTGTGTTTCCTGTTCCTGAGCAACAAGGATCATGATACTTATCGAGTTTCCTTTTTCACTTTGGCCGCCAGGAAGCTCAGAGTAAGGAATTAGGATATTTAGTCATTGGTTGCTTATTTTCACTCTAATTTTCTCTTTGATCTTGATCTTCCATCTCTCCATCCAGTCATTAAACTGATATTGACTGACAACCTACTATGTGTGAGGACTGGAAGATGAATTAAGTAGATAAAATCCTTGAAGCAGAATCTGTGGTGCCCTGCCCATATCCCCTCGGGGATATCATGTAATACAGCACAGCCTGACTTCCAATTGCCCGAGCATTTTCTCTGACTGCCAGAGAAGCTCGAAGAGGTGGAGAGTAACCTCCCTCCACCCCTGGGAGCTGCTGCCCTCAGTCAGTGACTAAAATGAGTTGGTGTATTAATATCCAGCAACCCAGACCCTAAGGGTG
Source organism: Neophocaena asiaeorientalis asiaeorientalis (assembly GCF_003031525.2). NCBI lineage: Eukaryota > Metazoa > Chordata > Mammalia > Artiodactyla > Phocoenidae > Neophocaena > Neophocaena asiaeorientalis. The sequence continues at coordinate 1,558,156 of NW_020171988.1, forward strand.
GGGGTGGGTAGTAATGAGATGCTGTCTCCCAGGTTCCCCCCAGGGCTGAACTCTAGCTGCCTGCAGAGGTAACTGCCTGCAAACCCACTTTTCATTGGCTGTTCCCTACCAGGGCTCCCAGGCAACACCTGCAAAACAACTCTCTGTCCTTAGGGTCTGCTTTGGGGGAACCCAAACTCAGATAGTCTCTGATATCATGGACTTTATATCCTATTAAACAGAAAACCACAGAATTATTCAACAACTGAACCCAGGACCTGAGAGTGGGTGGGACACAGTCAGGGAAGGTGTGTGAGAGGGGAGAGGTGTTCTTGGCAGAGGTCACAGCCTCTGCTAAGGCCTGGAGGTGGGAAGGGGCTTGGCCTGTACCAGGAAAGGAAGGAAAGATTTTCTAAAGTATACTTCCCTTTATCCTGACTAAACATGATATTAATAGCAATTTTGTATTTCATAATGTATCTTCAAATCCTTTGAGGGAATAAAGTGGGTAGGTAAACAAACAAGAGAGCAAAAGGTAAGTGGTCCACGCAGGGGCCCTGGGCAAGTCGCTTCCCTCCCCTGGCGACCTGGGTTCTTTCTGTCAAGTGGGGATGTTTTTCCTGCTCTGTCTGTGCCACGGCTTTGCTGGGGGGTGTGAATGAGGCAGGGCAGAGAAACAGCTCTTGTACATTGTGAAGCAGTGTCCAAATATCACCAGGTACTCATGAAGCGATCCAAGAAGAAATCCATGTTTTCATTATTAAATAATGGAGGCATTTTCTTTGTCCTTCAACCATATACCTGGTGAATATTTTACGGTCTCAGTTTGTATACATCACTCAAGTATCCAAAAGCCCACCCTGACCTCATTTGTCCATCTTCTGAGCAGCAGGTGGGGAAGGAAAGACCCAGGGCTTTGGAATCAAATCAATGTGGCTTTGAATCTTGGCTCTGTTATTTATTTATATCCCTTAATTAGCCAGCACAGGGAGTCTGAGACCTTTCTCCAGCCCACGGCTGCCGCCTGGATTAAAAGGGATCATTCAGGCCCAGGAGAGCTGATCAATGAGTGCAAACTTTATGTCTTCACACTTCAAGATCAGGAGAGTCTGCATCTGTGTTTGCACACAGATGCACGCCCTTACTTCATGCAGCTCCAGGGTCCCCTGTGAACTCAGAACATGCATTTGGAGGCTGATTCTGAAGAGAATGAGTCACAGCAGTGCACCAGATGGCCTGGCTGTGACACAAACCCTCTCCTGCCCTTCCCTTGCCTGGCCAGAGTAGAAAGGTTTCTGCCTGGTTTTCTAAAGCTAGTTTGGAGTGACTGACCCCCTGCTCCTACCAAATCAGCAGAGGCCCCCCACTGAGATGAGCTTCCCTGTCTCAGCCCTGAGCCCAGTGATGTAACAGCTGGTTACTTGTCTGCATCCCTCAGTGTACCCTGAGCTCTTTGGGGGTGGGGCTGGGGCTTGCTCACCTTCTCACTTTCAATAGTCGCTAAACAAATAATTATTCAATGAATGAAGGTGGACACTGTTCTTGCTTTCAAGGGGTGTATAGGCTGGCTGTCTATAGACACAGGACAATAATACCAATTTCTTGCATTCTGGGAAAACCCCGAGATTCAGCCCATTGTGTCTCTAATTGGTAGAGCTCATCTTGGGGACACCAATTTCCAGGCCAGACCTGGGGATAGAGCGGCTGGAGATACAGCCTGCGGACAATGCCTTAGAAGGATGGACAAAGGAGCTTACAGATGAGAGAGAAATGTGGAAGGGCTGGAGCCTGTAGGTGAGGCTGAGGCTGCCAGCCCGTCACTCACCACAGTGGAGACAAGTCACACAAGGTGCATGCAATCCCCTTCTCTTTGTGGGAGTCCTCTGAATTCTCCCAGCCTCCTTCTGAGGGGCTCCAGGCATCCTTGGCTTTGCTCTGATCCTGGCTCCCTAGTCCTGGACTAAAGATGGGTACCGACTAGGAGTCTCTGGTCTGAACACTGAAGGCTCCTGGTGCAAGAGCTCCGCCTAACAGGGACAGCTGCCCCGAGAATGGCCAGCTGCCCCAGACCGATCCTTGGTCTCAAGGTGATATTCAGACACACGGCGAGGGTCAGCAGCTGGTAGCAGGTCACAGAATGGGCAGTAAGCCAACGATGAGGCAGCAGAAGCCAAGAGGTAGCCCAGCGCTTCTCAGATATTAACAGGTACCCACATCACCCGGCATCTCCATAAATGCAGATTTGGGATCCAGGAGGTCTGGGGTGGGGCCTGAGAGTCTGCATCTCTACTGAGCAAGCTCCCGGGTGATGCTGATACAGGTGCGTGCTAGACAACAGCTTGAGTAGAGGACAAGACCTCAGCAGGGAAGTTGCAACAGGAGTGAGTGCCGGGCCTCCAGCTGCCAGAGGACATCAGGAAGGCACAATCCCAGAAGCACTGTGACCCGTGAGTCCCCTTCCTGCACTTCCTGCAGTCTTCCCTGGGCAGTCCCTGCTCCTTACTTCCCTGGGAAGTCTCGAAGCAACCCTGCCACCTGCACTCACGTGAGTGTCTCTGTTCCTTTTCACCTAAGAGGACCTAGATGGGTAGCTCCCGGCCTGGCTGCACACAAGAATCACTTAGAGAGCGAGTCCCGGTCAGTTGTATTTTGCTTGGTTGGTCTGCTGGTGGGGAGCCTGGCCGTGATGATTCACAAAGCGCTCACATGCAGGCAAGGCTGTGAACCGTAGGCCTCATCTGCTTACTCAAACTTTAACACGAGCATAAACCACCTGCGGGTCTTGTTAAAAACAGCGTTTCTCAAGCAGTAGGTCTGAGTGGGCCTGAGACTCTGCATTTCTGATGCTGCAGGTCTGAGGCCCACACTGTGAGTGGCACTGCAGTAAATAACACCAGCTTTCCCCAGTAATTAAAAAAAAGATTAGATGCAGGTCGATCACTTCTGATCTAACCCCCGAGGCTGGCCCGAAGCACAAGACAAGACCCCACTGCACAGGGCACCATAAGTGCATTCGATCTCAAAGAGTCACACTCAGCTCTGTCTATACCACAACCCCACTGTGGGGGCCGGATCCAGGGTGGAGATCCAGGGAGGCGCCGCTCCCGGCCGTGGCTACGCTGGCCTCGGGGGCTTGGTGCTTGTGGGTTTCCTTCGACACCTGGCTGGCCAAGTCCCACACATACTGGGTTGTTTTCCCTCTCTTGTTGCCGGAGGGGGATGAGCTGGGCTCCAGCCCCCAGTCTCTGCCCCAGGCTACTGACCCCTCCCCAAGGGGCATGCCCACTCTCCCAGATTTACTGATGATGCCCTGTCAGCCGCCTCTCCTCTCTTTTGCAGCCCAGGTGCCAAAGCCATCCTGGGGTGTCTCGCTGCCCACCAGGACCTGACCTGACCCTGTGGACTGCAGCACCCCTCCTGCTTGACAGCAAAGCTCCTGCCAAAGGGGCCTCTGGGGCAGGAGGGGGGTGGGGTGAGCCGAGGAGGAGATGCTCCTTCCTACTTCCCCCCACTGGTGGGGGAGTGCCTGGTGCCTCGCAGCCCTGGTTCTCAGCCCTGGCTGCACGTTGGAACTACCAGGGGACACCCAGGCCTCACCCCAGACCAACTAAATAAGAATCCCTGAAAGTGGGACCCGCGCAGGAGTCCTTCTTATGACTTCCCAGGTAATTCTGATGTGCTGCCAAATCTGTGATGACTTAGCAGCTGGAGGGGCAGAAAATAACTCATGGGTCAGAGAAAGGACAGTGGTGTAAGGCCCACAGCGGCCCGCTCCAATCTTCCTCCATCTTAACAACTCACTCCTAGGTCCTATGCTAGAGAATACAATAAGGGCATCTTCTGTTTGGACTTGAACACTGTGGGGGGGGGCTGGCGGGGGGGGGGAATCAGCACACACTTCATCTCATTTGATCCACAACCCTACGCAAGGGTGTTATTATCATCGCCATTTTACAGTTGGAGAAACCGAGGCTCAGAGAGGTTGAGTGATTACACAAGGTCACACAGTAAGGGGTGGTGTCCAGAATTCAACCCCAGGTCCACTGTTCTACGGGCGTATGATTTAGTCACAGTTGCGGGCATATTAACCAGGGAAACATGGGCCAAACGGTAAACACAAGTTATAAGTTGGCATAGGCAGGTAGCGTGCAGCCAGCTACGGCTGACCTGACATTTGCGTTTAAGTGTAAAACCCTGGGCCATGAAGGGGACTGTGTTTCTTTCTGCCTCTCTTCTCTATTCTCCAATCCCAGAACTACCTCCTCCATGGAAACTTCCAGAACCCTACTACCTCTCCACTCACCAACTATACCAGTGGTTCCCCAAACTGTCTAGTATCAGCTTGTAAAAATTCAGATCGCTGGGTTCCAACTCAGAGCCACCGATAGTCTCTAGCGATGGAGTCTGAAAAATCGACATTTTTTTTTTTTTGCGGTACGCGGGCCACTCACTGCTGTGGCCTCTCCCATTGCGGAGCACAGGCTCCGGACGCGCAGGCTCAGTGGCCATGGCTCACGGGCCTAGCCGCTCCGCGGCATGTGGGACCTTCCTGGACCGGGACACAAACCCGTGTCCCCTGCATCGGCAGGCGGACTCTCAACCACTGCACCACCAGGGAAACCCTGAAAAATCTACATTTTAAACAAACAATCTGCAGGAATCTAACATGCACATATGTTTGGGAACCAATGATGTAGTCCCTTGCTGCTCAAAACTGTGGTCTCTGGACCATCAGTGCTGGGACCTGATAGAAATGTCGCATCTGGGGCTGCACCCCTGGCCAACTACCAACATACTCTGCATTTTCACAAGATGCCTGGGGCGATTTGCATACATGTCGAAATTTGAGAAACAGGCTCTATGCAATCTGGTGGGCATAAAGAGTGTCCTCAGACACAAAGGGTAGGTGCTTAAGAAATGGCTGTTCTTTTATGGGTTGTATTTGGGCCCTGTTTTAAATCTAGAAAAATGGTACAGATGAACCTATTTGCAGGGCAGGAATAGAGACGGAGAAGTAGAGAACGGACATGTGGACACGGAGGGCAGGGGTGGGGGGTGGGGAAGGGGAGGGAGGGATGAATTGGGAGATTAGGATTGAAATATATACACTACCATGCGTCAAATAGATAGCTAGCAGGAACATGCTGTAAAGCACAGGGAGCCGAGATCGGTGCTCTGTGATGACCTAGATGGGTGGGATGGGGGGGAGGGAGGTCCAAGAGGGAGGCGATATATGTATACATATAGCGGATTTCTGTACAGCAGAAACTAACACAACATGGTAAAGCAATTATGCTCCAATAGAAAAAAATGTTTTTTAATAAATAAAGTGATGGGAGAAGGAGAATCCTGGCACCCTGGAGGGAGGGTTGGGGCCTTACTTTGCAGAGAATCCCTTGTGCATCCTGGAGCCTGCCAGGAAGGGGCGGCGCCAGTGCCCGTGTGCTTCTGGGGGAGGGGAGTCTGGGGTCTCAGGCTGCAGGGACAGGCTGCGGCCAGAAGAGGGCGCCACATCCCGCCGGACAGAACCAAGCTGGGGGCGGGGGGGAACGGGACCTACCGGCCCGGTTAGTCTGGGACCGAGGGGTTACTGTGATGGGAAAGTCCAGGCAAACTGAAACCAGTTGGTCACCCTGGCTGGAGGAGGCACACACAGAAGTGGTGCACACATGCACATACACACGTGCACATCACACGCATGACACAGTGTACCCACACATGCACACGCATGCACAACACTCACCCATGCACTTCACACCACAAGCATAACACAGACAACACACTTGCAAAAGTACACACGCACCGCTTGCACAACACATTTATAACACAAGGAGCACACACCACACAGTGCACGTGTGCAGCACTCACAACAAACACGCACGTACGCGGACCACACAAACACGCCAAACAAGCCGCCCATCACAGCACACACACATGCACACAGCACAGTAGGGGTGCCCATTACGCCACGTGCCTAACATACACACATGAACCACACACACACAATACACCCGTGCCCGTCACACCACTTACACAACGCATGGGTAAAACACACAAGCACATCATACATACCACACATGTGCACAGTCATGACACACGTACCACAAAAACAGCCCAAGCACCACATAACAACACACACAGGCACAATGCCATGTGCACCACATACAAGATACGTGCACGTGTCACGCAATCACGATGCATACACACACGAACATTGACACAACAACACACACGCACGCATGACAAGACACCACACAGCTCGCACCCGTGCACATCCCATCACAGCATACACAGGCACCAGGCACACGGGCACCACTAACACACTACACACAACACACATGCACAGCATCCATTTGACACACGCACAACACAATGCACCCACACTTGCACGATGCGGACACACAGAGACACACACACTCACAGCTTTGGGAGCCAGAGACTCTTGATCGAGGCCGTGTGTCTGGTTGGTAAAACGTCCTTGCTCCAGGCCAATGAAAAGATGTATCAAAAGAAATGGAAAACGATATATCGATTCATTCAGCAATCGTTTCTTTACTGTGTGCTGGGACTACAGGTTCACTGCATGGCAAGGGAAGCAGGCACTGAGTAAACGGATACATCAATGACCATTTAGCTTCGGTTGTCATGAGTGTTACGAATTAAGGCTGCAGAGAGCACAAACCTGTGATGAGGGGGCGGGGCCTGGATGGGTCTGGGAGTTGCCTGAAAAGAGCTGTTGCAGCCAAGACCCGGAGTCGGAGCATCAGGGCTGGGGGCTTTGGTGACATGGGTGAGACTCTGAGGTACACAGTCTAAGGAGGCTTCACCCTCCAGGCGACTGCATCTGCATGCCCCTGAGGGCGAGTGGCTGAGTGGCCAGGCTCAGAGGAGCCCCATTAGGGATCTGAGAAGTAAGTGGTCCGGCTCCCAACTGCTGCTTCACTCCAATCCTTCCGCCCAGAGGGCTGGAGGATGGGTTTGCTTCCCGGGAAACTCTGGGCTCTGGGAAGAGCAGTGCTTATAGGGAAGGGACCTAGTCACCCAACTACCCAGCTGCCCTGCTCCTGGATGCTGGTAACCAGACCCCTCCTCTGCACCCACCATGGTAATGGTGGGGAGGGCAGGGGGTGCAGGACGAGCCCACCGTTTCCCTGGGCACAGCCTGTATGTCATCCTACTTCCCAGCTTGCCTCCTGGGGGTGGGGGCACCCTGCCAGGTCAGGCTGCATGAGTGCAGTGTTCTAGATCTTGGGTCCTGGACCTGTCCCCTTAGTTTCGCCAACTAAGGAAGGGGGCGAAGAATGGGGGACGCAGGCAATTTGGAGCAAATCCCTGCTTTGGCACCTACTAGCTGTGTGACCGTGGGTAAGTCACTTGGCTTCTCTATGCCTCATTTTCATACGCATAAAATAGGCATGATCGTAGTGCTAGCACCCATCCTTATAAGTTGTGAGGATTTTTGAGTCAATACAAGAAAAGCTCTTTGATTAAAGTCAAGCACATGGCAAGAGACACATAAAGGTTAGCTGCAATTGTTACCTTCATCCAAAATAAAAGTAAACCCAACAATCATACTATTAAAATGTGCTGGAACTGGAAGCGTCTTGGAGAACATCCACCCTAGGCCCCTCTGGGTTATAGAGATAAAGCTGTTTGACAATCCACAGAGACAGAAGGACTAGAACCCAGGACGGGAAGAGAAGGGACAAGGAAGGGTTCCTCCTTTTCTGTCTCTAGGACGGTGGTTCTCCCCTGGAAGGCTGGTTAAAGACAGATCGCTGGACCCCCACCCAGGGTTTCTGCCTCTGCATCTCTAACACGTCCTCAGGGGATGCCGCCGCTGGTCCAGGGACCACACGTGGAGAAGCGCTGCCCTGAGGCAGTGGAAGCAGAATGCAGAAAGTCTGCATCCCTGGGTATGCTGGTTGCCCTCCAGGAACGGGGGAAGGAGAAGCAAGGGCCTACTTACAGCGGATGCCGTACCTCCGGCAGCGCCCTCTGCAGGGGGATGCGGGCACTGAGCGCCTCCTCCAGGCTGAGCGAGGTCAGCGCCTCTTCTTCAGATGCCCCCGCGTCCTCCTCCTCGGCCGCCCAGTCCCTCTCTGGGGCGTCCTCGTCCGGCCTCCTGCTCAGCCGCTTGATGAGCTGGTAGCTGCCACCTCTCCTGCCCTGGCTCTGGTTCCCTCTCGCCCTGGGAGAGGCCACAGCCACCAGGAGCTGATCCTCCCGCAGCGAGATGAAGGGCGGCAGACCCTCCAGAGGGCCGTACTCTTGGTCCTCGTCCTTGGACTCCAGCACCCACTCCTGGGATTCCCCAAAGTCCAGCCGGTACCCGGCTTCGGGGCCGTGCTTGGCGACCTGAGCTGGGACAGCCTGGGGAAGGGCAGGCAGGGGAGGGTGCAGCACGGCCAGCATCAGCAACACACATCCCAGCAGCAAGAATTGCAGCCTGCAAGGTCCACGCCTGCATCGCTTCCTTACCAGCATGTGGCTGGAACTTGCCAAACGCAACAGGTCATGTTCAAATTCACTGTTTCCTCCTGCTCCTGGTTCCTCCAAGCTGGCAGCAGAACCTGGCTTCCTGGGTCCACCTGGAAGGTTTATCTGCCGGTCACTTAACCTGCTCCTTTTTTCCCCCGCTGACATTTGCCAGCAGCGTGTGTAAGACCGGCTTCCACTTACAATCAGAAAGCCACGGACCCAAGTCCCAGCCCAGGTCCTCTCTGAGCGGACGTCTTTAATTGCCTTCCAAAAGCCCGTTCACAGGGACTTCAGACTGAACTGTTTGCGCCTCCCTCCACCCCCACCCTTTGATGCCCTTTTCCTCTTTGGGCAAAATAATGTTTCCTTTCTGCTCAGGGGTCCTAGTCCCACGTGTTTCGCTTCCCCCCCTTGCACGAATTGTCAGGCTGCTATGAGATGTCTGGGGGTAGCCGGTGGGTCCTCAGTCTGTCAAAGCTGACAGCCGTCCTCTTTTGGACCCTGCAAGTCGGGTCAGCTCAACAGATGTGAAGCCGGCAGCAGGCTAATTTCCTTTCACACATAGCTCCCCGCGCAGCCGGCCCGAGAAGCTCTGCCAGACGCCGCAGGCGTGCGCCTCGCTCGTGGTCCTAATGCCCTCACTGTTCCCAGGCTTTGCGCAACCGGAGGAACCCGACTCCGGGGAAAACAAACGCCGTCACCGCTAGGACCAAACCCAACAGGAACATCCTAGGAGTTCTGATTCGAATCTCCTTCACAGGAAGGCTTCTTTCCCCACCCAAAGGGGCGGGAAAGAATATTCCCTCCTAATTTCCGGAAGGCTGTACCTGGGATGGAAATGCAGGGCGCTCGCTGCCTATTTGCACACTCAGCCTCCGACAGGTCTGAGGACCACCGTCCTCAACCTTCTGAAAAGGAGTGGAGCTGGGGGAGATGCTTTTGTCACAAGCCCCTCCTGCCCACAACAGCACCTGAATGCCTGCTCTGCACTGGCCTCTGAGCAGGCTGGGGGTGGGGGGTGGGGAGTCAGAAGAAGAGGGGCATGCTCCTTCAGTTGTAAATGTCCTTCATTCAACCAATGAATATTGATGAGCACCCACTATGTGCCAAAACTATCCCGGAGACTGGGGGTATAGCAACGAATAAAACAGCAAAATGTGTACCTCGTGGAACTTACATTCTAGTGGGAAAGACAAACAGACAGACAGATAATTAAAATATACAGTGGGAGGCACTTCCCTGGCGGCGCAATGGTTAAGACGCCACACTCCCAATGCAGGGGGCCTGGGTTCGATCCCTGGTCAGGGAACTAGATCCCACATCCATGCCTCAACTAAGGAGCCTAAAAGCCACAACTAAGGAGCCTGCCTGCCGCAGCTAGGACCCGGTACAACCAAATAAATAAATAAATATTTTAAAAAATAATAATAAAAAAATAAAATATACAGTGGGAGAGACAGTGATAAGGGCTAAGGAGAAAAATAAAGCAGGGAAAGGGGTTGGGGAACAAGGGCTGGGCTTCACAATTGACACTGAGTGAGGGAAGGGCTCTCAGAAGCATTTGTGAACGAGGAGGCCTGGGCAGCTCAGTGGGGTGAGCATTTGGGGCAGAGAGCACAGCAAGTACAAAGGTCTCGCGACCAAGAGCATGCCCGGCCTTTTGAGGACCCGCAGAGGGCCCGTGTGGCTGGAACAGAGTGGGCAGGGTGGGAATGGAATGAGAGAGGTAAGAGGGGGGATTACTTAGGACCTTGGGGGGCTAAGGTCGGGATTTTGGCTTCTCCTCTGAGTAAGATGAGAGCCCTTGGAGGGTTGTAAGCAGAAGACAGACACAGTCAACTCGGACGTTAACTGGTCCACTCTGGCTGCTATGCTGAGGTTAGACAGTTGGGGAGAACAGGGCAGAAGCAGGGAGACCAACTGAGGTGTTACTGCGGTGAGACGTGATAAGGGCATCACTGGAGGTGGGGCAGTGCTCGGCTTCTGGACGCATTTTAAGGAAGAACCTATACGATTGGTTGGTGAATTAACGTCCAGTGTGAGAGAAAGATGAGTCAAGGATGATTACAAGTTTTTGGTCTGAGCAGTTGGAAGAATCAAGTTGCCGTCAAGGGAGATGGGGAAGGCTGGGAGCATGGAGAGGGCAGTGAAAGCAGTGGTTCCGTTGGGGACACGCATAGCTGGAGATGGCGTTTCAACGGCCAAGGGGAGGGGAAGGGTGGGCAGCTGGATATATGGATGCATGGGGATATATGATAGCTGGAGGTCAGAGGACAGGTCTGGCCTGAAGATAAACAGCCAGACGCCAGCAGCACATAGATGGTGCCTGAAGATCCTGGAGAGAGTGATGGAGACGGGAGAGAGGAGGGGAGCCAGCGAGCTCAGAGGCCTCGGGCGTCAGGTGGACCTGATTGATGGAGGGTGGGTAGCTGGCACCATGAGATGCCACCATCCTGATGTCTGAAGAGGAACCAGGAGTGGGGTGGGGAGGGCTGTCATTGCAGGGTTCCTGGATGAATCGCTCATTGTTTCTGATTTGATTTTAATCTTAAATTGTGAGCATAAACATCTCATGGGGAAAAAAAATGTTTTTCCTTTGGATTCAGTTGCTGCTTCCAGCCTGTGTGTGTGTGTGTGTGTGTGTGTGTGTGTGTGTGTGTGTTCACATTTGTTTTCCCTGAAGCCACTCAGAGTCAGAGGTGAAAGAGTGGGTCCTAAACGATTGTTCTCGACAGTCCAGCGCGGCGCCCAATGGACAGCTCACAGGAATTGCCATATTGGACTGTATTTTCCAAATCCCACATCAGGATGTCCTGGGGATGGGAATTGTATGACTTCCAGGTTTAAGAGGCAGGCATTCTGGGAGATGTGGTTTAGAATGTAAGGACATCTGGGGGTTAACGAGGATGATAGGATGGAGAGTCTTGATTCCAGGAAGCTTTCGGAGATCTAAGGATGCACAGTCTCCACCCTCGGGCAGAGCGCCCTCCTCCATCCTCTCCAGTAACACTGGCCTCCAACTTGCCAGCCTCGTCCCCACTCAGGGCCTTTACCTGGCCTTCCTTCTGCTTGATGGCTCTTTCCCCAGAAGTCCAGCCACATGGTTCACTTCCCCACTTTGATGTCAACTCCAAGATCGCCTATTCAGGGAGAGCTCCCCAACCCACCTCTTCCCATCAGAACCCCTCCATCCACGTGTGGCACTGTCTGTCTGCTTCCCCTCTGCTTTCTCCATGTCTCCATGGCTCTTCTCAATACTCGGTGAGTAAGATACTCATCCGTGTCACTTCTTGATCTGTTTCTATTCATTTTGCTCATTGTGGGTCATCTTTCACTGGTTCTTGGCATGCCTAGTCATTTTAAATTTGATGTCAGGTGCTGTGAATTTTATCTTGTTGGATATCGGATATGTTCGTATTTCTATACATATTGTTGAGCTTTTTTTCTGGAAGGTCAAATGGTTTGATCTTTGAGCAGTCTTTAGCTAAGGGCCAATTTCCCCCCACTTACTGAAGCAAGACCTTCTGAGTACTTGGCCTGACGCCCCATGAATTAGGAGTTTCCACTCTCGCTGGTGGGAGCACTGACTATTCCCCGCCCTGTGTGAGCTCTGAGGCGTCTTCCCTCTGCTCCTTTAGCTGGTTCCTTCTCTGGCCTTGAGTTGTTTTCCCACAGGCATGTTCTGATCAGAGCTCCTGTGAAGACTTGGGATCCTTGCAAATCTCCGGAGCTCTCTGTGTGTAGCTCTCTGCTCCCCAGGCCTCTGATTTGCATGCTCTAACCCCCTTGGCCTCCCCAGTCTCCCAGTTCTATCTCCTCAAGTCAGGGCCACACCCCGCTCCACCTGGGATCCCCTTCCTGCACTGTAGCCTGGAAACGGTCTCCAGGCAACACACTCACAGGTCTCACCTCATTTGTTTCCTCTCTCTCAGGGATTGCTCTCCCTGTTACCTAAGGACAATTCCTGAAACTATTGTTTTATATTTCTTCCAGGGCTTTCGGTTGCCTCTGAATTACTTGAGGAGGAAAGCACTTCTGTGATGTTGTCTTCATTTGGAGTCCCCTAGTAGCGGGCTCTGGGGTATAGTTGATCCTGATGCGTTCTGGTTTTGTGAATTTGCCTACTTGCTACAATTTATTTGTAACCTCGAAATGAATACTTGTGTCACTTTCACAATCATTTGTGGACGAGTGCGGAGTGGCAAAAATGTTGACTTATGTGATGCGCACATTCCCAGCCGAGGTCACACAGGTGACACTCTGACCTTGTTCCAGCTCTCGTATTATAAACAAGTATCCTGTTCTATCTAGTGCTATGTTTACACATTTTTTGTGCTTTGTGTTGGTGACTTTGCTGTTCAAAATGGCCCCCAAGCCTAGTGCTGAATTGCTGTCTAGGGTCGTAAGCGTAGGAGGCTGTGATGAGCCTTACGGGGAAAATGCATGTGTTAGATGAGCTTCATTCCGGCGTTAAGTACTGGTGCTGTTGGCCATGAGTTCAATGTTAATGAATCCACAATATATATTAAGTATATTAAGGTGTCTTTGAACATAAACATATAAAACAAGGTTATGTATTGGCTGGTTGACCAGAAGACCAGGGAGCGAGTGGTTCTGTATTTGCTAATTCAGTATTCATAGCAACTTTGTAGAACATCACTCCTACGAAGTCTTGTTACTGCGCAAATAAAATGAACAAATAGTTTATTCATGGAGGGGAGAGGGGAAGAGAGATAGGGAAGGGAAGGCAGCCTTTGAAGAGCATGTCATCGGGGCAGCTATCACTGTGGGTACCTAGAGCTTAGTATCATTGGGGTTGTTTGGGAGCCACAGTAGAGCACGCCTCAGGGTGATCACAACCAAGGGAGAGGGGGTTGGGGTATTTATACACCAACCCCCCATCAGCTGAGGTCTGCTGGGGAGGGGCACTCAGGGCCTGCTGGGGAGCAGACAGAGGCACTGAATGCCAAAGGAAGTCCTCAGACAAAGAGGTATAGACGCTGGTGATTGAAGTCCAGCCTGGGTTTCTACTACAGGGGGAGAGGATCCAAGCATCTCCTGCAGGTGGCATGGTCAGGGCTTGTAAACTCGGATGCTTCCAGAAGCCAGGCAGGTAATATAAGCAAGAGCAGTAGGCTGAGGGGGGCTGCAGGACCCGAGAGTTTCTCTCCCTGTCTAACAAGAACAGCTGTTCCTCAGCTATGGCCAATTTTTGCCACGCAGGAAAATAGGCCGAGACTTGCCAAATCTTCTGGTTTTTCAAGAAAAGTGGGAAATTCAGATATTTAAAAATGTGAAATCCTAAATTTGTAAAAGCTGGCCGTGAACTTAAAAACTTTTAAATACACCATGAAGGCCAAACAAAACATGGCGGCAGGCCAACTTCAGCCCACGGACCACCAATCTGCAATCTCTCTGATGGAAGGTGCGCGAAACCCCACCTGTTGGGTATGAGGCTGGAGAAAATGGATCGTCATCTCCTGTGCACGCTAAGCCTTCTGGGAGTGCCAAGAGACGCCTAGAAGTCTGCCCTGACATCCACGTGGCTAGGCGTCCCTGTGTCTGTCCGGTGAGCTCACCTCACTCTCCTGCTTCGAGGTTTATTAGAAGTCCAAGGACCACCATTCCTCGTGGCTACAGGAGTTCTCCAGCGATTTCTTGTCACCGTTTTGGCATTTTTCCTCCCGTGAGAAATTAGCTGAGCCTCCTGGGCTATTCGTCTGGCATCTGCTCACCTGCACAGCCGGTCAGCCCACTCCATCACTAAGAACAGGGCTGCCTGCCCAGCCTTCCACCTGCACACAGACTAGAGATTGTCAGAGGAGCTTGCAAGTCGAGTGGTAGTGTGTGGGGAAGCAGGGCCCAGGGAATTGGCCACCATCTGGCATTTTCTGCAACACAGGGGGAGGGAGAAGCCAATGGCTGTGCTCCCAGGGAATGGCAGAGCACCTGTCAGCCAGGGGTCAGGAGTCAGCCAGGGAAACAGATCCACCAAGAGACATAAATGGGAGATATACGACTTGTTACAGAGATATGATCTCACATAATCTTGGGAGCTGGCAAGCGGTCTCTGCAAAGCTGTTGTCTTCACATCTGATGCTGAAGCCTGAAGTCCACAAGACAGGCAGCTACGAAGGAAAGATAGATACAAAGTGGGGGAAATCAAGACCAAGCTGGAACCCCAGTGTGAGATGGAACCCCACACTGATGGACTAAAACCCGTGTCGATCCTTGCTGCCTCTATGTTAAGTGGTATGGGTATCCTGCAGAAGCCAGGGTCCTTTGGTGTGGAGCTAAACGCAGACCCCTGGCCCAGACACAGGAGCAGAAGCGTTGAAGGAGGATTCAGGGGAAGTTCTACCACTTCCGCCAATGAGGTGAGTCAGTAGATTAGCAACATTATGTAGTACGAGCTACATAATGTCTGTTGCTTCCCTTCTGCCCTTCCAGATTTCCCAAGAATCACTCCTGTGCCCCACTGTGGAGATACTAGAACAGCTCTGTCTTCACTTCTGGGGGTGCCTGCATGTCTGACTTTTGACGTATGACCAAGATAAAGGCAATGGGATGTGTGGTATGCTGTGTGAGGTCTGAAACTCTCCCGGCAAGCCGCAGGGTTATCTTCTTTACCGGCGGTTTGCAATGGCCTCCCCAGTTTGAGAAGCCTGGCTGGATGACTTAAAGAACCACTTGGTTGGCTCTGTCCCCTCCTTACTCATGCCCACCAATAAATCCTACTTTCCTGTCAAAGAATAAAAAAGCCACCTGGCTCTTTTCAGTGAGTTCTCCTAAAGCCGAAGTTTCCTCACACAGATCTTGGCCGTTCAATCCAGAGATTCAGTGTGGTCTGTGTGGACAAATGTTGGGGCCCGATGCACAAATTTTGTCTCTCAGAAACTACACTGTTCCCTTGCCTTCTCTTTCTCTCCCTCCATTGGATCTTTCATCTTTAAATAAAAGTCTTAACATAAGTATACTCTGTGGAGTCCGGAGAATCCATTCAAATATCTGAACTGGGGAAAACAATACAACCAACCCCACTGAAAATGTGTAAAAATGAGCATTCTGGGAAATATAGGTCAGTCTAGCTAACTGATACATTATGAAGTCATCAAAATGTCCATGGGCTTCAGTGCTCTGTGGCCACTATCTTGGTATAGGGAAGTTTGCTCTTGGTGTCAGGAACAAGCTTGGCAGACCTAGGTCTTTCCAAAGAAATCATTCCACAGCTGCCTGGGGAACCAGAACAGACAAATTCTACGAGGAAACAAAGACTTGTTGATTTCTTAAAATCCTCCCTTCTTGTGATTCTGCGGCTAAAACCTTATGTGGTTTCTTGCTAGTTTTCCAATGCTAACAGAAAGAGAATGCAGAAGGGAAGGTCTGATTCCTTTTGGGAAGGATGCTCTAGAAAGATCCAGGAAGACATAGATGAAAAAACTAGAACTGCCAAGAGCGAGTTACAACATGGCAGATTTGGGCTCCATCAATGGGAGGACTTTATAACATTTAGTGTAGATGTCCAATAGCTGAAGGGATTGCCTTGTGAGGAACTGAGTCCAGCTTCTTGACTTGTTAGCTTTAGACAGAGATTTAATAACATCCTTCCTTCCTCCTTCCCTCCCTCGCCCTCTCCCTCTCTTCCTTTCTTCTTCCTTCTTTTCTTCCTTCCTTCCATGTGTCTGTCCATCCAGTAAATTTTCTCTGAATGAAATCAGTCAACCAACATTTCTTGAATACCTATTATACGCCAGGTGCTGTGTTGGGCTCTGGAATCACAACCCAACAGGGAAAGCAGTTGGGGTTATTGACCACCTGCTGTGTGCTGGGCACTGCTTGAGGTGCTAGAGATTAGAACCTAGGATAGCAGGCAGTCTGAGACTGGTGTTGAGATTCAATTCTAAGCCATGACTCTTAAGTGGATCCCCCAATTTGTGAGTCCCAGTCTGGTTGGCACTACCAGCCATGATTCCCTGACTCACAGTGACCCACAGGGCTTCTGTTGCCACTGAGACTGTTTTGGTTTGGCTGGGTCCAGTGGGGCTGGGATGTTCTGGTCTGTGACTTCATTGTTTATTATCATTTTTTCAAAGCTTCTGCCTCCCTTCTGTAGGCTGGACCAGAGCCAGAGACAACAGAGTGGCTATGTGAAATAAACTCCAGCCAGCATTGCTATCATCTTGAACACCCAAACAATGGGTCACATGCCTACAGCTCGTGACTTCTTGGCAGCTTGGCCGAGCCTGAGCTCTTCCATTTTTATATGCCATTTGAGATGGGAAGGCATTGGAAATGGCTGATCTGTGAACGTTTACAGTGTGAAATCCATGCAGATAGAGAGGAGATGAATTTACGAGTAGTCCAATCTCAGCCCTCAGGGAAAGACTAGGAAATACATTTAGCCTGACATTTAAAGATCTGATGTGATCCAGATGCTGCCACTTTAGCACCTAACTCTCCCCCAGCACTGTGCAAGACCTGACAGGGGAGGGTGGCATGTGGGAGGACACGTGGGTGGAGGAAGGCCATGAGGTCAACAGTTCCCAAGATGGCGGCTGGGCTTTACCCCTTGGATGTGCCCTGTGCGGTGTCCCAATTTGCAAGGGTGGGACTGTCTCTAAAAGAGCCTTTTGAAAACCTTGTGCAGTCTCTTTGCAAACATGATATGATCCCTGAGAAAGAGAGTGTGTACGAAGCTGGAGATGGCTCTTGACAAAAGTGGTTTGCTAATAAGCAAGAGTGGGAAAGATAGAAATGTAGGCCTTTGCTGGCTGTGGAGGGAAGGCAGGGCTGGATTCCTGACAGAGAACTCTCGTGGTCTATGGTACTTTCCATCAGGACTCGTGCTCAGGTATGTGTTCAGAAGGGATGGTTGGGGGCATAGATTGCTCCAGGCAACTCTGCAATGCTTGGAGGATGGGCGTCTTCGTGAATGTACCTTGGATATTGAGTAGATTGGAGGTAGGGCTTGGAGGAAGTCTATGAAGTTTGTCTTAAGAAGTTAGAACTGAATTTTTTTAATACTTTATTATTTTTTAATTTTATTGAAATATAGTTGATTTACAAAGTTGTACTAGTTTCAGATGTACAGCATAATGGTTCAGTTATACATATATATAAATATATGTAGATTCTTTTCCATTATAGGTTATTATAAGATATTGAGTAGAGTTCCCTGTGCTATACAGTAGGTCCTTGTTGATTATCTGTTTTATATATAATAGTGTTTATATTTCAATCTCAAACTCCTCATTTATCCCTAAACCTTAGAACTGAAGGTCATGTACCTGATTCTGGGGTGGTCACAGGTGTGATGGACGTTGGATCCCAGTCCAAATTCTGCAACCTATTCTCCGTGTGAACTTGGACAAGTCCCTATATATTCACGGAAGGAAAGGGCCGGCTTAAATGTTCTCCAGAGATTTTTCAGCACTATGATGGAAACTGAACATGCATTATAAAATGGAGATCGTGCCTGAGCCATTTATACAGAATCTCCCAATAGTCACGCAGCTGGAGGAAAATGAAGAAACCTTAAATATTCTACCCAGCCTCCCTGCCTTCTGAGCAAAAGCGTTCTTGGAATAACCAACTTCCTGGCCTCTACAAATATAACCCACAGAAAACCAAGTCTTCAGCCACAAAGAGCTTTACTTCAGGTGTTTAAGACGACCCTGCATTCCCGATAAAAAGGCCCACGCTCTTGTCTCAAAACATTGCTGCAGGTTTTAAGTGGTATTTGCATATTGATTTCAAAAGGCCCTGCAGCGACTCTGTAAATGAATTCATTAGAATAACTGACTCTGGTAGCTCTCCGACCCAGCAGTGACATCACCCCTACAGAGCAGAGTTGAGCTTGTGAACCAATCAAGATAATTGTGCCCTTGATTGGGAAGGATAAGTGCGCTGTTGAAGGTGTTTGTCAGCTCTACAGCTGGGACTGTGTGGAGAGGCCAGGAGACAGTTTCAGAGAGAAGGCCGTGGGGAATGAGCATTAATACTTCTTTCTCCGTGAGGTAGAGGTGGCGGTGCGGCAGAAGCATGCATCCGAGATTGGAAGCCTTGCATCATGAGAGCAAGCATGATCTGCCTTGTAGAGTCTGCAGTACTTTTTGTGCTCTGCTTCTTCCTAATCACAGCAGTTACCATTTGCACTTTGTTTTTATCAATATATTAGTCTCCTTTTTAGGAAAGGATTTGTGGTGGCTTGAGTGTACATTCAATTCAATAGGACAGAATAAATAGCTAAGGACACTGGGTCAAAGGAAAAGTAAGCTTACGGAGTAAGATGAAACCAGAAGTAAAGTTGACACACAAAGCATGTAAGCAATTGCAAAAGTGAGCTACTCTGAGCTTCCTAGCAGCCAATGTAAGGAAGGGAACACGGTTGGTCATCAGGTTCACAGTACCCAAAGAATAAGAATGTTCCAGCTGGACAATCAATAGATCCTCCTGGTCATTGCCCATGAAACCTGTAGTTCAGGATTTTCATCTTTAAATGACAGGTACCTGGAGATAAAATGTCTGCATTGATCAGAAAGGACAGTGCCAAATGCTTTGATAATCTAGAAAATGTTATATAGGGCAGATGTTCTTTTTGGTTTAAAAAAAAATTGCTTAAACCAGGACTTATGCCTGAGTGGAGGCCCGTTCCACAGCTGCAGAAAGGTGAGCTGAAGGAGATCCCTCGCAGAGCCAAGAGTGTCCTGAAAAAAACTGTTTGGGACAAAGGGGAAAATTTTTTTTTTAACATCTTTATTGGAGTATGATTGCTTTACAATGGTGTGTTAGTTTCTGCTTTATAACAAGGTGAATCAGCTATATGTATACATATATCCCCATATCTCCTCCCACTTGCATCTCCCTCCCTCCCACCCTCCCTATCCCACCCCTCTAGTTGGTCACAAAGCACCGAGGTGATCTCCCTGTGCCATGCAGCTGCTTCCCATTAGCTATCTACCTTACATTTGGTAGTGTATATATGCCCATGCCACTCTCTTACTTCGTCCCAGCTTACCCTTCCCCCTCCCCGTGTCCTCAAGTCCATTCTCTATGTCTGTGTCTTTATTCCTGTCCTGCCCCTAGGTCCTTCAGAACCATTTTTTTTTTTTAGGTTCCATATATATGCATTAACATATGGTATTTGTTTTTCTCTTTCTGACTTACTTCACTCTGTATAACAGACTCTAGGTCCATCCACCTCACTACAAATAACTCAATTTCATTTCTTTTTATGGCTGAGTAATATTCCATTGTATATATGTGCCATATCTTCTTTATCCATTCATCTGTCGGTGGACACTTAGGTTGCTTCCATGTCCTGGCTATTGTAAATAGAGCTGCAGTGAACATTGTGGTACATGATTCTTTTTGAATTATGGTTTTCTCAGGGTATATGCCCAGTATTGGAATTTCTGGGTCATATGGTAGTTCTATTTTTAGTTTTTTAAGGAACCTCCATACTGTTCCCCATAGCGGCTGTATCCATTTACATTCCCACCCACAGTGAAAGAGGGTTCCCTACAGAGGGGAAATTAAGTGCCCAGTGTTCTAGGTCTTAGTACTGTGGGTCTTTCACCCTGGCTATGCATCAGAATAACCTTAGAGCTTTTTTAAAAAACTTTTTTTGTTTATTCATTTTTGGCTGCACTGGGTCTTCGTTGCTGCGCACGGGCTTTCTCTAGTTGCCGTAAGCAGCGGCTACTCTTCATTGCGGTGCACGTGCTTCTCATTGTGGTGGCTTCTCTTGTCGCGGAGCACAGGCTCTAGACGTGTGGTCTTCAGTAGTTGTGGCACGCGGGCTCAGTAGTTGTGGCTCACGGGTTTAGTTGCTCCGCAGCGTGTGGGATCTTCCCAGACCAGGGCTCAAACCCGCGTCCCCTGCACTGGCAGGCGGATTCTTAACCATTGAGCCACCAGGGAAGCCCCAACCTTGGAGGTCTGAACAACACGGAAGTCCAGTCCTCCAGGGGATTCTAATGTGTCCCCGGAGATGGGGACCACTGCACGGAGCATGGGGTTGTTTTGGGTGGAAAACCCCAAAGCAGCTTGCTACCAGTCACGGGCCATAGCCACGGTTAGTAAGCTGTCCTTGTTGGACCTGATTGTGAGTGATGGAAAATCCTGGTGGACACGGAGGAAATCTGAACCTGCAGGTAGAGAAGCTGTTGACCTGCTGCATCCGATTGTGGGAACTTAGCCAATGAGTTTTGGAGGACACCTGCCCACAGGAGTACCTGAGCCCTTGCATACAGGACCCCTGTGGGCATTTGTTGTGACTTTGATTTACAGAGGCTGATTAGCCAACCCGGTTCACCGAGGCTAACTGGGTCACAGGACTTGCGTTGCTAAAACTAGGAAAGCCCCAGGCAAACTGGGATGAGTTGGTCACCCCAATGGTTTGGTCTCTTCTCAAGACAGGATCAGAGAGTGGAAAGGGTGAGTCAGGCCTGAAGCCGAGCGGGTTTGACCCTCTGTGGATGTTTATCTGTGTCTTCCTTTCTACCTGGGCTGCCAGATGCAGGGTCCTCTCCCCCCCACCTCTGTTCCCATCCCCCTGAGACATTTCTGTGTCTGTCCCGGATTCCAGCAGGGGCCCAGCCAGAGCTCTGGGGCCTCTGGGGCCTGGGAGGCAGTGGAATTTCCCCAAACTCTGATGATCTGCTCTGTCAGACGCTGTAGGACCATGGCTTTTCTCCAAAGTCAAGACACAGGGCTTCGAGACTCACTGTCTTTTGCCTGGAGCCTTTGTCCTGGAAAGCCAGTGGGCAGCCCCTGGGGTACGAATGAAACAGGCTGGGACCTGGGACCTGGGGCCCTTTGCTGCAATGCTTGCACCTGGACAAACGTCTCCTTCAGCAGCAAAATGCAAAGAAACTCTAAGGGACTAAAAATAACTGCCCACATGCACAGTTGGGGGCAATTATGGACAACAAGATACAAAAAGACCAAAAACACAACTGCCACTTCTGAAGAGCCAGGAGCAAAAGCAGGGTGTCAGGAGAAAAAGCAGGGTACTGTGCATACCCCCTGCACACAACACCACCAAAGAGGTGGGCAAACCGCCTAAGTCACCCTTCTGGCCCGACCCCTGGACACACCGCTCCCCTCACCCCGTGTAGGGAACCAGCTCGCCCCTGCCTGAGGAGTGAGCGAACAAGGAAACCTGTTACTTGTTCTCGATCCTTCCTGTTGCAGCAGGGGCCCCAGTAAAGCCTTCCCTGAATTTCTTGTCTGCTCTCTGATCAATTTCTATTGATCAAGGAGGCCAAGAACCGTGGTCAGTAACACAAACACTTAGAGGACACAGGAACCCCACAGGCAAATGGAGCCCTGCTACCAGGGCTGGTTTCAGGGGCACTCACTCATTAAGGCCCCTGCTCAGAAGGGTCCATGCTTGGTTTAACAGTTCTGCTGTCATCATCTTGAGCTCCTTAATAATTTTTGAACAAGGGGCCCTGCATTTTACTTTACGCCAGGCCCTGCAAATTCCGCGGCCAGATCTGCCTGCCACCCAGCCCAAAGGCAACCCCTCCACCTTCGTTCCACCCAAACAGATTCACTTATGCTGCTTTTGCCAGGGGTGCCATTATGGAAAAAAACTGAAAATAAAATGGGAAATTTTACCCGAGGGACTCACAACCTGGCTAATTCCTGGCCTAATTCCGGAATCTCTCAATCACATTTCCAAGGGGCACAGCCCCCAAATCTGCATTTTTGGAAAGGTACCTGGGTGATTCTGATGCATGGCGAAGATTGGGCTCCAGTATTTTAGAGCAGGATTTTAAGTCAAAATAAGTAAGGGGGAAAAAAGAAAGGGAGGGCTTCCCTGGTGGTGCAGTGGTTGAGAGTCCGCCTGCCGATGCAAGGGACACGGGTTCATGCCCCGGTCCCGGAGGATCCCACATGCCGCGGAGCGGCTAGGCCCGTGAACCATGGCCGCTGAGCCTGCGCATCCGGAGCCTGTGCTCTGCAATGGGGGAGGCTGCAACCGTGAGAGGCCCGCGTACTGCAAAAAAAAAAAAGAAAAATGAAAGAGAATAAGCTGTGAGAGGTAAGCACTTGTTGGAGTCGCTGCCTCAGGCAGACTTTCAGGCTCCTACACTTATCCATAGTGCCCTCGTTTGGCCCCGACTGTAGGGATGTTTCCCCTTTGTGGGTTTCACTGCCTGAAATTAAGAAAAAAGTGTCTCCGTTACAATTCTGTGAGCAAGTTCTTTGAGGCCTGGGCCTGCTCTCTGCCCATGTTTTAGCCCCTGCTACCCCTTGTAGCCAAGCCAGACTGCCCAGCAAGAACTCCCAGATCAGCTCTCTGGAGCCTCACACCCCTGCCTGCGCCCCTCTCCGGTTTCATGGCTTCCCAAATGCCCTCCTTCTGACCAGCCTCTCCAGCTGATACACCCCATGTTTGCTTCTGATTTTGACTGACCTTGGCCCGTGATCCTTGGCTGACTCCTTCTGGCACTCTCATGGAAGACTCCAGGGCAAACAATTACCTGTCCCCTCCTGGGCTAAGCTGTGTGTCTTTGTGAGAGTGAGAAAACAATGCCCCTAGTCAAGTCTCACATTAGTAAGAAATGTAGCAGATCTGGCTGGCTTCAGGCATGGCTGGATCTACTGACTCTCTCCATCTCTTTGCTTCGATTTCCTCTATGAGTGCTCAGAGTTGTATCTTTTGATTCTAAAGGAAAGGCATGGTGACCAACACTCCTTCCCCCGTCACAGGCAGCAGGAGTTTGGTTGGCTCAGTCTGCCTCCTCTGGGGTCTCTCATCATCTGACGTTGACATCCAATGGTGGTGTGCTGGTAGATGTTTAACAACTGGCTCTCGCCAGGGGAGTGGGGAGGATGCCTTGACTTGTAGGATTTGCTGGTTTCTCTGATGTAAATACTATTATGGTGACATATTTCAAGCTATGGATACTATATCTGTCAACACAGAGTTGGGAAGAGATGTACAGTAGAATGCCATCATGTAGTATTGCCAGATACCATATTTGTAAGTAACCTCAGGCACACAGATAATAATAAAATGTGACAAGACAATTAGGAAGGGATGAATTTTGAGTAGCCATTACTTTTTCTTTTAATATAATTCATTTAAGTATAAACTTATATCATTTAAGTTTTAATAATGAATATGCTTAACAAGCAGCTAGCAAGATTCCTGAATTTTTTTTCTTTTTCTTTTTTTTTGCATTACGCGGACCTCTCACTGTTGTGGCCTCTCCCGTTGCAGAGCACAGGCTCCGGACCCGCAGGCTCAGCGGCCGTGGCTCACGGGCCCAGCCGCTCCGCGGCATGTGGGATCCTCCTGGACCGGAGCACGAACCCGTGTCCCCTGCATCGGCAGGCGGACTCTCAACCACTGCGCCACCAGGGAAGCCCCCTGAATTTTTTTTTTTTTTAATGTTTTGGCTTGCTGCACACAGCATGCAGGATCTTATTTCCCTGACCAGGGATCAAATCCATGCCCCCTGCATTGGGGGCTCAGAGTCTTATCTACTGGACCACCAGGGAAGTCCCAAGATTCCTGAAATTTAACCATCGGCTCTCATGAGCTGGTACCAGCGGCTCCAACACATCACTGCTTCTAGAACTGGGCTCAGTGACAAATGGTGAACAACATTCAATTAAGAACATCTGCTAAGGACTCCGGGTGGAAGATGGGTGGCAGGCATGCCTTGGGTTTACCTTTTCTAGAATGTCAGCGATTTTATGAAAAGAACGTTTGTTTTTTTCAATTGCAAAGAACCTAGGATCCCCAAGTGAAACGGCACAATTTTCCCTGGGGAGGAACACGTAGATTTTGTTCCTGTTTCTGATGCTTCTGTGGTGGGGTCTGACTGCATCTCATCGGCGTTGCCAAAGTCAGGAAAGAAGGGAGTGGGAGCCACCTGGGGGGGGGCATTTCTCATTTCTGTGCCAAGGTGCTAACAGATCTGTTAATTCTGCACACCACGGAAAAGCTAACTGCTGGAATGTGGGCATAGATTGTTTTTCAGCTTCTTTTGCCTGAGTAGAGGGAGTCTTTAAGGTCAGGATTTCACAGTTTAATATCTCATTAAGACTTTCTGCATCGGCTTTCCCATTTCCCTCTTGTTTTCCCTGGTGGAATTTGCCAGCAGCTGAGCAGATCTGGGGGCTGGCTGGTTCTCGAAGGAACCAGGCAACAGCTGCCTCTGTGGAAGCTTGACAGGTTAACATGGCTTCCCGGGTGTCAAAAAGTCTCTTAAATAAGGAGCTGTTAGTTCTGGGTCCAATTTGGCTCAGTGGCTGTGGCTTGAGGAATTCCAGGTATTGATTCTGGAGCTGGAGAAGTGTCCCTGGGAACTAGGGCCCAGGGTGGCTCCCCTGCACCCCCACCCCCTCCCCTTTTGCTACACCAGTGATTAGTGCAAGAATCTGTATACAGTAGGTGCTTGTCAAACCTTCATCCCAAATTGATCAGTTGGAGGGTATGAATCACAGTGAAGAGATAATCATTCTTAGCAACAGGTTTCATTTTCACTTCTTTATTGAGTTATAATTTAGATAGAGTAAAATACATACGTCTGAAGTATACAGCTCAAATCTTTTCTGCATATACATATGTAAATATCCATGTGACCACCATCCTATAAGATGTAGGTAATTTCCTTCACCCTAGAAAGTTCTCTGTGTCCTTTTCCAGTCAATGCCTCTCCCAGAGGCATCCACTATTCTGGTCTTTTCTTAGCTTGGGCTGCCATAGTAAAATACCATAGGCTTAAACAACAGAAAGTTACTTTCCCATGGTTCTGCAGGCTGGAAGTCCAAGAGGAAAGCTCCAGTCGATTCAGATGGCTGCCTTCTCACCCTGTTCCAGCATGACCTCATCTTCGTATCTGGAGATAGTGAGACCTCTGGTATCTCTTCTTAAAAGGACACTAATCTTGTAGGATCAGGGCCCCTCTCTTATGATCTCATTTAACCTTAATTACTTCTGTAGAGGTCCCATCTCCAAATACAGCCACACTGAGGGTTAAGGGTTCAGCATAACAATGGGGACAGGGGTACAAGCATTCAGTCCACACAGATTAGCATTGCTGGCTCTAGAGTTTCAAACAGATGTGATCATATGGTAGATGCTCCTCTGTGTCTGGCTGCTTTTGCTCAGTGTAGTGTTTTCAAGATTCATCCACGTTGTTGTATGCATCAGTGATTCTTTCCTTTTTATTGCTAAATAGTGTTCCATTGTGTGAATAGACCATAGTTTGTTTATCCACCCTCCTACTGATGAATGTTAGGGTTCTTTCCGGGCTGCCAATAGATATTTACTCTGTGTAGGGCATTACGTTAGCTGCTAGGATATTAAAAAATGTAAAATATGTCCCTGCCCATCCGGAGCTTATGCTTGGGATCTGCGCTTAAGAAATAGCTAAGAACATACCAACCTACCAAACAAAATAAAATGTGACCCTGTGACTGACTCAGGGACTTGGAAGGAGGGAAATTTTTAAGGAATGTCAGTAAAGTCTATTTGTAAATACATGTACTCAGAAGATGAGCCAGCTTAAAAATGTCAGCTGCCAGAGAAATGAAAGCAACTCCAAGTGAGGTCCAAGCTGGCAGGCCATTAGGCCAGCTGCATAGGTACCTCTGGGAAGCCTCAAAATGCTTCATTGCCTGTGTTACAGGCCGAAGAGCTTCATGAAGTGGGAACAGGGTGAAAACATTCCCCTTGGAACAAAGCTGGCTCCTGCTTTGTTTTTGTGGTTTCCTCCAAGAGGGTGGGAGGGAAACGTTTGTGCTCAGAAGGACAGCTAAGCACCACATCCATGGTCAGGAAGGGCTCTCCGTGGCCAGGGATGGATGCTCCAAGTGATGGGAAGGCAGGGTGAGCAAAAGGGTATGGGTCCTGGTCCCAGTGTGGGGTCTAGAGGGTGCACATTCAGCTTCTCTGGCCCAAAGGTGTATTTGGGTGGGTTGGCAGAGGTTTGGCAGCAGTGACAATGTCACATGGGCAGGGATGGGCAGCTGGAATTGACAGCCCCCTAAAGGGACCTGGGGGCCTGCCTGGGGTCTGTGAGCAGAGCTGCTAATATCTGTCCGTGAGTCTGAGAGATGAGGTCTTGTGTGTGTCCTCATAGACCTTTAGAAGCTCCCCCAAGTCCTCCCCCACCAAGTTGCATCTAACGCCCTGGGTCTTGCCTTTCCCTGCCCAGTCATAAAGCAGATGGAGTTAAAGGGACTTCCGAGGTCCCTAAGCATTCGGAGGTGAAAGGGTGACAGAATGAGTAATTGTGGGAGATTTCAGGAGAGTTATTCAGTGAAATCTCCCAGCCAGCCATCGTTTTGTGACCATGTTGGTGGTAACCATCCATTTCATATTAATAATATCATACGATATTAGTGCTCTGCTTGCTTGGGGTTTAAACTATCTTTCTTACATTTTTTTTGATTGAGAGGACAAAAACCATGTTAAAAAATTGGGAAGAAAACAAGAAAGCTTCCTAATAGCCCCTCCTCACAGATATTTTCACATTGGTCTTACCTTCCAGTTCATTGTTTATGCACCATCTTTTCACAAATTTGCTTAAGCCTTTATTTACCTGTGGCTGCAATAGACTTGACAATGATTACACTTAATAGCTGCATGATATTTAGTGTTGATGTGCCATAATTTTCTATTGCTGGACATCTCGGTGTCCAGATTTTGCTATTATCTGCAACTGAGTAATTCCTTTTAAAGAATTTGTACCCAAAGGTGCGCTTACCACAGCCCTGAGGGAGGCCCAGGGTGTCATCAGTGTTTCAAGGACAGAAAGACACAGAGGACTTGTGACTTCTTAGAACTGCATTTTTGTGGGTCCAAAGGGAACCAGAACCAGAGCTGTGGTGGTGGTTGGGGGAAACTGTGGAAAGTATGTTTAAAATGTTAAAAAGGCAGGAAAAAGAAGTTATAAAGGCAAAAGTTAAAAAGGCAAAAGAAAGTATAATTCTCCTACAAATATCTAATGAGTACATGTCAAAGTTTTATTTTAATTCGTTCATTAGAGAACCAGATGTATAAGACGACCTGATATATGGTTAGTAAAAGAAAAAAATGGGGAGTAAGATCGCTAAGTTAGATACAACACTGATTATTTTTCTTCGAGGCAATAAAACTACAACCTTTAGTGTTATCTTCTCTATAAACAGAAAGTCATTTTTATCTCTACAGGAAAAAAATCATTTACACCATTGGATAAAAGCCATTTGTATCTTAATGGTTTTCAACAAGTTAATAGCTAATTTTAGACACTTGTAAAATATGGAATCAAGAGTAAATAGTAAGTCAAAGTTATTTCCTTCTAGAAGGTCCAATGGCCCTGAGGCAGGCATTCTTTTCTGCATCCTTTTTTGCTTTATTTCTGACTTTTGGAAATTGTTTTTCTTGAAGAGAGAAGTGACCTGGAGAGGGGAGTCCATGGTGATGTTAACTGTCCCCTCCAGCTATTTCAGAGCAGGGCAGCACTGCCAGATTTTTCTCTTGGCTTGAAGCAGCAAGGGCTACAGATGGCCGGTGAGGACAAAAAAAGAAGCTTGAATAATTAATGCCCTCCCACTGGGGATGGACATGGAGAGGAGGGACCAGAGCCTGTGAGAGGGATGGAGTGGAGACCTGGGATTGGACTAGAGGCCAGACCACCCCTAACCCCAGAGACTCTTCTGGAAGGCTGCCCAGAAGGGACCTTAAAAGCTCATTTGAACCTGTTCATCTCGCACGTTAAGTGATCCCTTCCTTATGGAGTGGAGCTCTGCCTTGGTCCTTTTGAGCCATTGACAGTATTGTTCACCATTACCACTGCCACTTTCTTATTCAAAGCATCCCTTAGTCCCCTGAACCTAGAAGCCTAAGTAACCAGCAGTCCTCTGGCTTTGTTCTTTTCCCTCCAGGCCCCTGCCTGGCCCCAGCATTGCTTCCTCCTCCTGTTCCAGAGCAGAACCTGGCTCTTCCCAGCAGAGCAGAGTGGGGAGCTTCTGATTAAGGAAGAGGACTCCAGCCAAGGCGGGTGGGGTGGGAGAGGAGAGGGATGGATTGGGAGTTTAGGATTAGCAGATGCAAATTATTATATATAGAATGGATACACAACAAGGCCCTACTGTAGAGCACAGGGAACTCTAGTCAATATCTCATGATAAACCATAATGGAAAAGAATAGGAAAAAGAATGTATATATATATATATATATGTATAACTGAGTTATTTTGCTGTACAGCAGAAATTAACACAACATTGTAAACCAACTATACTTCAATAAATTTTTTTAAAAAAAGGAAGAGGATGACAGTTCAGGTGATGAACTCATCCTGGTATTCCTGGGAGCGTCTAGATTGGAAAACTGAATGTCCCATGGCCGAGGAACCCACTCAGCCAGAGGCTACATGGGGCAGTTGGTCACCCTAAGTCCAGCCCCCCTTGTGTTCTGAGCAGCTGTTGGTGCTGCTGCTGCCACCCTTAGTGGATCTTTTAACTCTTTCCCCTCTGTTCTACTAGTCTTCATCTCTTATTATATCTCTGTTAAATACTCTCAATTTATGAAGCTGAGGCGATAGCTTAGGACTCGTACAAGTTTCCTGTGGACTTCAGTCTGGAACAGAAATGCATACGAGTTTTACATTTTTGTTTTCTAGAGAGGAGTGTTTGTGGAAGCTTGCAAGGAGTGTTTGTGGAAACTTCCAAGAAGACAAGCAGAGTGGAATGGGGTGCTTGTTTTTTTCATGGATCAGAAATGAATCACATCGACTTTTTTCAGTAATGACACAGAGTTGTGGAGTCTTGGGAAAGAAACAACGGAAAGAAAAGGTTTTCTGGTGGAGACCTGTGAGAGGAATAAAGGCTCCTGGATGGAGAACTGGGATTAGGAGAGAAAGATGGACAGTGGTTGGACTCTGGAAGGACAATAAACTTGCCGTGCTTGTTAATGCCTGACTGCTGTTTACAGCTGGTGCTGTTTACACCTGGTGCTGTTTCCAAATGTTCTCCGTAAGCATCCGTTCTGCTCCAGGGTCCTCAGAAAGACAGGTTAATAGTTGACTGAAGGGAAGGGAGGCAAAGGGGGATTGTGTCAGTGTGTCCACAGCTGAACTCTTCTTAGGGCTGAAGGCACATAAGGGGGTATCATGCCCAGCTCTGAAAATAAAGCGTTATTGGCTCCAGTCAGAAACTGTCACTTTCTGCTGAGATGGAATATATTACTCAGAAGAGAGAAGCACCAAATATTATGCAGTCTGCCTTTGGGGAAAGAAAAAAACACCCACTTCTTATAAAAACACTTTTTTGGAATGAAGGATTTGATTTCAACTGGTGAGTCATCCCTGTGTTTTTTTGTTTTTTTTTTTAACCACTTAGCCAAAAAATGAGGTTTTTAAAAAAGCATTTCTCGAAGCAAAATCTTCCACTGCTTGGGTTTCTCTCATCTGACATGGAAGGCATCCTAAGTGCTTATATCCACAGCACCAGAAGCTGTCCCAGTTTGCATGAAAGATATTGTAGGACAAGATTCATAACGATCAAGTTTCAGGCTCATTAGGAAAAAGCAACCTCAAGATACTGTTTGTGATCTAGAAGTGAGAAATGATCAAGAAACAGAAAATAAAATTTAAAACACAAATTTCAATGAGTGTGTTTGAAAATGACACAATGAATGTCAGAAGGCAAAGGAGCTGAAGAGGGCTGTGGACATTGTAGCAGGAAGGACCATATGTCTTAGTCTAGCAAGGACAGTCCTGGTTCATGTTGGAAAAGCACCTACTTTAACTCTCAAGGATGTCTTGCTTTGGACAGTGGGTTATACGCTCACACCAGATGTAGTGGTTTGAAAGCATGTCTGCCGATTCTTTGACACTCTTAACCATCAAGAAGTCTGTGTCCCTTCTCCTTGGAAACAGATGGGCTTTTGTGACTGCCTGGATGAGTGGTATGTGACAGCCTGGATGAGTGGTATGTGACAGCAGAGATTCCTGTAAGAAGCCTCGCTACCCGGGAGCTGCGTGCTGGAGGCACCACATGGAGAGACCAGAGAGCAGAGCCAGAGGTGCCTGAGGAGTCCCCTCTGCTGGGGTCTTCCCTGTCAAGGCACCAGACATATGAGTGAGGAAGGCTTCGTGATGACCCCAGCCCCCATCCAACTACAGCCACATGAGAGACCCCTAGTAAGAGCTGCGCGGCTGAGGCCAGGCAACTCTAGAACCATGGGAGAAAAATAACAAATGATGGTGCTCTTTTATGTCAAGAAGTTTGAGGTAGTTTGTGATGCAGCGATAGGTAAGGCAGATGCTAATTACAGGTTGGTTAAATACCTTGAGGGCCCCCACTGAGGACTTTTACGTTGCTGACAGTTTTCCATCGTGCGCCTTCACTCACTATGCCACGGCTGCCCTGGCCCCCTTTCGTTCCATTCTCCCTAGAGCCACGTTCCTCTTGAGCCAGGACCCACTGTCTAGAATGCTCTCCACTCCTCCCTCCCTCCTCCAGGTCCCAGCTTAAAAACCCCTGCCCGGATCCCTCTAATAAAATCTTAGCTCTCTCATAGCCACTTGGGAGAGATTACATTTTCCAAAAATTGCCCGAGCCACATTTGTGATCTTACGTGCTGTTCCAAAACCTCATCTTTCCCTTATCAAGAGGTAGGGACTATTTCCTTTCCCCTTGAAGTTGTGCAGGACATTGCGACCGCATGGATGGTACGGCATCCACCCTGCTCTCTCTCAGGACACACACCCTGGGGGCCCAGCCACCACATTGTCGGGAAGCCCAGGTCAGGTGGAGAGGCCACGTGGTGTATTCCATCCGATAGGTCCAGCTGAGGTCTCAGCAGAGAGCTGTCGTGAACTGCCAGACAGGCAAGGGGGTTTTCCTTCAAATGATTCCGGCGCCCAGCTTCTATGCCACCCCAGCCAACGCCATCTAGAGCTGGGTGAGCCACGCCTGTCCAGTGATCATCAACCTCACACTGTCTGTTGACCTTCAGACTGAGTTTGGGCCGGTTGTTATGCAGCCATAGGTGACCAGAACACCACTGTATTTTTATTTCTTAAAACTCTCCCAATCGTGATTAAACATTTTTAAATGATTTACGGAGTATCTCTTTTTCTTCCTAAACTGTAAACTCCATGAGAGCCGGAACCCTAAGTAGAACTTGGATGCTGTTTTGTAATTTTGCACATAACCACCATCCAATCAAATTTCTGTGTACACTAACACACACCATCTCAACAAAAGCCTTTGATAATCTTTTGACACCCTTAAAAGTTAGGTTCAGAGGAGATCCTTGGTTCGTGCAACTTCGTTAACGCATTTATCAAAGATTTAACTATAATCACGTACCAAAACAAGTATGGTCTCCCATAGGTGGGAAAGTTGTCAGATTAAACTCCATACAGGAAGAGTTGTTTGAAGATGAGTATATTCAAGCCAGCAAAGTGTGAGACGTAGGGTGTTGTTGACAAGTGTTACTGCAAAACACTCAGCTATTATTTTTGAGAACACGTGGCAGACTGAGGTCCCAGAAGGGGGAAAAGCTACAACGGTGCCCATGTTTTCAAAAGGGAAGAACTTCTCAGGAAAAGAGAAAAACAGAACAAAACACCAATTTATCCATTTGTGGTCACCAGGCAGAACTCGAGGTCCTGAGCAACCAGCCTGGCTTGAGGGAGATGGATTTGGGGCCAGGACCAACTCAGCCTCCAGTAAGAGTGACAGGCTGGGTAAACAATTGCACAGTGATGAATGACTGTATTTGGGCTTCTTGGTTGTTTGGCTGCAGGTGGATAAATCAAATGCCTCTTGAAAGAACGGCGCCTGGCCTGAGAAGATTTTACAAATATCTCCTGCTTCTGGGGGAGAAGCTCATACAACCTTGTGAACTGGACCCACTCACATGTCGCATAACTTCAGCTGGTCATAATTCTGTGTGTCCTGGTCAGAGCCCTCTTCCACCCTCTGGTTCAGTTTCTCCAGTGACGGTATCGGCAGTCTCCTTTAAGGTGGAAGAAGGGTGGACATCAATTACCAAGATGGGAAAGGACTCCTCGCCCACTGCTATTAACTGCTACCACACACACCCTTTTCTTTTTAAACCCAGTATTCTGTCTGTCCCATCTGCAGTGCAGTGGACTGAAAGTATGTGTCCCCCTACACCCAATTCATAAGTTGAAATCCTAACCCCCTGTGTGATGGTACTGGGCGGTGGGGCCTTTGAAAGGTGATTAGGGTTAGTGTCCTTATATAAGGGACTCCTGATTGCTCTGTGCCCTCTTTCTGCCATGTAAGGATACAACAAGGGAACAGCAGTCTACAACTCAGAAGATGGCTCTCATCAGAACCTGACAGTGCTGGCCCCCTGATCTCGGACTTCTAGCCTCCAGAACTGTGAGAAATACATTTCTGTAGTTTATCAGCCACCCCCTTTACATTTTGTTGTAGCAGCCTGATTAAAGCACATACAAAACCTCGGGCTTCCCTGGAGGCGCAATGGTTAAGAATCCGCCTGCCAATGCAGGAGACACAGATTTGAGCCCTGGCCCGGGAAGGTCCCACGTGCCGCAGAGCAACTAAGCCCGTGCGCCACAATTACTGAGCCTGCACTCTAGAGCCTGCGAGCCACAACTACTGAGCCTGTGTGCCTAGAGCCCATGCTCTGCAACAAGAGAAGACAACGCAATGAGAAACCCGCGCACCACAATGAAGAGTAGCCCCTGCTTACCACAACTAGAGAAAGCCCGTGCACAGCAACGAAGACCCAACGCAGCCAAAAATAAATAAATTAAAAAAATCAAAAAACCATGCACGAAACCTCTGTCTTTGGCAAACGCATTGTGTCCTCTCTTCCCTCTGTAACTTTGCCCTGAAATGCCCTACTGTTCCCCCTCCCATATATCCCATCTAACTAACTTTGACTACTCCCTTCTCTCAGGGGTCAGTTCAGGTGTTGTACTAGAGGGAAGCTGGGGGCACCCATCCAGATCCCTGTGAGCTGGGCAGGTACACCCATCCACCGGCTGCTCTGAGTGTTAGCTTCTAACAGCTCAAAGCTAGAAGCCAACACTCCAGTGACTGGATGATAAGGAGTACAAAAGTCTGGTGTCTTTGGTTCAAGGAAGGACAACTCTGGTGTAATTCACACTCCCTCCAGATACCCTCCAGGACTAGAGGCTAGACTCCAGCAGGAACCCAACTTCTTCCCTTGTTCTAGCTCACTTGCCTCAGTTCTTCACAGGCTTCTTCTGATCTCCCTCAATAAGTCACTTGTACAAGATTTCTCCTTCCAGACTCTGCTTTGAGGGAACCCCACCCAAGCAGACATTGTCTCTTCTGGGAAGACTTTCCCTGACCATTTTCCACCCACACTGATTTAGGGACCCCTCTTTTGTGCACCCACCTCTACCACTGAGCTCCTCGCTAAGTCCTGGAATCACTGATTTACCAGTCAGTCTCCCTCATAGGCTACTTGACAGCAGAAACCCTGACCCACTGATCTTTTCCTCCCCAGCACCCAGGGCAGTATCAGTTTGGCCTATAGCTCGTGCTCAGTAAAATGTTAACAAACTGAATTCTTGGGGGCCTTTTGGAAAGAGAATGTGCTCATGAAATGAACCGAGGTAAATGGCAAAACCTTATTTTGGCCTCCCATGTTGGAAGAGGGTTCAGAAGAAACCACAGAGATGGTTCTAGAAATAGGATATGGCCTTAGAATGTTGTTAGCACCATTGAAAATGGAATGTCATCTGGGATTTTGGTCAGAAAATAATTATCAAGCCAGCTACTTACAAGGTACAATGGAAGATTTTTAAAAAATGTGATACATGGGCCCTGTCTTCAAACAACTCAAAATCCAGTTTGGGAAAGGTTGACTATAAATATATGAAGAGGCAATCCAAGTAGAACATGAGCCAACTTCCAGCCACAGTAAAGAACAGGAAGAAATAGGCTTAAACCATAGTGGGATATTGGGGAAAATATTTGAATCAACTTCCTGACAGTCAGGGCAGCAGAAGTCTCGCTGGCACGGAGAGAGACTCTGTCTTTGGCCAAAGTTGAATCAGGCTCCTCTGAGCTCTTGACTGGCCTCATCTTTGACCCACGAGCACTGCAGACTCTTGGCACAAATGATTTTGTCCACCTTCTACCCTAGAAGACTTGAACAACACTAACACCTCAAGCCTGCGTCCCTAGGACAATGGTCCCAGTCCCCTTAAGTTCCTGCCTGAGAAATCTCAACACTGCCAAAAGGATTTCCTGTTTGTTCCAAAAACCTGACTATATGTCCCTGACCTCCCTTTTCTTAGAAGCACTTACTTTGAAGAACTTGCAATTGTAAATCCTTTCTCTGTCTTGTTGTGATATATCTTCCACAAGCCAGGACTGTCTTTTTCAAGGACCTGAGAGCCATCACTTGAAATGTAATCATCAGGAAACGCAGGGCCCTGTCTCCCAGCCTCTGTGGGAGGGTGGGAGCCTAACTTCAATAGCAAACACTTAACCCCACATCATATCCTTCAGTACTTTTCCTTTAGCGCACCCTAGTGTTTAAAGGCCTCCCATCTTCCGTTTCAGTGGAGTTGAGCTGAGGTCTCTCCACAGCTGCAGTAGAACAGAATAAAATCTGTCCTACCACCTTTAACTAGTGTCCAGCTTTGTTTCTCTTTGACAACACCCGAGGGAAGCTGTGACTTCAACATTAGTAGAAAGCTTTGAAGAGGAGAGCAATGAATTTCCACTTCAGAGGGTCCTGATTTTGTCCTGCAATGAAGTGGGAGGTGGACAAAGTGACCCTTTCAAGCCCCTCTGCTGGCCAATTTGTCAGATCATTGGGAAGGTGTCCCTTAGGAACTCCATGAGTATAAGGACAGGATCAGGCAATGTATTCAGTCCCAAAATAAACAGAGAAGTGATGTCTATAGTAAACAAAAATGAGACTGGTCCTGACTCTGCTCCCTTGCTGGGTGACTTTAGATAGATTACATAACCTCTCTGAACCTCAGTTTCTCCATTCTGTAAAAAGAAGGGGTTGCACTAGATGACGTTTAGGCTCCATTCCTAAACATGATGTCTTGCTCCATTTCTCAGGCAAAATCAATTGATATGTTACGACTACCAGAGCCCCCAAATTCCTGAATTAACAAGGAAGACCCTCCTGCTAGTTGTCCTTGATGGGTACATTGAAATGCCTGTCATCTGTGTGTTAAGATGGGAGAGGGGCTGTCTACTGCCTGCCAAGAAAGCACTGTCACACCTCTTCCAGGGCCATATGTGGCCAGGATCCCCTGGGAAACGAAAAGCGCACATGGTTGCCAGAGCATCTAACTTTGTGACTCAGAAATTGCCATCTGCGAAACAGCTTTTAATTGAAGCTCCAAGAGGCAGAAGCTGGCTGGAAAAACCTTGCAAGTTGATCCAATAGGATTATCTTCCCTAAAAGAGGTTTTTATATGTTTAATTAGTTGGAAGCCATTTTTTCACACAGGGATTTTTCGGATGTCAGTCCTTTTGGTGCCCTGCCTGTCCACTCCCTCACCCCTACACCCCCTCCCTGTGTTCAAGTCCCACAGATTCTTTAGTTAGTAGCAGCCTCCGATTTTTTTTTTCCCCCTTGAGGCTACATTGACCATCCTATGAGGAATCCAGGGCTATAGAAGGCTTTCCCCACCACCCAGGATACAGATGAGTTATTTCAACCTGGGTGGAGAAGCCAAGGGTAAGCAGGTCTCAATTTTTGATAATCCAAGTCAGTTACCCCTACACTCAGGAACCACAAACTCATGGTCGAGTTGGTCTGTACTGAGTCCTCAGGCAGGCATGAGCCTGAAAGGCAACACTGACCAAAGGGAAGCCCAGTCATTCCAGGGGTAAAGTGTTAACCCTTTGTGCCCCAGGCTAGAGAGGACTTGCCGTGGCCAGGACCAGCTCCATCAGCTGCCGGCAAGAGGTGGGTGAAGGAACCCAGAGTCAGGGGCTTCTTCTGACCTGGGATTTGTACTGCTGCAATTCCCCTTGTGTCCTCGGGGTGTACAGTGTGAGACTCTGGTGTAACAAAATGGGTAGAGTCAGGGAGTGGAGACAGAATCAGAACCGTGGACAGACCTGGCTGCACAAGTGAAGATACTGTTCAACGTGCTTCTAGGTTTGCAGCTGGGCAAAATACTCCATTTCAACCCACAGGCAGATAATCGTATCTTCATTTTAGCCCTTTTATTATGGAAAATTTCAAAACATACAAAAATGGAGAGAACACTTAAGGAATCTCAGTATACCAGTTACCCAGTTTCAACAATTATTAACTCAAAGCTAAGCTTGTTTCATCTATACTCCACCAACGCCCCAGCCCCACCTCACTCCCCGTATTACAGCCTCACACTTTGTAACCAAGGAAAGCAAGGCTCAAGCATAAATGAAGAAGAATGAATTGGGCCAGTTATTCTCAGTGACTGGAGGGAGGGTGAGGGTGGAGGAGGTATATCACATTCTTTGGGGTGGCATGTGTGTGTTTTGGAAAAAGCAAGAAAACACTGCACTGTTATTATATAATTTTTATTTGGAACATGACAATATAATACCTGGTGTCTTCATAATATAAATTACAGAAAATAAAGCTGAAGAAAAGTTTTCTCAAAGCAGGTGGTGGGGATGACATAAAAAATTCTCAGTCTGTGAGATCTCTATGTTTATCAGAAAGAGTTTATGGGTTAGAATAGGTCATAAAGTGCAGGATTAGAATTTGTCTAACATTCATT
Organism: Neophocaena asiaeorientalis asiaeorientalis; assembly: GCF_003031525.2. Lineage (NCBI taxonomy): Eukaryota > Metazoa > Chordata > Mammalia > Artiodactyla > Phocoenidae > Neophocaena > Neophocaena asiaeorientalis. The sequence continues at coordinate 1,595,353 of NW_020171988.1, forward strand.
TCCCCTTTGACCTTCTAGTATTTATTATAATCCTAATGCCTGGGAATTGGAGGCAATGGCTACTTCCCTTTATAGCATCTAGCACAGTTCTGCATAGCCAAGAGGCTTCAAAAAATGCTTTGGAGAAGTGGCCTTCCCTACAGTTGTAATTAAAAATAGGACCCAATGGGAGACTGAGAGGAAATTGCTCATAAATATCTTACATATGGCATTTCCAAATTGGAAAAATTGCTTGAAAATAAGTAAGCCCTGTAGTTTTCAAACTCTGTTCCTTGGGACCTTATGTCAGCATGAGGGGTTGGGCAAGGATTGATGATGTGCCTCAATCAACCTTGGAAAAATTAACCCTGTATCACTTTTGTTTTATATTTGGGTTTTGCTGTAATTTTTCATTAGATTTTTCATAAAGAGTTCTGCTGATGAAAAACAGTGGCAGTAGTCTCCTGCCACGGGGAGGAGCTGGTGGTGCAGAGAGGGGATGTGACTTGCCCTCACACAACAGGGCAGTGGAGTTGCTGGGACCAGGGCCTGGTATCCAAGGATCTATGGGCAGTTGACATGGTTGCTGGATTGGGAGCCACAGAAAGTACCCAAAGTAAGTGGGAAAATCTTTGGAACGGAAGCACCGCCCACTCAGGCTCTCCTGCCCCTCAACCCCATCAGTCTTAAGGACAATAGAGGAATTTTGCAGGGGATGTTTGGGAAGGTTCCTGCAGAGGCAACCATTGTTCCAGGACATGACATGATTAGAATGCAGGCTGTGGGATTTTCTCTGATGTGCTATAGAACCCTTGAACTGTGGCCCTCATAGCATCCTGGTTGTTTAGCCAAGTCCAAGTCAGAGGTCAAATGAGTGGTCAGGAGGCTGAACACTACCCCCAGACATGTTTGGTTTAGCCTTGTTTGAATATACATATATTTTTGATACTGTACATATTACATATATAAGGCATGAAAGAGGGGACATCACTACAGATCTTACAGTGTTTGAATATTTTTTAAGTCACCAACACTTTTAAATTGGGGGATTAAAAATTCTGAATTTCTGGTGTATCTTCACAAAAAAAAAAGAAAGAAAGATTTGGCAATGGAATACTGGGCAACACTGGCAACACATTCTTGTCTCAGTCAGCTGGAAGCTGGGGCTTTAAACTGAGCATCTTTTCTCTTGTTTGCTTTATTCCCCACTGCTCCCTACTGCCTCACGCCCAGCCAGCTACACTAGTTCATTTTATGTCCTGGGCCCTGTAGTAATCTGGATTGGTGACCTAATACTCTGACAAAGGGTTTTAAACAATGATTCTCAAATATTAGTATCTGAATCCCTCCATGGTGCTTGCCTGAGTCTCTACCCCTCAGAGATCCTGATTTCAGTGTATTAATGAGGTTCAGGATTTACATCTTAAACCAGCAGCCCAGAGAGTTCTGGTGCAGGTGGTTTTATGATCACAGTTTAAGCAAAGCTGCTCTGTAACTGAGGTTCTTGATACTGGCTACACATTTGCATCACCAGGAGGAGATTTTACAATGTATTCAGCTTTTGCCTTCAAACAACTGAATCAGAGAACACTAGAGGCCTGGCCCAGATTGGATAATATTTCTTCATTTATTTTTTATTTTTATTTTTTTTATAAATTTATTTATTTTATTTATTTATTTTTGGCTGCATTGGGTCTTTGTTGCTGTGCGCGGGTTTTCTCTAGTTGTGGCGAGCAGGGGCTACTCTTCATTGCGGTGCATGGGCTTCTCAATGTGGCAGCTTCTCTTGTTGTGGAGCACGGGCTCTAGGCATGCAGGCTTCAGTAGCTGTGGCACGTGGGCTCAGTAGTTGTGGCTCACGGGCTCTAGAGCACAGGCTCAGTAGTTGTGGCACACAGGCTTAGTTGCTCCGTGGCATGTGGGATCTTCCCAGACCAGGGCTCGAACCCATATCCTCTGCACTGGTAGGCGGATTTTTAACCACTGCGCCACCAGGGAAGCCCCTTCATTTATTTTTTAAAATTCCAAAAAATTTGAAAGAAGTGTTCATGGGACTCCTTTATACTTCTTACCTAAATTACCAACTATTAACATCTTGCTACGCCCATACCGTATCTCTGATTACACACACACATACACACACATTCCCTTTTGGCCAAACCATTAAAAAGTAGTCTGCACGCATTGACACTTCACCCTTAAATGTTTCAGCATGCCTCCCTTAAGAAAAGGGACATTTTTCTCCACAAACACACTGTATTAGCAAGACTGAGATAACCACTGTTTCCTCGAGATGAGATTCAGGTCAAGTACTTCCAGCAAGAACCCCACATAGTGATTTTGTGTGATGTTCTGTACCTCCCATTACATCACATCAGGAGGCCAAAAATGCAATAGTTCACGAACTTTAGTGTGTACCTGGAAGGTTTGTTAAAACCTAGATTGCTGGGCCTGCCCCTGCAGTTTGAGGTCTGTAGTGGGACCTGAGCATTTGCGTTTCTCATAAGTTTCCTGGTGATGCTGATGCTGCCAGCACAGGGACCGAGCTCAGGGACCCACTGACCTCCAAGCAAGCTATCCCGTCATTGGTGGTAGGCATTAGTACTTTAAAAGTTCCCCCAGTTGATTATAAACTACCAGCATCGAGAACCACTGCTAGCCTGGCCCGCCACTACTCAAATACTGTCCTCGGAGCAGCAACGTCCTCATCACCCGGGACCTCGTGTGGACTGTGGAATCTCAGGTCCCACCCAGACCTGCCAACCCAGAAGCTACGTGCTAACAAAATCTGCACTGACCCATGCGCACGTTGAAGTGTGAGCAGCTCTGCTCCAGAGCACCTGGAAGCTTATTCCACACTTCACCTGGCCGGTCGTGACTTGGCACCCAGGACTCTGTGGGAGCCCACGATGGGGCATGGGCTGCTGCTTCAAGGCCACAGACACAGCCCTGGAGGGGGAAGAAGAGAAATAAAACCTACCAGTTGACTCTGGGCCAGCTCTCCCACCCCCGCTTCAGCTTTTTAAGTCTTTTTAAGAAACTACTCACTTCAGTCCCGTCTCTAAATTTAGTGCCTTGTCTTACCAGCTCCTCTGGTTGGACCTCCTTCTCACGCGTGGCTTTGTTGGATCTGACTGTTTCTGAGTGGGCAGCATTTTGCTAAGCCCTGCGGGTATAAAAGTGACTAAAACAAATTCCCACCCTCAGGCATCCTGCATTCTGATTCCTTCTTTCCCGACTGGCCACCTGCCCAGCAACGTCATGTCCCCAGCGGGGTCCCCGTGGGGTGGCCTGATGTACCCGTTGCAGGGTTGGGGCGAATGAAGAGCTCCTCTGACCTTCTTTCTCTTTCCAGTTTGGACCTAACTTTTAGAGACTGGGGCTATATGGGGCCATCTATCAGCTATCATCAAATAGTCATTCAGCAAATATTGACACTGGGCTTTTGGTGCTGTGGAGGGGACAGATATGGTTCCTGGCCTCTGATTACCTACAATATGGAGGAGAAGATGAGGCACTTATGGAAAAGGAAAAAATACCAGGAAGAATGCGTATAGAGACATTTGTGAGATTTCAGACTGGAGAGAAATCACTTCCCACTAAGGGACTAAGGAAGGCTTCGTGGAGGAGGTGACATTTGAGAAGAGGCCGACTTCATCTTCAGGGTCAGATAGAATCATCGGGTGGCTTGGTTTTGCTCTGAGACAGGCCCAGGAGTTGCTCGGATTCAGACCATGTTTACTGCCACTCCACTTTCACACCCCGGTGGCCGAGGAGAAGGCAATATATTTGCTCATAAAGCGTTTTACAAGCCTGGGCAATGGGGCGTGGATTGTAAAGGGTTCTAACTAATTCCGTGCTGCCGTGGAAATGGCTTCAGCAGGTGGGAGGAGAAGAACCAGCCAGGGAACGTGACGACCGGGGATTGAAAACAGCCATCAGAAGGATCGACCCACACTTTCCGCTCCTGACAGAGAGCAGGCCTGTCAAGAGTAGCAGCAGTTGGTTGAGGCAGAGGGTCTCTGAGGCAAATGTGGGGCTGGCAAGTCATTGTCCTGGGTGAAGTTAAGTTGGGGGATGATCTGAAGGAGAGCGGTTGAGGGGCCGTCTCCGGTCTCAGAGCCCTGGGCAGGTGGGACCATGAGTCAGTTCAGGAGACCCTGCCTTTGCTGGGGGTGGTCGGGGAGACCTTCAGGGGAAGTGAAACTTACAGCCTGAGTTGGAACTTTCCTGGGAGATGAGGGGTCGTGGGAAAGTACAGAACAGCACACAGGAAGCAGGGAGATGTGCGCGTGGGGCTGTGTCTTACGATGATGAGACCGTGGCGGCCCCTGGCCCAGGCCTGGCCCCAGACAGGCCCTCGTGGCGGGTCGCATGAATGGCCCCAGCTCTTCCCCTGGCCCTGCATCCACGCCCTCTGCTGAGACACTGTGCTGCTCTCTGACTCTGACTCAGCCGTGCGACCTACTCTGGCCAATAGATTGAGGCAGAAGAGACAACCTGCAATAAAGCATCAACTCAGCAAGTCTGAGGGGTCCAAACTTCCCTTTCTGCACATTCCAAAGAAAGTCTGTGCCCTGGGCTGCTTCCTCGTTCCTAGGAGGTAACTTCTAAGCCCCAAGAAAAAGAAAGTACAGAACAGCACACAGGAAGCAGGGAGATGTGCGCGTGGGGCTGTGTCTTACGATGATGAGACCGTGGCGGCCCCTGGCCCAGGCCTGGCCCCAGACAGGCCCTCGTGGCGGGTCGCATGAATGGCCCCAGCTCTTCCCCTGGCCCTGCATCCACGCCCTCTGCTGAGACACTGTGCTGCTCTCTGACTCTGACTCAGCCGTGCGACCTACTCTGGCCAATAGATTGAGGCAGAAGAGACAACCTGCAATAAAGGATCAACTCAGCAAGTCTGAGGGGTCCAAACTTCCTTTCTGCACATTCCAAAGAAAGTCTGGGCCCTGGGCTGCTTCCTCGTTCCTAGGAGGTAACTTCTAAGCCCCAAGAATATCCTGCCTGAAAGAGTGTCTTTGTTTACCTGGAGGCGTTGTGCCAGGCCAGATAGTGACACTAACAGTATGATTTGTGAGGGGGCTTTGGGCTACATAGTATCAACTTGACCTCTGGAGGGGCTGGAGACTAAGGTCAGGCACATAGCAGCTGTCAGCTGTGCCTACGTGACCAACCCCCAGTAAGAACCCTGGACACCAAGGCTCAGGGGAGCTTCCCTGGTTGGCAATATTCCACGTGTGTTGTCACACATTGTTGCTGGGAGAAATAGGCGCTGTCTGTAGACCTCCACCGGGAGGGGACAGCTGGTACCCTGGACCATCCCCTATGTGTCTTGATCAATTGCTGATTCAATCTGTATCTTTTTGCTATAGTAAATTATAACCATGAGTGTATCAGCTTTGCTGAGTTCTGGCACACCTGAGGGTTGGCTTTGGGGATCCACACGCTACAGGCAGTATGTCAATTCTGAGCCAAGGCTTTGAAAGGCTTTGTAAGTGTTTCTGCTTATTCTCTTGCGCTCATGCAATTGCCTTAAGAAAGACGTGCCTTGGGTCCGCCCACTAGTCCAGGAGAGGAAAGAGAGACACTGGAGCAGGGCCACTTCCAACAGGTCCATCCTAGGTCAGTTGACCCCCAGCTGACTGTGATGACTGAGCCAAACAGAGAACAGCAGAACCACCCAGCTGAGCCCATCCTGGAGTCCCTGACCCATGAGAAACAATACATACTAGTTTTCAGCCACTGAGCTGTAGAGTGATGTGTCCTGCAGCAATAGGACTGATAAGCCCCCAAACAACAGTGGTGGTTCCAGCTCTGCTCTCACTGATGTCAGGGCCTCTGCAAGCTGGTTGCCCGGAGGGACTCTCCATCTCCAACTTCCAGGCCAGGAGAGAATCACAAAGTAGCCAGCGATGTAGCTTCAGTCATGCAAACTGCAAGGGATCCGTTTTTCCAAAGGAAATTATATGGAAGGCCTTATGGGCCTGCTGGGGAGGAGGGGAACAGGTGAGGGGAGATGAGATGTGGTCTGAAAGTAGGGCAGGGGAGTGGGCCCCAGGGAGAAGTGCAAAAGGGGAGAAAGGAGGGTAAATGGGAAGAAAAGGGCTCTATGGAGTGAGGGGTGGGGAGGAATCTTGGGAGTAATTTTTTAGAACCTTTTGTCAGGCATATATACCCTCACACTAGGCAGCGTGTACCTTCCAGAATGCTTCAGGCTGCCATCCTGGATGGCATAAAAATAAATGACTGTTGAAAAGTTTGGAGTCCTGAGGACATAGCATCGTTTGGGGAGAAAGGGCAGGGATGGAAAGATGGGTTAGAGGATTTAAGTTCTCATGAAAATATGAACGATACATGGTCAGTCCTCATTATTTGCAGATTCTATGTTTGCAAATAGCACCTACCTGCTAAAATTTACTTGTAACCCCCAAGTCAAATAGTTGCACTGCTTTCATAGTCATACTTCTATTTCCCCTAGGAGCAATGTTTCAGTATTCACTGATTCAGTGTTCCTGATCTCTTTAGAGGACATAATACCATGAATAACAAGAATCAACTGTATATTTGTCTAAAGCAATATATATATACAATATATTGGTGGGCATACTGCTCTGTCCAGCCACTCAAAAAAATGACCATAATGGGGAAGTCCTTTGAATGGCATGCACAAGGTAGCTGTCCCAGATCTTAGTTTTTTGGCTGGAAAAATTGGCCAAGAATTCCCATCGAGCAGAGCCGTCCATCATCAGAGCAGTCCAGCCTGGAATCAGACCGACAGGAGAAGTCAGGGGGAACCTTCCCCAAGCAAATCAAAGGGGAGTCCATTCAATTCAGGAAATACCCTTTCATTACCTGGGATTAGCCCTTGCTAGATATAGAGACTAGCTCTGTGCTCTTCAACCCCACAGTGATATAGAGACAGACCCTCAGGTGATGCTGCCAAGTTTTTATCCACGCAAAAAACTTAGTGATTATGCTTCTACAATAAGCATACCCACTGTTCCAGTGAAAGCTGTCAGTATGTGGTGTTGCGTGATTGTGTGATATGTTAGGATAGCTCAGGGTACCACTGGCTGTGAGAGAAGAGGGAGTTCACAACAAACAAACAAAAATCCTGTGCATTTCCTGGCAAGCCTTCTTATTATCTGAAAGAGCACTGAAAGCAGATGATGTTAAAGGAAAAGCAAGTAAAGCGTACAGTGACTTGATACAATCTAATTCCTTCAGGTGTCACCAAAATTTCCTATATTCGAAAATAGGGAATGACTGAACCACGGGGTATAGAAGTATGTTTACCTTTAGTAGATATTGCCAAACAGCTTTCCAAAGTTTTGGTATCAATTCACATTCCCATCAGCATTGTAAGATAGTTCTAGCTTCTCCACATCTTCACCAACACTTGGCATTATCAGTCTGGGATCTTGAATCTTGAATGGAGGGTCTAAAGCTGTCAGAGCTTGTCCGTTCCAAATGGATCACCCTGCCAAGGTAATTTAGCAGTTCTGATGCATGGTCCACTGGAGCACCATTTCTATGTTTAATTCTTCTGCCTTCCCAACAATTCTCCCTAATATCCTTCTGTAAATTCCATGTTGACTTACCCTAACTTGAGTCAGTTTTTGATACCTTAACTAAACAACCCAACTGATGCATTAGTCTTAGCTACTGGGGACTCTAAACTGGGCCCTGGCCTCCCCTGACCTGGGCAACAAGGTACAATATCATGGACCACACACTGTAGCCGATAAAATACTTATTATCTCCAAGCCCACCAGGATGGCACTACTTCTTTATCTTTTCAGGGTACCTTTGCTCTGCCCAGAATTCACTTTCAAAACCTATTCACTTGGAAAAATAGGACGAAGATTAAATATCACCTTCTCTGGGAAACACTTTCTGACTACCTCATGCAATTGCTCCCTACTCTGCCGCAGAGAATTCTGGTCACACCCTGTCCAGAGCTGTCCCCTCATAAATTCATATGTTGAAGCCCTAACTCCCCAGTAACTTGGAATGTGACCGTGTTTGGAGACGGGGCCTTTAAAGAGCTAACTGAGGTTAAATGTGGTCATATGGGTGAACCCTGACCCAATCTGACAGGTGTCCTGATAAGAGATTATAACACAAAAAAAGACAGTAGTGCTGCACACACACAGACAGAAGACCCTGTGAGGAGGACACAGCAAGAAGGAGACATCTGCAAGCCAAGAAGAGAGGCCTCAGCAGAGACTGGCCCCGCAAATACCCCTCAGAGCTTCCCCTGGCTCTTCAGTTTGGAGCTGTCACCACCTCTCAGCCATGTGGGCCTAGAGCTGGAGTAAGAGCCATCAGTGACTTCAGCCCTGGACTTGGGTTTCTAGAAAACACCCAGCTCAGCTCAGCTGTCTGCAACGTCCGGGCTCTTCCTGGCATAAAGGTTCTCAAACTTTGGCATGCATCCCAATCACCTGGCAGGCCTATGAAAGCACAGATGGCCAGGCCACCCCCCACCACCACTGATTTCTCATCCAGTAGGTCTGGGGTGGCGCCTGAGAATTCACATTTCTAACAAGTTGCCAAAGGAGGCTGATGCTGCCAGTGCAGACGTTAACCCAGGCAAAGGCAGGCAGGCATTCCAGGGAAGGATGACAGACATACTTGAAAGAATGTTGAAGGAGATCCAGGCGGGGTGAGATAAAAGGTGATATGGATGGATGACTTGGTCCAAGAGTGCTCAGCATGTGCTGGGCAAAGCCAGACAGTGGTTACAGCAGCCACAGGGTGAGTGTGGGAGATGGATACAGATGAAGTACCAGGACCATCCTTCAGAGCCCAGGTTCCTTTAGACAAGGAGTGGCCACCAAAGGGCAGAGAAGATCCCAGTTCATTTTCAGATCTGTGAACATTTCTGGGGATCATACGGTTTAGCGGCTGGATACTGAGCTAGAGGCAGCAGCTCTCATGCGGAGGAGTAAGATCTGAGTCCTGGCTTAGCTGTTATCAACTGTGTGCCTCAGCCATTTAACCTCTCCCCCTGGGTCTCTGCTACTTGATTTTCAACAGCGCTTCAAGGTTGCTTCAAGGATCAAGTGAGGTTTGGACAAAGAAGCACCTCGTAAATTATGATATTCTACAGAAGCACAAAGGATGTAGATACTCCTGGGAATGTAGAAATGAACAGGGCTGGTCCTTGCCCACCGGCAGTCATGATCTCGGAGAGGCAGCAGTGAGTGGTGGCCTGAAGCCAGATCTTAATTCCCTGCCCTGGAATTGAACCTGGGGAGCCTGGTTGAAAACTAGGAATCCTGGCCACCAGACCCCCTGCTCTTGCCCACAAGTGAAAAATGCATTTCTCACCGCCACAAAAACTGTAAAAACAGGTACAAAGTTTATTATTAGAGACATAGCACAACAACAAGTGGGAGAGCACACAGAGAAACAGTTTGTTTAGTTATGACGGAAGCAAGGCAGACATGCCCACCCGGAGAGAAAGGGTGTGGGCGTCCTCCCCAATGACAAGGAGCGCTGTCAAGAGGTGGTTAGGTCACTTATCTAGGGCAGTTCTTCCAGGTCTTTGTTTACATTTGGCCAGTTACCTGGTTTCTTTTTCCACACCTGACGTGCCTTAGGACCCTTCCCAACATGCGAGCGCAACTTTTTTCCAAGATGGATTCCAGCCCACAGGCCTATGGGATGACCTTGGCATCACATATTATGGGGTGGTGTCCCCTCCTTTTTACTCCCAAGGATGCTTTCTGTGCATATGCAATGTTTCCCTTGCCCCAAGGATGGGAAATATATGACCTCTTGATATTTTAACAGGGTTTAGTCCCACTCTGTCCCTGCCATAAAAATGTCCAATGTCTGGTTGTTTACCCTATTTCTGTTGCTGGTTTTTATATTGAGGTGCAGATCTTGAAACATAGACAGGAGTCCGGTCATAAATATGTAGTCCTGGAGCCCATTTTTCTCTTGCTTTAGGAAATGTAAACAGGGGGCTGGTAATGAATGCCCGGCCTGGAGCCCATCTTCTTCTCACCCCAGGAAGTGTGAACAGGAGGCCAGTTGTAAATGCCCAGCCTGGAGCCCATCTATCTCCTGCCTCAGTCACACTCCAGAGCAGGAGGTCCTGTATCCAAATACCTCCAAATCCCGATAGGACTTTGCTTCTCTCCATCTCCTTTGCCACCACCTAGCCTAAGTAGCATCATCACCCTCCCAGAACACTCAATAACTCTCTAGGTCTTGTCCTCTAAGCCAACTATTTTTACAGCAACCAGAAGAATTGTTTAAAAATCTAATCAGATCATGTCCTCACAGACTTAAAATGTTGCAATAATTTCTTCCTATTGTCTTGATACCAAATTTAACTCCATAACCTACAAGACTGTGTGATCGGGGTGCAAGCCCATCTCTCCAGCCCAGCTCATGCCATGCCTCCCAAAGACACCAGCCTCCATTCCTTCCTGGAATGCAGCAAACTTCTCCCTGTCTCACGGCCTTTGTTTGCCCTCTGTCCTCTGACAGAGGGTTCTTTTCCTCCCCTCTGTCTCTCTGTGCCTGCTCATCTTTCAGATCTCAGCAGCTGTTTTCAACAGCCCCACAATATCAATTAGATCATCCCATTACTCTCTCTCAGAGCATCCTCTTCCTTTATTTCACAACTCTTTGTAATACATATTTTTTCATTTGTTTACTGTATGTCTTTCCGACCAAATTAATAGGCTCTAAAAGCTGGGATTATGTCTATTTCATTCATTTCTTGTACCAGTCAGGGTGTTTGGGATGAAAGCAACAGAAATCAGTCTGGCTGATCTAAGGTAAAGGAGATTTGTTGGAAGGACGTCTGGAATTAATAGGCCAGAGAACAGGGCTTGGAAACAAGTAGGAGCAAGACAGCTCTAAAAAGTGGGAACTTAAAATGGCAGGAAACGTTCTAGTAAAAACAGCCCGATTGCGGTGTGAGATCCCCAAATGCCAACTTGTTTTCAGTCTCCTTACTAATCTGTTTTGATTTAAAATCCAGAGTGAGAACATTTATTTGGCCTGGCTTGGATCATGGGCTCACTCTTGGTTTGGGGAGGGAGAGAAGCTTCATCAGATTGGATCCAAAAGAAAGAGGTCATCTCCCATCCTCAAAAAAAAAAAAAAAAAAAAAAAAGAGTTGCTTGGTTTACGCTTCCCAAGGGGAGAATGCACACTGGCTAGCCTCAAAGGAAGTATCTGCTAGGCCACCAGAGTGATCCCCGCTGGGTATCCAGACAGGGTAGCTGCCTAATAACATATCTGTGCAATGAATGAATGAAAACTTGCTTCTGGGCAAAGTTCAGAGCTTGCTCAGTGACTTAAGAGAAGAGATTGTCAATGCCAGTCTTGGTGTTTTGGAATAGAAATCTCTTGGCGCATTTAGCAATACTTGGAAACGTGCATCTTGAATGGAATCAGTAAGCAACTGGGGACCCTAGGATGTTGTATAGCTTCAGCCATGGACAAACCCCAAACATTCCTGAAATGTCATACCCAGTAGTATCTTTAATTACCTCAGAAGATGGTGATTGCCTCTCTGGGTAAATTTCTTTGGCATTAACAGGAAAATTTCCCCTTCAATTTTTTTTTTTTTTTTTTTTTTTGGGGGTAATTTTTTTTTTTTTTTGGTGGTATGCGGGCCTCTCACTGCTGTGGCTTCTCCCATTACGGAGCACAGGCTCCGGACGCGCAGGCTCAGTGGCCATGGATGACAGGCCCAGCCACTCCGCGGCATGTGGGATCTTCCCAGACCGGGGCACGAACCCGTGTTCCCTGCATCGGCAGGCGGACTCTCAACCACTGCGCCACCAAGGAAGCCCCCTCCCCTTCAATTTTTAAAGACATACAACCCATCACAATTTGGGCCACCTCACAGGAGACTGGGCAGTAGAACAAGAGTCATTTGAAGGAGCTTTCTCTCCTGGTGTCTGAGGAGAACCAAAAAAAAATTTGTGGCCTTCCCTTAAAGTAGATGTATTAATTGAGGAGAAAACGAGGTATGTAAGAGAGGCGTGTGGAGCACTGTGTGAGGGCCTGGTCTCATCTGGCTGGTTAGTGGAACATTCTTATGCCTCATGGTTTAAGGGTTTCTTTTTCTTTTCGAGATTTGAGGAGGGAAGTTCTCAATTTCCAGAACAGGAGAAATGAAGACATCTCCAGATTTCATTTTCAAGGCCCTTTGGCTACATTCCCAGATCCAAAACATTTTCTCCAAGGGTCCTCAGCCAGGTATCTGGATTTCTAGATGAGTTTTGTAGCCAAGGAAATTTTAGACATTTCAATATTTTGTAGCCTTATAAACCATACTGAAACAGTGATTTAAAACAAACAGCAATTATTTTTCATGATTTAATTTATTGTTTTTCATGAGTGATACCAGTTGAATGGTTCTTCTCTTCCACATGGTATGTCTGAAGTCACTCATGGGCTATATTCAACTGGGGCTCTATTCAGGTGGCTGGGTCTTGGACATCGGAGATGGTCTCTCATCCTCCAGGACCTCTTACCATTCTGTAATTTAGCCCAAGCTTCTTTATTTATTTTTAAATTTATTTATTTATTTTTGGCTGTGTTGGGCCTTCATTGCTGTGCACGGGCTTTCTTTAGTTGAAATGAGCAGGGGCTATTCTTCGTCGTGGCGCATGGGCTTCTCATTGTGGTGGCTTCTCTTGTTGCGGAACATGGGCTCTAGGCACGTGGGCTTCAGTAGTTGTGACTCGCGGGCTCTAGAGCACAGGCTCAGTAGTTGTGATGCACAGGCTTAGTTGCTCTGTGGCATGTGGGATCTTCCCAGACCAGGGCTTGAACCCATGTCCCCTGCGTTAGCAGGCAGATTCTTAACCACTGTGCCACCAGGGAAGTCCACAAGCTTCTTTATAGCATGGCAGTTGGCTTCCAAGAAGGAGCATTTCCAGAGGACAAGATCCAATGTGAATTCATTTATCAAGCTTCTGTTGGCACCACTTTGCTAATGTCTCAATGACCAAAGCAAGTTCCATGCTCAAGTCCAGAGTCAGTGTGGGAGAGGAGTACACAAAGGTGTAAACACCAGAAGGTGTGGTTCATTGGAGGCCAGTGATGTAACAATCCAGCCCAGGAGAGCAGGGAAGTTGTGCAGGCTGAGTCTCCCTGGTTGTCAGTGTCTAGGTAAGGATGCTATCTGGTCTATGGCTCTGCAGTTCCAGAAATTCAGTGTGATTAGAGTTGCATCTAGCTCTACCTTTTTCTGTGGAATTTCCTCTCATCCACAGACCCTTCCAAAGAAAGGAATTAAACTTGTAATGTTATTTCAAGATCCTGTATCCTTGGCCACAGGTGATTGGACCAGAGTGGACTCCTGACCCAGTGGACATCAAACCATTTGCTGGGCTGGCCCAATTAGATTGTCTCCTCTGCCTCTGGAGTTGGGATGCTGAAAGATTCAGGTCTAAGTTGGTGAAGATGTTACAGAAGATCTTCTGGGTACCCTAAAATGAGCTATGTCTTCTGAAATATGTTCCAAACTCCTGAGAGGAATGAGACAGCTAGACCATAGTAAAGAATTTTTAAGGAACAGTGACAAGTAATAAGGGGTTAGAGGGTTGCAGAAAACAAAATAAACACCATAAATCATTATTAACTCATAGATATCACGTTTCTTCTCATCTGATTTTACTCCAATGATCTACCAGAGAAGACTATGCCCGCAGTAGCCACCAGTCCCATGAGGATAAGACATGTGTGGAGCAGCCTAGGAGAGGCACTCAACCTAGGTCAGCCTAGCCGCAGTTGACTGGCAGCCCCACAGTTGTGAGTATAAATATTTGGGGGGATGTTTGTTATGCAACATTATCATGCCAATAGCTGACTACTACAAATCTCAAGGTTAAAGGTCCTGGTTGGCCAGTTCTCTGCTCCACTGATCATTCAGGGCCTCTGTCTCCTTCATCTTGTGATTCCATCAACCCCTAGAATTTGGTCCTCATCTACATGTTTAAAGCCTCGTCACAGGCCTATGCAGGATACAGCTTTCAGGAGAGGAAAAATTTATGGAGAATCACACAGGCAATATTTAAAGGCCAAAACTTGGTAGTTGAATGCATCACTTGCATTCATCTGGCAAGAATGGAGCTACATGACCACACCTGGCTGCAAAGGCGGCTGGGAGATGTAATCTCTAGCTGAGTAGCCCTGTATCTAACAACTATGAAAGAAGAGTAAACAACTGTGTGTGAACAATTAGCAATATCCACTCATAGATGGGAAAAGTGATTTAAAAATCTGTGAAGATTTTCATGAATAGCAAGATAGTATGAGCTATTATAGTGACATACTTTCTGAAACAAACTAGACAGTGAAACAAATTTTATGCTAACTTCTGCAAATCACAATTAGAAAATGTGATGGCCCTGTAGTGTCCAATTAATGGTCACCTTCCAGGAGGGACAGAGACAAATACAGATATATATGTTCAGAGGGAGTGAAGAGAATACTGAAGTTCTCAAAAGCAGGTCATAAGCAGAATGGTCAAGGACCTTGGGGACATTCAAATTGAAAAGAATAGTTGGGGAAAAAAATGGCTGCCCTCAAACGTCTTAAAGTTTGTCATGGCAAAGAGAGATAAGGTTTATACTGTAAAGTCTCCAGGAATAAACAGAAGATAAGAAGAGGAAACTGCAAGGAAACATATTTATGCTCACTCTAAGAAAAGAAGATTCTAGCAAAGAGGTCCAAAATGATTTATACCTCAGATGCATTTTGTTTTTGTTTTTGTTTTTTGCAGTACGCGGGCCTCTCACTGTTGTGGCCTCTCCCATTGCGGAGCACAGGCTCAGCGGCCATAGCTCATGGGCCCAGCCGCTCCGCGGCATGTGGGATCTTCCCGGACCGGGGCACGAACCTGTGTTCCCTGCATCGGCAGGCGGACTCTCAACCACTGCGCCACCAGGGAAGCCCCCTCAGATTCATTTTGGACTAGAAAATAAAAAAAAAAAAAAAAATGCTAGCATTTGCTGAGTACCTACGGTATGCCAGATACTACTAGGAACTTTCACATACTTTATTCCTTTCAACTCTGAAAGTCTATACATTGATAAGGCTACATCCTACATCCTTCTGAAATCTTCTAAAGAGGCCACTTGCCTCCAGTCATTAATTACATACATTAATGTGTAGTAGTTCCTGAGAGTCTTCTCTTTGTCAGACTTTGTCTCCAAATTTCTGGAGGCAATTTATTGCAACTCTACATACTTTTCTTCAAGCCCTCTTTTTGGGGACTCACCGACAATCCTGCAGAGAACATATATGACAAGTTTGTGGAGTAGAACCCTCATAGGAAGAAAATCCTGGGGATGTTGTATATATACCAAGTTGTGGGTTCTGTGGTAGATGAAGATATTGGTGAGGGAAGGGAAAGGAGGAATCCTATCACTCAGTAATTTTCCAATTCCCAGCAGAAACCTGAGATCTTTGAGAGGGGGGGTTATGGTCCTGAGTAGCACAGCTTTGTGGTGGCCCACATGTCTACTGAGTTACCGCCTCGGGGAGTCTGGAGGGTGCTGCCAAGAAGGGGGAGTGGGCTGGTTTGGAAGCGCTGTCCAATGCACAAACATCCAGTATTTTCCTCAGACCTCTTCTGGGAACCCGTGGGGAGAGATGCCTTTCCTGATACACTGGGAGTTAACTGGAGTCCATGAGTCCTTTGTTTTATTCCTTGTACCTCCTGAGCCAAAGTGCCCAGATCTCCCAGATGTTTCCACCTAAGTCAATCCCAATCTCTAACATTGTGTTCTTCTACCAGTGGGAATCCCAGGCAGGAGACAGAAAGTGACATGAGGAAGAGACCCTCAAACTCTAAATCTTCTTAAAGCTTGGGAGAAACTTTAATGTTTTGTGCACACCTTTGGTAAGTGATAAGTTCTTCCTACATGTTCCCAGGAAGTTAAGAGAGAGTCAAGAGGGTATGGTAGGAACCTATTTGACATGTAAATATTGCAGTTAAGCTGTGAAGAAGGTGAGCAGAGGACATTTCAAGGCCCCTGGAGTCACAGAGCAGCAGGATGGACGAGGTGCTTGGGGAAAAAGGGCATCCTGTCTCTCGCACCCACGCACGGTCCACCTCCCAGCCCCCAGTCTCTGCTGTGTCTTCTAAACCCTAATGCCTCAGACTGGCCAAAGTTTTAGTAGAGGTTTGCTATGTCCAGGAGCCACAGGCATCTGGTGTTCTGGTGCTGTGACCTCATGGAATAAAATGCTCACAATCCAGTTCAGCCTTTCCAGCAACAAGAGCTCCAGTCTGCTTCCTCTGATTTATTTAATGGAAAGCATACTTCACCACAGCAAGCAATATTTTCTCCCAAGACAATAGAATATAGAGTCTAATGAGAAATGCATATTCTTTTTGATTTTCTAAGGCACTGTCACATTTGTCTTCAGCTACTCTGGTAGAAAGTGTTATCAACTTAGCTGAGAACGTTCTAGAATGGATGTGAAATCCCTGTGTGAAAGTAAACAGACTAGGAAATATAGTGTGATTGGCACCAACAATAAGGGCACATTTGAAGTTCATGGTTTGTAAAATGGGGATGATAATAAAAATACTACATCAGGCTGTTGTGAAGATTAAATGAGTCAACTTATGTAATCAGAACAATGTTTGCCATGTGGTAACACGCGGCGGTCTCAACCATTATTAAGAGTAGAAAGGGATAGATTTGTTAATTCAGTAGAACTTGAGCAGTAAGTGAGATTCCAGTTGTGTTATATTACTTATTATCATATGGAGGTCTAATAGTAAATATAATTAAAAGTAAATACAACAAATAGAATAAAACTAGGAGGGGGCAGAACACATTTATCTTGAGATGAGATGACTTTGAGGCATTCCGTATCTCCTTAATGGCTGCCTTTCATTAATTTAAGTATTAGAGATCCAGGTAGCAGTCAGTCTCGTGGGATAGTGAGTGGAAAGGGGGGTGGGTGTCACTTCTAAGATGCTGGCAATAATTCTGTTTCTTGATCTGTTGTTGGTTACATAAGTGTGCTTAGTTTGCAAAAATTTATCAAGCCCTATGCTTGTGATATGTGTACTTTTCTGTATATATATATTATACTTCAATAAAAAGTTTTAAGCACATAAAATTTTAATTTAAAAAATTGTAAATGAACATAGAGACAGAGAGATGAATGCCTGCTCTTGTCAGTAGCCTTTAGAGAATGATAAAACTTATCCTTATTTGAATTTTCCTTTTTTTGGACTTAAGCTATCTTTTTTTTGAAAAAAAAATTTATTTATTTATTTATTTATTTATTTTGGCTGTGTTGGGTCTTAGTTACTGTACACGGGCTTTCTGTGGCTGTGGCGAGTGGGGGCTAATCTTTGTTGCTGTGCACAGGCTTCTCACTGTGGTGGCTTCTCTTGTGGAGCATGGGCTCTAGGCACGCAGGCTTCAGTAGCTGTGGCACGCAAGCTCAGTAGTTGTGGCTCACGAGCTCTAGAGTGCAGGCTCAGTAGTTGTGGTGCACGGGCTTAGTTGCTCTGTGGCATGTGGGGTCTTCCCGGACCAGGGCTCGAATCCGTGTCCCCTGTATTGGCAGGCGGATTCTTAACCACTGTACTACCAGGGAAGTCCTGGACTTAAGCTATCTTGAGTGGGTTTCTTCAGCCTAGGGGATCAGTTGTTGATGCCCAAGGCCCTTCTACTGGAAGGCAACCCTCTACAAGGACAGAGATGTAGGACCTCAAACTCCTCCCTGCCCTTCCCCCCATCCTGGCCATCTTCAAAAACAGATAAATCTATTCTCTGCAGAAAGTTAAGTAAGTTAAGAAAGTTAAGTAATTGTCAAC
The DNA here is from genome assembly GCF_003031525.2 of Neophocaena asiaeorientalis asiaeorientalis. NCBI lineage: Eukaryota > Metazoa > Chordata > Mammalia > Artiodactyla > Phocoenidae > Neophocaena > Neophocaena asiaeorientalis. The sequence goes on from NW_020171988.1 coordinate 1,613,165, forward strand.
TCTAGCATTCCATCAAGATCAAACCTCAACATTTATTAAATTCCGCTAAGAGTCTTGCATTCTTTGAGGAAAGATACCCTGAACATCTAAATCACTAGTAACTTTCTTGTCTAACAAGTTTCTCCAAAACAGAGCGCAGGGTCTAGCACTTCAGACAATCGGGTCTCAACTCACCCACCGAATCCTCTGCCACCACAGAGGGGACACAGCTTCTCTCATCCACCTGGGGTGCGACAGCCGCAGCCAACACAGCCTCAGGACCCACAATCTGAGACGCCCAGTATTCAGCCCAGACACTTTGGACAGTAGCTAAAGCTATGCTTTAGAAGTTGGGTAATTTATTCCCCCACCTCAGTCCCCTAGATGGCTTCATGAAAAAAGAAAAACCAACTCAGAGTCCAGTTCCTCCCACACAACTTCAAGAGGACAGACATGCAGCCCATGAAGCAGAACTGGCAAAGCAGTGAAGTGCTTGTAGCCGCGTAGAGATCAGACCCTCAGCACGGAGCCCCAGACCTCTCCAGATGGCCCAGCAGCCCAAATCTAACCCAAACCCAGACAACTGAAGTAGTGTCTTCTCTTGACAGGCTCAGATCTATCCAACCGCATCCAATACAGTAAATAATCATCGTGAAGCCAAAGCCACGGAAACTCAACTCTGGGTGTCCGTTCCTCATGCATCTTGTGTGACTATTTTCCCTCTGACCTTTCTTCTTGGATGGAATGAATGACTTCACTTGCTTCCAACCACAGTGACTAAGACTCAAAGATGGTGTTTGCTTGGAAATAAAATTTAACTTCATAACATCATCCTGCCTCTATGTGGATCATGTGTCTCTGGATCTCCTCGTATCATTGAAAAAGACAGAGGGAGACCTGGAGACAGGATGCTTCTGGGAAGTCCTCTTCACGTCATGGCAGAGTGAGAACACTATTCATTTATTCAACAGATATTTATTGAACACCTGTTTTGTGACACAAACTACGCTATGTACTGGAAATACCATGAACAAGATAAACAAAGTCCCTTCTCTTACAGGGTTTGCATTCTAGACAGAAGGAGATAGACAACGAACCAGTACACAGATACATTTTTAAAGATAACTTCAGGTACTGATAAGAACCATAAATAAAAATGAAACAGTGTGATGGGAGAGAGATGGGAGTGAGAGGCTCTCTGGGGAACATCATTTAAGCTCAGATTTGAATAAAAAGAAGGTACATCTAAAGATCTTGGAAAGGGTATTCTAGGCAAAAGGAGCAGCAAGAGCAAAGGCTTGAAGGCAGGGACCGCCTTGGTATGTTCAGGAACCAAAAGAAGGTCCGTGTGGCTGGAGTGAAGGAGATAGTGATTTGTGATGAGGCCAAGCAGGTATGTAGGGACTTGATCCCGAAAGACTGTGAGCTGTGATAAGAAATAAAATCTGCCTGCCTGATGTGGCCAGATGATTGAAATGTACCGGGGAGCCCCAAACGGAAAGAAAATAGTTTTGAGTGTGAGGGAGGGCATGTAGTAGCGTGGTTAGGGGCTCAGGCTCTGGAAACAGAACTCTCTTGGGCTATATCCCAGCTCGACCACTATGCTGTGTGAGCTTAAGCAAGTGGCTTAACCCCTCTGGACCTCAGTTCCTTTATTTTTAAGTTGAAGATAACAATAGTTTCTACCTCAGACATATTATTTTGTTTGGAGGACTAAAGAAGTCTATATATATAAGGAGCTTAAAACAATGCCTGGCATGAGATAGTTTTTGCATTTTAATTTTTTCATTGTTGCTATTGTTATTGTTATTATTGTCATAGACATTGCTAATGAGAAAAGGACTTTCAATGAATTCTTCACTATGTTATATTTTAAATTTAAAAATGACTCATGGAATAGCATTGCCATAGATTGTATTATCTGTCATTAATTCTCCTTTCCCTTCTTTCTCCTTCCATGGCTAGGGTGGCTTAAACAATAGAAAATTATTTTCTCAAACTTCTAGAAGCTAGAAATCCAAGATCAAGGTGTTGGTAGGGTTTGTTCCTTCTCAGGGCTGTGAGAGGCAGATCTGTCCCAAGCCTCTATCCTTGCCTTGTCTTCTCCCTGTGTCTTCACATTGTCTTCCCTCTGTCTGGGCCACTGTGTCCAAAATTCCCCCTTTAATAGGACACTAGTCATTTCAGATTGGGGTCCATCTTAATGACCTCACTTTACCTCGATTACTTCTATGAAGACCCTATTTCCAAATAAGGTCACTTTATGAAGTACTGGGGGTTACGATGTCAACATATGAATTTGAGTGGACAAAATTTAACAGCTTCACTGACTGGAATACACCTCCTCATCCCACTTATTTTGGGTTTGGTCATGTGACTTGCTTTGGCAAATGTAATATGAGCTCAGAATGAAGGTACATGGAGCACATTTGTACCTCACCTAAAGTCTTGAGTACAGCCTAGCCAAGCTGATCCACATCTGGCCTACAATCACCCTGCAAACCAACTGGCAAGAAATAAGTAATAGTTGTTATAGACCAATAGAAGTGTGGGGGTTATTTGTCATATAGCATCATCACAGTAAAAACTGACTAATACAAACATTTTCACTCAGAATGTAATAATCAACTGTTTTTGTTTTCACATCTCTATTCTTCCATTCTTGATCCTGATGCCCTACATAATTTTTTTACTGTTGTTGAATCATGTGCCATTATCATTCCAGGCTCTGATTTTTATTTTATTTTTTTTTTCTATGTAGCACGTCAGGCACTTTTCAGACTGCTACACAGTTATCATAACAGTAAATTTCCTGTCTCCACGGCACCTCACTCATCTGTTCCTCTCTGGGGATCATCTGTGAACTCAGGCCATCTCTACCCCAGTTTGCTTAATCCGGGGCATTTCTAATGCCTCCAGATTGTTGCAGTTATAAACACTGTCATTTTGTGCTGAACATAAAAGGGTCGTGGTGAAGCCAGGCTGCCTGCAGTCCTGCCTGCTGACCACCAGGAGGCCTCCAGGATGGGCAGCTGGTCAGTGAGTGGTCCTCAGCCCAGGTGAAGTTTAGGAAACCCAACTGTGTTGGTTCTCCAGAATTAGCCAGCTGCAGGAAGACAGTGATATAAACCAAGCCTGTGCATTCCCAGCAAGAAGCTCCCACGTCCAAGAATTAGACGGCTTCTCTCCCATAACCAGGCCTCCACTATCCGAATACTGTTGTCCTTGAAGGGCTAAATCTCTCCTAAGATTGGCAAATTTAGAATCAGAACCAGAGAGAAATGAGACATTTGAGGGTTATTTCACCCAGCCTGGGAGGGGGTCTGATGCGTGACCGTGCAGGACACCCGGGTCTTCATCCTGGGGCCTGTGCTGGGCACTCATTGGGTCCAAACTCTGACACATGGGTGTTTCTGCACTCTCTCCAGAGGAATCAGGGGGTCTCGGTGAGGGAGATGGGGTGAATTCCCCTTGCCAAATTGCTTCTGTGTAACTGAGAAATGTGACTGCCACCACTTGGCATGTTATAGTTGGGCTAATCTCAAGTAATCCACCTGAAGAAATATTACAAGAATATTCAGAGTTGGATGACCTGGGTTCGAGTTTTCATCCCTTTTCAGCTTCCTGGGTGGCCTTGGCTGAAACGCTTAACCCCTGTGAGCCTCAGTTTCCCCATCTGCCCCTGCAGAGGCAGACCCTCCAAGGCCATTAAGGTGAAGATGTTTTGAGGTCTAACAGAGTTGTAAAAATGTTAGTTGTTCTATTCAGGATGGCTGTCTGGGGCTCCTCTCCCTTCCACAGAATTCTCCAGGCTCACCTGACTCCTCAAAGTTAGCCTTGTTAGAAGCTTCCGGTGTCTGTTATACCCCAAACAGGCCTATAAAAAGTCCGTCACAGGGCAGGGCAGTAGTGCGGGATAAAATAGCTGCCTACCTTCTACACACATCTCTGCAGTTCAGTGACCCGAAATTCCATCCTCTGCCTTCTCTCTCTATTTTTTTTTTTTTTTTTTTTTTTTTTTTTTTGCGGTACGCGGGCCTCTCACTGTTGTGGCCTCTCCTGTTGCGGAGCACAGGCTCCGGACGTGCAGGCTCAGCGGCCATGGGTCACGGGCCCAGCCGCTCCGCTGGACTGGGACACGAACCCGTGTCCCCTGCATCGGCAGGAGGACTCTCAACCACTGCGCCACCTGGGAAGCCCTCCCTTCTCTCTTGAATGCTCATTAAAGAATAGCTTTAATTTGGGGGCCCAGGGTGATGTTGGCGCTGTACAGGGATGCTAGGGAAATGTCAGAGTGTGCAAAAGTCAGACGCACAGTGACGAGAATGGCTGATAATCGTCAAGATTATCTTATCTCCTGCCGTTCATTTACCACAGTGCTCTTGTAAAAAAACAAAAAAAGCAGCAAGTAATGTTCAGTATTTTTCTACTGAATGGCACCGCAACAACGTTTCTCTGCAGTTTGTCTTTGTCTTCATCTTCTAGGTGTATTGAACACGGAAGGTGCAGGTGACAATTAGCACCGTGTGTGTGCACATGCGTGCACTCGCATGCACGCACACATATGGGGAGATAAAGAGAGCAAGAGACAGAGGAAGAGACAGAAGGAGAAAGACGGTGGCTAGAAGGAGAAGGGGAGGAAGACGCGTTAAGTAAATGCTCAAAATGATAAGACAGAACAGAAGGGGAAAAGGAGAGGATGACGAGGAGGAAGGAAGGGGGCAAGAAAGAGCAAGAGGGAAGAGCAGGGAAGAAAGAAGAGACGGTATTAAGTGAGGCAGAGACGTGCTTTCCCGGGTGAGCTGGCTCCTCAGACTAGTTTCTTGAAATGAGCCACAGCTTCACGATGTCACCCGCAGCGCTGGTCCTAAACTTGGCAGGTTCTGAAATTCAGTTTTGTTAGAACACCTGGAGATGCTCACAGGCTAGCAAAGGATGGTGAAATGAATTCCAGAGGGACATTTCATTATCAAAGGTAATACCTTTCCAGTATTTACACATCGACGCCCACTGTCCTGAGCCCCCTATTCCTGGACTCAGAGGACATAATTAGGCTCAGATTGAAACAATGCCCCTCAGATAGGAACTTGAACCCACGCAGCCGGGACTCAAACCCAGCCTAAACCCAGATTGCGACTCGAACCCATGGGGCTGGGACTTGAACCCAGCCTAAACGCTGACTGGGTCTTGACCCCATGGAGTCGGGACTCAAACCCGGCCAAAACCCACGGTCTTCCAACTGAGATCACACACCTGGTTTTAGGACTTAATGAAGCTCAGGTTCTTGATGTCTCGTCACAGAAAGAATTCAGTGAGAGACAAAAGTGATAGGTAAGAAGTGGATTTACGGGCTTCCCTGGTGGCACAGTGGTTGAGAGTCCGCCTGCCGATGATTTCCAGGAATTGGGCCACCGCCCATGACAGGTCGGCCTTGGAACTGTCATGGCGGCTGTGGGTGTGTCATCAGCATGCTGGTCTGTTACAGTGAGCGTATACTGAGGCTCAAGGTCTAGTGGAAGTCGACTTGTCCGTCATCTTGGACCCATTTTGTTCTAATCAGTTTATGTTATGTCCTCAGTCTATGTCATTCTTTCAAAGGTTGTGCCCTGCCTCCTTCCCTCCTATTTCAAGCTCAGAGCTCTGGCGAGTGCAGTGGGACATTCTGATGATCTCCCAGAAGGGCCCAGACTCCACTTTTTTTCTGGCCCAAATTCTCATTTCTCCCTGTGACTCCCCACGAGGTAGGTGTTATCATTATGCCAGTTTTTCAGTGAAGGGAACTGAGGCTTGTAGACACTAAGGAAGCTGCCCCACATCAGACAGACAGTGAGATCTCAGACTTGAGTAGGACTGACTGCGGGGCCTGAGGAGGTAACAGGTGTGAGGATGGTTAAAACCACACCTGCCATATGGTAGACACTCAACACAGCCACCACTTCTGCTACTGGATGCCATCACTGCACTTAGCAAGTTTGACGATTCCTCCACTGCCAACCACATCAATTCTCTCATCTTTGCTCTTTGGATCTCTTGGTTTGGCTGTGGATGCATTTTATTAACTAAGCTTAAATCACATATCGGAGCTTCCACGATGTTCTGAGCATTACTACAAAGTGGGCAGGAAGTGTAGCAATTCCCAGAACATCATGGAAGCTCCAATAGATGACTTGGGCTCAAGGCAGAGCTGTTGTTGAGTTGAAGCACAAAGATACAGCCAAACCAGCTGTGAAAATATTGAAATACTTCCACACTAATTGGCAAGTATCGCTATCTCTAGTCTCCAGGTGCCCACCACCATCCAGGAAACTCCATCTCTCCCCTCAGCACCCTGGACCCCACCTTTGATTCAGCGACCATGAGAGTTAATTTTATGTCAGCTTGACTGAGCCAAGGAGTACCAGGTAGCTGGGTAAACAATATTCTGGGTGTATCTGTGAGGGTGTTTCTAGATGGGATTAACCTTTGAATCAGTAGATTGAGTATACCAGATTGTCCTCCCTACTGTGGGTGGCCCTCATCCAGTCAATGGAAGACTGAGTAGAACAAAAAGATAGGCAAGAGGGGACTTCTCTCTGACTGACTGTTTCAAGCTGGGACCTAGGTCATCTCCTGCCTTTGAACTTAGATCCAGACTGGAACTTACACCATCTGTTCTCCTGGGTCTCCAGTTTGCTGACTGTAGCTCCTGGGACCATTCAGCCTCTATAATCATGAGAGCTGATTCCTTATATATTGGAATATATATACATATATTCCAGTTTGAATACATATTTGGAGTTACTCATATATAGTGTTCTATTTCTCTGGAGGATCCAGACTAATACAACAGTGAAAGGGTTGATGCCTGACCCAGCAGGGAGTCTCTGGGACCTTCCCGCAGCCCGTGTGGAGAGTCATTATGTGAAGCTCTCTCTGCTCACCGCATGAGAGGCCAATAAATTGGAAGACGAGGTATTGAGGCAAGGAATATGACTTTATTCAGAAAGCGGGCAGACCAAAAAGATGGCAGACTAGGGTCCCCCAAAACCCAAATTATCAGGGTCTGGATGACAGTTTCTTTTATAGAACGAGAGGGAAGTAAAGTAAAAAGGCAGAAAATAGAGAGGGAGAGGCAGGGAAGAAGTAAAGTAAAAAAAAAAGGGCCAACAGTCTTGCAAAACACCTCCTGGGGCTTCCCTGGTGGCGCAGTGGTTGAGAGTCCGCCTGCAGATGCAGGGGGCACTGGTTCGTGTCCCGGTCTGGGAAGATCCCACATACCGCGGAGCGGCTGGGCCCGTGAGCCATGGCCGCTGAGCCTGCGCACCCGGAGCCTGTGCTCCAGAACGGGAGAGGCCACGACAGTGAGAGGCCCTCTTACCACAAAAACAAAAACAAAAACAAACAAACAAAAAAAAACACCTCCTGGAATGGCCAGCCTCAGGGAGGGGATGTGTAATTTCTTCTCGCTTGCAGCCGTTCACAGGTGGGTAGGATTCTCTGAGGCAAGTCATTATGTGTGATTATAATAACAAAAGCAACGAAAAGCAAAGGCTAAAGTCAAAGAAACAGATCCAACATGGAGTCAAAATTGGCTCTTCCCTGTTGCAATTGTGACTACCTCTGAGTGCACCAGGTGACAGCATCCAGGAGAGCAGGAGTCACCGTGTGACCTTCCCCTGCATCCTGTCAGGTTCCGGGCAGCCTGCTCCAAGACAGGGCTGCTTCTCCTGCCCGCCCAGCACCAGTGCCTGCTTCTCCGGCCTGAGCCAAAAGGCTTCCATAAGCCATTGCCATCTGTGAGTGAGAGCTACTGAAACCAGGGCGTGGAGAGGGGATGAGGCGGGGTTGCTACTAGGAAAGTCCTATTCCATCAGTGTTTGGCTTGTGATCAATTGGTGTTTAAGATCCAGAAACCAGATCCCTGTACCAAGAGCCCATGTGAAAGGAAAGTTAAATTTTGCCCCTTCACACACAGGCTCATATGGGAAGGAACTGCATGGTCTTTTCCACTCTGCATATATTTTCCAGTATAATCAGACATAAGAGAACAACGTATTTAGTCAGATAAGGAAGTCAGTTTGTTACAGAAACTTCCATAGGAGCGAAAAGACTCAGACACATCCCAGGAAAGGGGGCAAACTCCCAAGTCTGTACGGAGCTGCAGTTCCAATATGCCATCTTCCCCCGAGGCCCATCTCAAAGCATAAAGTGGTCAGAGGTTTCCCCAGTACCCCTGGCCATACCCCATCACTGGAGTGGGGTCCAGTGGTCAGGAGGAATCAGAACTTGACCCAACATGACCTCCAGCCCAGCTACCCATAAGCAGACTGTCCATGGTCTGTGTTCAACAGTGAAAAAATCTCAACATAGGGGCTTTAAAAAAAAACCAAAATCAGTTCCTGTCTCTTAATGCAGGTTTAGCTGCAGTCTTCAGGGCTCTGATTTTAGTCGTTCTGTGAAGGAAATATGTGAGAGTGAACATGTGTCTGAGTATGTACTGGGATAAAAGAGAGAGGACGGATGGGAAAAAGAGCACAGAAACCACTAAAGCCGCATTGGAGGCCGATGGACGGACAGGAGACTAAGACAGTTTCTATCGTGGCTTAACACAGGCAGTGCATCAGAACTGAGCTTTCAGCTCTGGAAGAGGCCTGTGCACAAGAACCGTAAGAGGGGAACATCAGCTGTAATCAGCGAACTCTAGCAACCCAGCCCCAGCACAGGGCACAGTCCTGGAGGCTCCTGGGTCGGCCACTCTCTGTCCCCTTTCATGCCCAGGCTAGACAAGGTGACCAGAGACCAGCGCCTGCTTTCTAACTTTCAAAGATGTCACCTTTACCTTTCTGCAGCTTTGGCATTCATCCTGTTCTGTACTCAGGGAAGGACCCAAGAAATCCTGTTGGTGCCAAGATGTTCAGTAAACTCCAGATCTGGGGCTCTTGGCTGACATATGGAGGACACAGGATGCCAGGGCCCCCCCCAGAGAGGAAGAGCAGATTCCCGAGGTTCCCCAGAGATGAAGCTCACCAACCGGGGGGCAAGAGCGTAGGTTCCTCCTCCCATCTCAGCTGACAGCGGCCCAGGCTATGCGCTGCCATGGCAATGGGGAGGGGTGGGAAATGGAGCAGAAGAAGAGTTTCCTTGGCTTAAACATTGTGTCACCTGGACTCAAGATGCCTCCTTGACATGGTGAAGCATCAAACAGTCATTCGAGTTACCAGAGGCTCTGTGAGCCAGCCTGACCCCTGGTCCACTCAGAGGAATCTTCCAGTACCCGTGGCACTAACACGATGTGAAGGAATTCTCTCTGCTCTGAGCAGAAAGTAGGCTGAAGCCGGTTGTATTTTCCAAAAACAGTTGCAACATCTCTCATTGTGTATATTCTTCTACAGGGGTCCACAGACTGTAGCCTGCAGACTACTTACTTGTTTTTGTAAAGTTTTCTTGGAAGAAGGTCATGCCCATTTTGTCAATGGCTGCTTTCATATCGTTGCTATGTCGGCAGAGTCGGAGTTGCAACAGACACTGTATGGCAGGCAAGTCTAAAATATTTACTATCTGGCCCTTTAAGGAAAAGTTTGCCAAACTTTTTTCTAGAACCTTGCTATCAAGAAGTTAGGGTTGGGGGGGGATGATCTATGTTCCCTCCCTTTGGACCAGGGTGGAACTCTGTACCACCTTGACCCAACAGAGTATAGCAGAAGTGATGCTAGGTGACCTCTGAAGTCGGCTCATAAAAGGTCATGTGGCTGCACCCCGCCCTGTCCAAATAACTGCTTCTTGAGCCATGCTGGATTCCAAGCTGAGATCCTTCCGAAGGGCAATTAGAGGCTAACCTGGTTACTGTAGTTACACTGTGAGGAGAGTAAATGAGCCCCCTGAATAGCATTGTTACGGATCTCTTGGACTTCTCCGTCTTATCTGAGAAGCAGGCTATACTGATGGAGGGCAGAGATCAGTCAACCAACCAATCTGGTAATTACCTTTTACTCAGCAATGAAATAATACACAGTGTAGATTCTTCATCATGTAGTACATAAAACAGGGATAGACTCTAGTTGTAATGACAGCTACTAATAAAATGTAACTTTCTCATATTTTCATAGCTCTTTAGTATTTAACTAGTGTTTTCATATACTTTGTTTCATTTCTCCCCTTCCAAGTACCCTATGAGAGACACAGGAATCTTGAAACTGAGGCAGAAGAAGAAGAAGTGGGGCTTTAACTGAGCCTTGTCAAATGGGCCACACTGGAGATAGAGAGGGAAGAGGCAGAGGGAGGCCACAGCAGGTGGAGGTGGAAGCAGGTGTAAAGGCTTGAGATGTCGTGTGGTCCCAGCCTGGGAGCGTGGAGGGTGAGGGCAGAGCCATGACCTGCTGGTCCCCAAGCTGCTTGGAGAGAAGGCGTTTCTAGGCAACCTGACCTGCCTAAAAAATCTAGATGTTGGCCTTCTGAGACCTCCCCGAATTGAACTGGTTACCGTGAGTACTCTGGTACCATGCATCTCCCTGCAGCCCAGCAGATTTTGTTCCTGTCTGCCCATTCCTGTGCTCTGTGGTTCTCCAACCCCATATCACATTTTCCTTGTTCCAGAAGTGATGTGGGCATGACAGTCGCTGGAGAGGAGAAATTACTGTGTGTCTCTGTCCAGCCTCGATTCCCTGCCCCATCTGTATGACCAAGCCAACTTCCCCAGTCTCCTGCCATCTTCCCTCCAGGCTGCTGGGTCAGCTCCTCCCTGGGAGACACTTTTCCCCTCCACTCTCTGGGAAAGTCTGGCTGGGAGGGATCTGCTGTTATCATGATGTCATGCTCTCCTAGAGAAGTGAGATGCGTTTTTTAAAAATATTTATTCAGGGCTTCCCTGGTGGCACAGTGGTTGAGAGTCTGCCTGCCGATGCAGGGGACACGGGTTCGTGCCCCGGTCCGGGAAGATCCCACATGCTGCGGAGCGGCTGGGCCCGTGAGCCATGGCCGCTGAGCCTGAGCGTCCGGAGTCTGTGCTCCGCAACGGGAGAGGCCACAAAGAAAAAAAAAAAAAAATTATTCATTTATTTTAAAGTTTTTTAACTGAAATATATTTGACATATAACATTGTGTAAATTTAAGGTGTACATGTTAATTTGATCCATGTATATATTGCCATATGGTTGTCACCGTAGCAATAATTAGCACCTCTATCACTTTGCATAATTATCATTTCCTTTTAGTAGCTGGAATAATTTGAGATGAGTTTTTATATTCCTTTAGGCTTCTCAGTCCCTGACTTTGCCAGGCCCCACTCAGCCATGGGAAGTACAGGCCAAGGCTGCCCATGTTGTCACCCAATCATGGAAACCAGCTTCCTAATAACCACCTTAGGGGCTCAGGCCGAGACTTGTGCCCACTGCCGGGCATCTGAGTACTGCCCGACCCCCCTTCCCTTGCCTCTGCTGGGCTTCCTGCGTGGATGGGAAGGGCCACAGCCTCAGGACCCGGTCTGCACTCAAGCTCCCCTGAACCCCACCCCCGTTGTCTGGGGCCATCCTAGCCCCTCCCAGCAGCTCTTCTCCCTTCCCTCTTCCTATGGCTAAAAGGAAACAAAGACAAGCAAGAAGGGGGAAAGCCGGTCACTGAGAATGAGTCACAAATTTAAAAGATGCCTTTCTTTCTGGGAGGACTCAGAGGGTTTTCCCCTGCAGGGCAGCTTTTAGTTTAAAGACTTGCCTTTATCCAAGATGCGTCAGTTCCCAGGATGCCCCTCAGTGAGGTCTGTGCAGCTGAAGAGTTGAACTGTCTCGGGAAGCCAAATGGACAGCCCAGAGCACCTGGAGGTATGCCTTTAGCAGTGCACATGCTGCAGCAAGGCACTGACGTGCCACGTCCTCCCCCAAGAATTGTGGACAATTCCAAATGGATTGGCTGCTCTGGGGAGAGGCACACAGATTTAACTGGAAGATGGGGGTCAGGGCACCATTGGCAAAGTAGCCACTTGATCTTATGGCTGATTTAGTAGCTGTTTCAGCTGGTTTAAGTTCCTTCAAGCATTCAGCAATTAACCCCTTCTTAGAATGTTCTGGAAAATGACACATCGTTTAGGGTCCACTGGCAATCAGCTCAGATCCACAGTCTGCTATCTCCATGCTTCCCAGCAACTAATGAGACCCTCCAACAGTGAGTAATGGCACCTGTGTAAACAGATTAGGTAAAATTCATTGATTTGTGTGACACCCTTCTATGGAATTTTTCTGAGGTAAAGGACTGTCTTTAAAGAATTAATTGTACTTGACTTTTTCATTATTAAGGGTGAAGGAGGTGGAAGTTAATAAGCCTGAAGGCCTCAGAGCTTGGATCTGCAGAGGTTTAAACTCTGAGCACCTCAGTTTCCTCCTCCAGAAAGAGGACCTACATTAGCTGCCCCTTAGGGATGCCGTGAGGATCACATGGGCAATCTGCATGAAAGACCTTTGTAAACTATAAGGTGTTAAAGATTACAAAAACTAGTCTCCCCCTTTCCTAGCCCCTCTCTTGCTTCCACACACATGTAAACTCCGAGCATGCAAACTCAGTTTTTGCTGGGAAAATTCCAGATGATCAGCCCCGGAAGTGTTTGATCTTAGCCCACCTCCCCGTTTACATTTTCATCCCCAAACCGAGCTATGATTAGACCAAGAGCTCAGGCTAACTGAGTCACAGATTTAGCAGGCTTTGCCTCTAGTGTTTTGACGTGTGTGTGTTTGTGTGTGTGTGTGTATGTGTGCACATGCGTGTGTCCTCCTGAATATCAGGCACAATCATTCACTGGGGTCACTCTGATTCGTGACATTTTAAATCTCGAGGCACTCTGCAAATGTCCCCCCAGGACATTCCATCAAGGCCCCTTCAGGCCACAGCCATCTCTGTCCTCTCTTTCCGGTGGACACTCAATAAAGAGCTGAGGTGGGGCGGGGGGAGAAGGCCCAGAGGGTGTTAGGTTGGGCCTGGGTGCTCCTTCTGGATTCAGTTTGTTGGATTCTTGCATATCTGTTGCATTTGGGGTTTCTAAAACTTTACCTATTTTCTTTCCCACGCGTGATCTTTACATCAGCATGGCGACAACGATTCCTGGTCCTGTACGAAGCTGCCCACGTGTCACACCAGCTGCTACCCTGGGAAACCTGACTGTGGGCTCTTTCACCTCTCCTCCCCGGCATGTCCAACATGGGTCCTTTTTTTTTTTTTTCCCGCCCAGGGAGATTGAACCCAGGCCCTTGGCAGTGAAAGCGTGGAATTCTAACCACTGGACCACCAGCGAATTCCCGAACATGTGTCCATTTAATGCAGGACAGAACTCCCCAAGAAAAGAATCCCTGCCCCCAAGATAAATGTACTAATTCTAGAGACAAGAGGGAAGAATCATAAAATCATAAAAATTCACTTGGGATCCCAAATATAAAATTCGTCCACAGCGCCTTCTCCTTCCCATTCAGGAAAAGTGTTCTGGGAACATGAACTTGGGCAGGAGCAGGGGAAGGGTGAGGCGTGGCTATGACTTCTCTGACCAGATCATTTCTACCAGCTCAGTCTCTGGAGCTCCAACACAACTTCCCGGCAGCACCACGGCCTGAACATCCAGGCTGACATCTCTGGTGGATGTTGGGAGAGAGACATGCCCTGGGGTAGGCAGCTTCACGGAGAGCTGCAAACTCAGCACTCCCTGCCCTTTCCTTATGCTCATCCTGGTGGTGTGAATCTCGGAGGGCAGAGGCCAAGGAGCCCGGCATCTGGTGAAATCCTCAGTAAGGGCCCAGTTGAGCAATTTCAGGAAAGCTATAACCCAGGGTGTGTTCAAGATGAAATGTTTTCTGTCATCACTTGCAATCAAAGGATTATAAATGGAAATCATTTTTTAAAAATACATGAGCAATTATACTCCAATAAAGATGTTAAAAAAATACATGAATCATTACTGGCAGAGCTATTAGCACTCTTTCCCCCTCACTGCCCCAAAAAATGGTCTCCATCTTATAGACCATGAGCTGTCTCAGTCTCCAGACCAACTATTACCCCCATTCTACTCTCCCTGGACTGCTCTGGACATGTCCTGACTTTCCACACCCACCCCTATCCACCTCAGCCCTCAAACCCTCCCACTGGGCCCTTCAGAGCTCGTGTTCTACCATCAACGAAAGCTTCTGGAGGCTTGCCATCTTCTCTGAGCCTCCATTCCGCTTCTTGCCCTAACTCTGGGACCGGGTCCGCCCCGAAGACCCCGGCAAGTGGAGGCTGCTTTGTTCTCACAGCTGTCCTCCGTGACTTCCATCACCACTTCCAAGCCATTTTCCATCCTTCTCCCTGCAAAAGCCCCAGCTCCTTTGAAGTTCACGCTTTTAAACTAGAGGGTCCAAATCCCTCTCTGGTCCTGTCATCTAACAATCCCTAAGTGATTGTCTCTTACTTGTGGAAGTTTCTTGCACCTGGCTCCCTATCTCTCTCTCCACCCTGGCTCTGTAAACACGATTTCAGTACACGTACAGATGACTCATCCAAACTCATCCAACACTTGGCATTTCTATTCTTTGACTCCTTCACCTCCTTTTCTCTTTTCCTCTAATGCACCTCACCAGCCACCCTCCCCCTTAGTCATTATCCTGGCCTCGTCACCACTGATAAAACACCACCTTTCTGCTCACTTAACTCAGACGGCCCATCCCAAGGCACCAAGCCTGCTTCTCCATGGAAACTTTCAGATCAGAAGCCACTGTTTCCTTATCCATTACCCCCCTCAAGTCCCTATGTTCCTCTCCCCACAAATTACATTCTGGGATCCATCATTACACTCAATGCCTGCCAACCTCTCCCCACCCCCTCTCTCCCTCCCATGTGCTCACCTGTTTAAACCCCAGCTCAGGTCAAATGCATCTATCCACCCACTCCATACCTCTACCCAAGTAGCAGACTCTTGCTGGAGCAGAACACACAACTGTGCCAACTGGTCTCACCCGAAATTCACGATGCCCACAAGTTTTCAGAGGGCCTCACCTGGACTGCCAAGGTAGGTTCTTTCCCTCCTGAATACAACCCTCAAGGGCCTTCTTTTCTGTCCTCAGACTGCCTGTATCCCCTCCTCTGGCTTCACTCGCAGATGACTATCTTGTCTGGTGTTTTACTGAGAAAACAGAAAACAGAAATTTTCCCATCTTCCTACCCCCAAATCTCTCAGTTCACCTGCATCCATTCCCAAACCCTCTGCTTTCCCTCCTGCTGAAATGGAGGAAGCATCCCTGCTCCTGTCTGGAGCCAACACCTCCCTCTCGCCTTCTCCAAGTTGTCACCACTGGGGTCGGGATGGGGCAGGAGAGGGTGCATCTAGGGCCCTTGTGAGTGCACGCTTTCCAACCCTCGGGGCCCCTCTTGCCTCATTCCAGCCCTGGCCTGCCTCTAGGTCCCTCAAAGCCATTCCCTAAACCTTTTTTCGTATCTTTTCCCCAGACTATGACAAACTCCCACCTCCTTTATGACATTCCACCACAATTATAATTAAGTAACTGTTTAATTCTTTGTTGGACATCCGCCTCCCATACTGGAATATAAGCACCCGAGAGCAGGGAACAGCTCTAGCACATTCACTGCTCTACCACCTCTCTGTGCCTCAGTTTACCTATCTGTAGAATGGGGATAATGATGCCCCCAATAAATGCTGGGGCTGTCTCCCCATCATCCAGTAAGTTCTCAGCCCATAAGAGGTACTTCATCAGTAATTGCCAAATAAGTCAGTACATGAAGGAATAATCCCAGGACTGATGCATGGATGAAGATTTGGCAGGGTTGAGTGCTTTTCTGAATGCAGTAAACTAGGAAGAGGTGGCAGTAAAATGACCTGAAGCTACAAGTCTTCCTCTCTTCGTGGTGGTTGGTGAAAGGCAGCCATATCTTCCTCTCCTGCATCTGTGGCTACCTTCGTCCCGGTGTCCCAGGTGCCTATTATCAAGTCAGGTCCAACAGGCCCTTTCCTCCCCAGCCCAAGGGGGGACCACCTTGTAAAATCTGTGGCAGAACAAAATCAATAGTGCAGTCTTCCCCTGACACACTGGGAAAGGCTCCACAAAGCTCTTCAGGGAGATCACAAGGCAGGGAGACTGTTCTGCTTTGCTGTTACTAAGGAAACAGATGTACCCGCCCTCGCGCTCCTCCCCTCGGCCTTCAGGACTTCTCCACTCCTCCCAGGTCCCACACGGGTTTTTTTTGTGTGTGTGTGGTACGCGGGCCTCTCACTGCTGTGGCCTCTCCCGTTGCGGAGCACAGGCTCCGGACGCGCAGGCTCAGCGGCCATGGCTCACGGGCCCAGCCGCTCCGCGGCATGTGGGATCTTCCCGGACCGGGGCACGAACCCGTGTCCCCTGCACTGGCAGGCGGACTCTCAACCGCTGCGCCACCAGGGAAGCCCACCACACGGCTTTCTTGAGCAAGCCCCTCAACTCTGTCCCCTCTGTCTCCGTCCTCTGCTTGCGGAGGGAGAAGGAGAAACCGAGTGCTTACAGGCCAGGACCCAACGAGGCCCTGCAACAGCTTGTGCCCATCAGCGCTCAGAGCCCACCTCTCGCTCTCCATTTTCTCCTCCTCAAATGTTTGCAAGCATGGACACCAGAAAATTCCAAGATGCGGGCTCTGGTTTAGCTGTATGGGACCGTCACAGAGTCTCCGGGCTTTTACCAGGAAGGGGGTAAGAGCTACAACCACAGTACCCAGAAGCAGAAGCAAGGGGCTTCTGGAGGCAGCTCCTTGGTCTCTGGCTTTGATTCCCCTCTCAGCCCAGCAGCCTGGACTACGGGGCTTGAGGGAGGTGTGTGGACACGGCTGTGTCTGCAAGAGCTATTTTCTTTTATTGCTTCCCCTCACCCACTGCATCTCTTCCAACCTCTCTCCCTCCCTCTGTATAGTCACTGCAACTTTCTTCAGGTTTCCCTTGGGGTCTGGCTGGCTAAGATTTGGTTTCACCCTAAAGGTGTTATGGCCCTGCCTGTTCCCCTCTTTAGAAGCGTGACCCAAACCCAAATGCCACTGAGCTGGGAGTGGGAGAAACAGCCCCGGGTTTCCCAGCGTCCTAAAGCTGTCCCATGTCTGCTTGCTCTACCCAGCAGCCCTCACTTCAGGGTCATCTTGCTTCAAACCATCACTCTTGGTACCCTTTCCTCAGCTCCCTGAGGGAGACCTGTGCTGTTGTTTGTTTTTTAACAAAACATGTTACAAACAGAAACCTCTTTAAATATTTATTTTGAAGTAGGAATTAATAGAAAAATATAGACTCCTTCCAAACCTGTGTATTTTTCTGAAAGGACACTCCTGGGTCAAAAGGACATTTTTGTTGAGAGCAACTCCTAAATGACTGGATTTCTAGTCACAGAACTACCCCCCCCCCTTTTTTTTTTTTTGGTCAGAAATTCGGTGTTGGCTTTAACAGGACATTGAAAACTCACATTAAGAGTGGTGGCTCCTGTCTTTCTGACTTTTAAGGGGCTCCTGTTGGTACACTGACCATTATTTGTCCAAGCCTCCTGGCTGGGTTCAAGACATTGCTGTTGGGTGCTCCATCCTGTGATGGACTGAATGGAACGGTGAGGTGAAGCACAGCAGGGCATGTGGGGCCTTGCCTACTTCTTAGCTGTGTGATCTCAGGCGAGCTACTGTCCCTCTCTGAGCCTTAGTGTCCTCATCTTTACCATAGGGATAATCCTGCCTTCCTCACACCATTATGGTTAAGAGATACACTGAGGTCATAATTTATTGTGGTAACTGAAAATTGTGGTTAACTGTAAATGGGTAGAGGGTGGCCCACCAGGGTTTCTTCCCTCTTCTTCAACAAAAGAAGCTGTCGAGTCACAGTTGAGCAAATCTTCACAGCCACTCCTTACTATGAGGATGTAACCACAGATGCCCCTGCCATGGGGAAAAGCACCTCAGGAAGCTGCTCCCCTTGGGACAGACAAAAGTCTGAGGAAGAGCTGCACAGTTTATACAAAAATCCCAGGGCTCCCTTGGAAGAGAACAGATTGATTATACCTCACTACATCAACCACGGCCAACAGCAGCACTAGCCACCTCCACCAGGAATCGCACTTCTGCACACGGTCACACCACCAACCATGATCACCACCACCGCCCCGCCCCCACCAATGTCATATGACATATCTCCCTACCATCACCAACCCCACCACCACCACCATCACCAACTCCACGACCACCACCATCACCAAACCCACCACCACCACCATCACGACCTCCACCACCACCACCATCACCACCCCCACCTCCAAAACCATCACCAACCCCGCCACCACCACCATCACCAACCCCCCCTCCACCACCATCACCAACCCCACCACCACCACCATCACCAACTCCACGAACACCACCATCATCAAACCCACCACCACCACCATCACTACCTCCACCACCACCACCATCACCAACCCCACCTCCACCACCATCACCAACCCCACCTCCCCCACCATCACCAACCCCACCTCCCCCACCATCACCAACCCCACCTCCCCCACCATCACCAACCCCACCTCCCCCACCATCACCAACCCCACCTCCCCCACCATCACCAACCCCACCTCCCCCACCATCACCAACCCCACCTCCCCCACCATCACCAACCCCACCTCCCCCACCATCACCAACCCCACCTCCCCCACCATCACCAACCCCACCTCCCCCACCATCACCAACCCCACCTCCCCCACCATCACCAACCCCACCTCCCCCACCATCACCAACCCCACCTCCCCCACCATCACCAACCCCACCTCCCCCACCATCACCAACCCCACCTCCCCCACCATCACCAACCCCACCTCCCCCACCATCACCAACCCCACCTCCCCCACCATCACCAACCCCACCTCCCCCACCATCACCAACCCCACCTCCCCCACCATCACCAACCCCACCCCCACCACCATCACCAACCCCACCACCACCACCATCGCCAACCTCACCTCCACCACCATCACCATCTCCATACACAGCTCATCACGGTCATCACCATTAGCACCACCATCATGTCACCCTCATCACCAATACTACCACCGTCATCAACGACACCCACCCCCACAGCCAGCACCTCCACCATACTCTCAACATCAGTATCAACACTAACAGCATCCACACCCCCGCCTCCACTGCGCAACCCGTCACCATTACCGTCTCCCCTCTATTTTCGCCAGTGCTCTGCCCCATGAAATTCAGATCTTTATGTTTGGAAAAGTGTATCTTGGCCTAGATCCATGGGCCCAAAACCCTAAAATAAAGCTAAGAGAGAGAGAGAGAGAGAAATAGTAGCCTGGCTTTGACCCTAAAAGAGGAGAGGGGGAGGGGAGTGCTAGTTTTGCCTTTTTGAGTCCAGGGGTCTTAGGATCTACTCACACATGGTGAAAGAAAACAGTAACTGGCCTTTGGGGCTCAGAGCTTCTATGGCTTGGGGAACCCTTCCAACAGAGAAAAAGGAGTGTTGCTCCTTCCTAAAGGATTGCTAAGTCTATCAATCTGAAACCCACCATCTCATTAGGCAAATAGACTCCCCAAACTGTTCCAATTGCCCCCTCATAGGACAATCTGTCACCAAAGGAAACGGCAGGGTGAGCTCAGCACACAGACAAATGGCTTCAGTGAGGACCAGCCTTGCAGGTTGCTGGACACGAATTCTGGGCCTTCTGATACTCCTGTTTCATGGACGAGGCCCCAGGGGTTCTCTCTAGGGCCCAATGTGACATCTTAATATTATCTCAAATAAGAAAAAGAGAGACCGAAGGACAGAGTCGGGGATAGAAAAATACAAATCAGAGGCGATTAGCATGCAGTGTGACTCTGGTATGTATTTCCGATCTCTGCTCTCGAGAATCGAAGGAGCCTCTTCGGGAAGTGGGCACCGACCTCTGAGTCCTGGTCCAGCCTTCCCTCTTCTTTTTCACCTGGTTCTGTGAGCCTCATGAGCCCCTCTGTGTGTCAGGCCTTCCACATCCCTAGCTTGTAGGCACTGGGAAGGGCACTTTCTCAGATAGAAGCGCCCTGTGTATGTTGGCTTCTACACTGAGATTACAGAGGATTCCCACTCTCTCCAACGTCAAATTTTTCCTGGTTTTGACCTAAAGGTACAGAGCTTTGTCAGTTGTTTTTGTAACTGTAATCCTGCCTTTGCTCGGGGCACACGAAGGGGGTCTGCCCTCCTTTCCCAAGTGAGCTGTAAGCTGCGCTCCTTGGTTTATTGGGGTGGCCTTTGTTGTGCCTGAGCTGCTCAGCCCCAGGCCTCTCTCTGCCTCATGTAATTTCCATCTGCCTCACAAGGGGACCAAGGGATTTTAAAGCTTGCCCTGTTCACTGGGTGGCAAGAGATGGAAACAGCCTGCAAAGGTGTCTCCTGATTCATCCTCAGCTCTGGCACAAGTCCAGTGATGTGCTGTCAGCCCCCCTCCCCTACCAGCTACAGCTGTTGGAGGTTTTTACTTTCCTGTCTTGTTATTTAACCACTGCATGCCCACTTTTGTGCAAGCTACCTAGGCAGCTCTCCAGCCCACACACAGCCCAGCTATGTCAGGACCCAGAAATTCATCCTGGAGCAAGGTAGGTGGCAGCTACCATCAGGGTGGCTGCCACTGTGAGCACAATTAGTGACACAAAAGGTCCAAGACAGACTTGTGTCCCTAAGGCCTCCAGCTGCCTGGGGCTGCCATCTTAGGCCAAAGCTTGAGTTTCTAGTTCATAAAACACTCAGTCCTTAATATCAAAACCACCAATTAAAGTGGCCCTGTTCAAAACATGTAAGGGATACACACTTAGAGGGAGTAATTATGAACCCTGTAGTTTGGGATTGACTGTGTTTTTTTCTTTGATTGTTTTTAACATTATTAGGCTTAACAAGAATCTCTGTTATGTTTATGCAAATTTTATCTGCAATATGCATACGTGTACTATGATTTTAAATGTTTTATTTTGTGACAAAAAGCCCTAAGGATCTTTTGAAGAAAAACACAAATCAGTGCAAGAGAAATAATGCAGCAATGATAAGCTCCCTAAACAGCCCACACAGGAAAATTAAGGAGAAAATTCTAAAGTGTCCTATTCTGGCTCCAGCTAAGTCCTCCTCAGAGAGCTGAGATAAACTCGTGTTGTGTGTGTGTGTGTGTGTGTGTGTGTCTGTCTGTCTGTCTGAATGGGGGTGGGGGCATAATGTGTGTGTGTGTATAAGTCATGTGAGTAAAGTGTGAATGTGTGTGAGTGTGTGATCATGAATGTGTATGCGTGTAAATGTGGGTGTGCACATGGGAATATGTGTATGGGTATTGAGTGTATGTAAATGTGACTGCATTTGTGTATGAGTTGTGAATGTAAGAGCTCACTGTATGAGTGTGAGCATGAGTGCATGTACATATAAGTTATGAGAGTCTGTGTGCATGCTTGTGAGTGCAAATGTGAGTGTGGATGTGATTGTGTGAGTACAAGTTGTGTGTGAAATGAGTGTGCATGTAAGTGGTGTGCATGTGAATGTCATTGTGTATGAATGTGAGTGTATTTGAGTGTGAGTGTGTGCATTTATTATGCAAGAGGATCTAAAGATGCACTTTTAGGGCTTCCCTGGTGGCGCAGTGGTTGAGAGTCTGCCTGCCGATGCAGGGGACACGGGTTCGTGCCCCGGCCCGGGAGGATCCCACATGCCGCGGAGCGGCTGGGCCCGTGAGCCATGGCCGCTGGGCCTGCGTGTCCGGAGCCTGTGCTCCGCAACGGGAGAGGCCACAGCAGTGAGAGGCCCCCGTGCTGCAAAAATAAATAAATAAATAAATAATAGATGAATAATAAATAAATAAATAAAGATGCACCTTTACAGGATCTTGACTTGGAAAGCCCATCATTTCTGAGCACAAACACAGCTTGTCCCGGCCCAGGGAGACCTGATGGGAATCGGAAATGGCGAGGGTGCCCATCTGTCCCACTGGCCCAGCACAGAGTTCACTGATGCCCATGGTCCTGGCACAGCTCTCATGTTTTGTAATCGTCCTGAGGCTCTGGTTGAGGTCTCGCTTACACGAGTAAAGTACACACCTCGTGAAAGTAAAGACTGTGCACACACACACCCAGAACTACCCCCAAGATCAAGTCACACAACAGTCCCAGCACAACCCTCCCCTTTCACTCTCAAAAATCTCCTGGTTGGGAGGGGATATGAGGATATGTGTATACATATGGCTGATTCACTTTGTTATACAGCAGAAGCTAACACACCATTGTAGAGCAATTATACTCCAATGAAGATGTCGAAAAAACAATCATTTTGATGTGACAGCCACCATCATCCATTTTAAAAGTACAAGACAAGCTCTTTAACAATCAGACATTTTCCATCATTCCTTTTACTCCTTGAAATTATATTTCCATTTCACTTCCCCCACAGAATTTTATCCTGATGTAATACACTGATATTTTTATACTTGACAGTCTTTTATTGATCAGTGTCTCATATATCACAGAAACAAAATATGTATGCAAATTTATTTAAAATTTGTTTCCTATAACCGTAAATAATAAATAATTATTTTTTAAAAAGTCTCCTGGTTGGGATGATGAACACTTCGGTCCCCTTGGGGAAGTCTCACCAGGCTGTCTCCTAGGCCCCTGAAGGAGGGTGGATTCCATCGTCCATTAGCATGACACCATCTTCTGACCTTTGGGTAATATTTTACACATGCAGGAGAATCAAAGTAAATGTACTGCAGCTGTTGGGAAATCAGGGACCGTTCGATGACATAGGTTTGACTTGATGGGCTCTGAGGATGTGTGGATTCTAGAAGGTGGAAATTATTAGAACAAACACCTTGGTGGAAATTACCATTAATTCAAAGTGTCTGAACTTCCCTTTACCCCATCTCCACCACTCTGGCCTACCTCTGCCAAAGGCAGAGGTTAAAGGAATGAGTCATCCCTTTCGTTAAAGGAATGAGTCATCCCCAATGGGAACCATATGGAAACTATGGGAAAGAGTATGGGATTTGGAGTCGGCCTGGCTTGGCCTTGCAACTTGACTACACCATCAGCTAGCTCTGTGTCTTTGGGTAAGTTAGTTAACTTCTCTAAGCCTCAGTTTCCTCATCTGTGAGAGGAATAACAATCTACTTTGCAGTGTTGGGGTCAGGATTAGATTTAATGAATATAAGGTACCTGGCACATGGGCACCAAATGTATGTTAACTGATATTTAAGTCAGATTTAGGGATCAGAATAAAAGCAAAGAGGCAGATTAGCTTTTCCAAAAGTGGCCACAATGCTATTTCCAGTCCCATTCATTCTTCCAGAATTTTGTCCCTCCCCATCAAGAGACAGAGTCTATCTCCCCTCCCCTTGCACCAGGCAGGACTCTGTGACTGCCTCGATGAGTAAAACATGATAGAAGTAATAGTACATGACTTCTAAGGATAGGTGAAAAAAAGCTCTCTCTCTCAAGATGCTCACCCTGGGAATCCAGCCACCATGCTGTGAGGAAGCCCAAACCCGCCCACACAGAGAGACTGTATAGAGAGGCCCATGGGAAGAGGACCTGAGGATCCCCCCAGCCAACCAGCAGACATGTGAGTGACTGAGCTTTTAAATGATCCCAACCCTCAGCCCCTGAGTCTTCCCACTGAGGTCCTAGAAACTGGGAGACAAATACAAACCGTTTCTGCTGTGCCCTGATTGAATTCCTGGCCCAGGAATCTGTGAACATAATCAAGGCCTATTTAAGCTGCTACGTTTGGGGATAATTTGTTATACAGCCATAGTAACCGGGACTCAATGTAATCAGGGTTTTGTGGATGGAGCTGACATTACTCACTTATATCTGCATCAGGCAGGGTGAATGTGAACACAGCTCTCTGCTTTGGTGCCTCCAAACCTCAAAGGTAGAGAGCCTGTTGTACACACTTGTCCTGTTGCTTGTGATTGGAGCCTGGCGTACATGTTCACGCTGACAAAATTGATTGGCTCCATTACTCAAATCCAAAGTGATCTCCTATATCCAAACTCCTAGATCCCTGTCAGTTCTTTAACACTGACCCCTTACTAGCCTGTGGGAAATGGAACCAGAAAATAATGCAACTATTTCATAACCAAAGATGCCTGAAGTTATATATGCAAATTGGTTGCTATCCTCTTCAAACAACAGTTGTGCAATGTCTAATCCTATTTCTCTATTTTCTGTCTCACAGAGATGGAAACTTTACCCAGTGCCATGAACACATCTGGAGGAGGAAAAAGACTAGCAAGGCCTTCAGTGACAGCCAAGGGCCGTCAGAAAAATCAGGCCAGAACGTAGGGCAGCAGCAAGACCAACTTTCCAGAAAGCCCAAACCAAGGAAAATGGGTTAAATGGGCAGACCATGCCTATAGAGCTCTACCATGGCCTAGAACATGTCATGTGTCATAGCAAAGTTAGTATAATAGAGTTGTGAAAGCGTGGGCTTTGGGTCAAACAAACCTGGTTCAAATTTGGTTTCTCCACATACTGGCAGTATGACCTTGGTAAGTTCCTTACTGCCTCAATTTTGTTACCTGTAAAAATAGTACCTACCTGTGGCAGAGGCTGCTGGTGGTCTACCAAAGATATGTATTCCTCTTGCAACTTCACTTATGGCTGGGAAGAAGCTGCCCAGCATCTAAGTTGGCCCATGTGACCTGATGGTCTAATGGGACCAATGACCAATGAAAGCAGAGGTTCTATGTGTCCCTACCAAGCCAAGGTGGTGAGGTCCAGTGTGTTCTGCCTACACTGTCATTCCCTTTCCTGGTGACCTTGGAGGCCCCAAGATGAAGATGGTGACTTCCTGGGATAGAGTGAGGCTGAATCCCTGTGTCACCACTTGGAAGAGAGCCATTTAATGAAGAACATGTACAATGGACTTTGTGTGAGAAATAAACTTTTACCAGGTGAAGACACTACAAATTGAGGTTGTTTGTTATAGTAGGGAGCCCACTCTGACTCATACATTGTTTTAGAGAATTGTGACGTGCATAATTACAGATACTGTAAAGAGTTGTATACCATTTGTCTTCCCCATTTGACTTATGGTCCACAAGGGCAAGGACTGGGCCCTATTGACCCACAGTGTACAGTGTATACCAAGCAGTGAGTACATTTGAACTGGTTATCTGCAACTTGATTAAGAGAGGCAAATTAGAATATGGACTCTTAACAATAGGAGAAAGAAAATGTTGAGGCTAAAAAAGAATATTACGTCAATACTTCATCCCCAAACATTTAAACACTTGTCAAAAGTACCAAAAAAACCCAAAAACAAAAACACCAAAAAAAACCCCACCTAGCAATAAAGTCATAATTTGCCAATTTGGAACTTTGATGCCAAAAAGGACCAGAGAAATGCATTTTCTCATTAGCAAGTTTTAGAAACCAATGTCTACTATCAGATTTTCTGTAAAGTTCCACAAAGCTTTTCCAAGGTAACTAAATGGTTGCCTTAACCACTGGTTCATGTTTCTAGCAGATGAAGCTGAGGAATCTAAGGGATTCCTGTGTAAATGCAAACTCAGTAGGAAGAATTGTACCTAGAAACAATACCTTATCAGTAAGACCTGAGCTTTCTCTTTGAATTATCCATGTGAACAAGCATAAGTTGTATTTATTTTTTTAATTAACTAATTAACTAATTTATTTATTTTTGGCTGCGTTGGGTCTTTGTCGCTGCGCGCGGGCTTTCTCTAGTTGTGGTGAGCGGGGGCTACTCTTCGTTGTGGTGCACGGGCTTCCCATTGTGGTGGCTTCTCTTGTTGCAGAGCACAGACTCTAGGCATGCAGGCTTCAGTAGTTGTGGCTCACGGGCTCTAGAGCACAGGCTCAGTAGTTGTGGTGCTAGTTGCTCCGTGGCATGTGGGATCTTCCTGGACCAGGGCTTGAACCCATGTCCCCTGTGTCCCCTGCATTGATAGGCAGATTCTTAACTACTGCGCCACCAGGGAAATCCCATAAGTTGCATTTATATAGCATGTTTTTTTCTGTTGCTTCCACTGTGTTTTCTCAACAACCCTAAGAATAGGGCACATCTTATTGTCATCATTTCACAGATGGAAAATCCATGAAATAAAGAGAGTTGTGATTTGGTCAGCATCTCACAGCTCTTGTGAGAATCAGAAAACAGGTCCCCTGAAAAGGCATAGGACTTTTTCTCCACCAGACCTCCCAGGTTGATAGTGTTCAACATGAGCGATAGCCCAATAGAAACCAAATTAAAAAAAAATTTTTGGGTCAGTCTGGGTAAAGTCTCAGGCTTGGGATAAAAAGTCTCAGTCTTATGGGATAAAGAGCAAACTAAGACACACTCGTAAAATCCAACAACAGCACCACTGGGGAGAAAATAATTTAAATAGATGAGCAGTTAAAAAATAAATAAAATATTAACATGGCAATTCCTCTTAATAACAGAAGAGACAAGGTAAGACGGGGTACGACTAAATAAGAAATAAGGAGAAAGTTCAAGAAGTGTGATGGCCGTTCAGAGGAGGGGAAGAGTCCAGAGGCTAGAACACCAGAAAGACGGGGTGCAGGAGTTGTCATTTTAGAAAGGGGGAAAATTGTGGAATCAAAGTGTCTTATCTGCTAAGCACCCCTCCCTTCTTCTCTGGAAACATTTCCCTTTCTCTGGGGAATTTTTCCTTCCTTTATTCCATTCACCTGAGATTGATTCTAGATGGGACTGCCAGTGATAGCATCCTACACCTTGGCCATTGGAGTGGGCATGGGACCCAATTCTAGCCAATTAGAATTCTTGAAAAAGAAATAACTGTAACTAAGGGAAGGAACCAATCCTGCTTGCATGTAATGTGAGGAGGACCTGCCATAGCCATGGGTTCTGCTCTGTGGAGGAGACTGGGTTGAGGAAAGCAGCTGATATTAGAGAAGGGGCGAGACGGTATGGGTGACATTGGAATGTGGTTCCGATTGTTCCCAAAGCTTAGCAGACCCCTGCCTTCCCTGCAGGTTATAGTAGCATGGAGTCAATCATTTCCTCCTTAACCCAACGGTGGTCAAGCAGGTCTCATGTCATTTGCAAGCATGGTCTTGACTATGGGAACAGGTGGAAAGCAGAGAAGAAACTGCTTACTCTCAGGCAGAGGCTACAGACGAGCTGTGTGGGAAGTGGGACACAAGACTTCTCTGGGGACAGTGAAGAAAGCAGTGTTTCTAGAGTTGGGAATCAGATAAAGGACGAGTAGGACACCAAGCTCTGTGTGGCTTGAATTTGAGACGATAGTAGAACGTATCCATGGAGACCCTGAGCTGGCAACCAGGATGCGGAGGTGGGTCTCCAGAGAGAAATTATGACTGATGCAACTATATACCTTCAGTCTTATATACACTCAGTCAAAAGGACGCCAACGAGAAAGGGCTTTTGTATGATTTAAAGTGGTTCGTGAATTTAAGGGAATATTATTAATTTTGTGGTGCCATCTGCATGGAGGTAACAGTTGAAGTGGATGTAGAAAATCCTCAAGGGAGAGAAGAGAAGAGAGTCTTGGATAAATGTTCCCAGTTAGTCAAAGACGATAATAAGAACATCAAGGAATTAAGACAAGGCAGGGTCACAAAAGATAGGTAAGCAAAGAGTTTGAAGAGGGAGAGGTTGAGCAGTGGTGAAAAGAACAGGGAAGCCAGTGAGAAGGTTGATGAGAAATTCTATGGGATTTGAATTTGAGGAGCAGGACGTTACTGATGAATGACCTTGGATATAGCAAGATGCCAGCCAAAGGATGGAGAGAAGTTACAGGTGTGTGCTGTTGGTGGCCACCCATATTACTTGAACCTTCCAGAGGGGGGCGCTCCTGTGACTTTCCAGTATGGAATCCGCATCTCTGGGCCTGAGGGATTGTTTCCCCAGAACCAAAGAAGGTCACAATGCCCATCAGGTGAGCCAGAAGTAGCAGAGAATTAATACCTGCCAGGAGCAGGCCTTCAGCTTAGGAGCTGGTGTATAAATATCCCAGCTCTCTCGCCTTGCCCTGGGGGTGGGAAAATTCAGAATAAATTCTGCACCATTTCTCAGAGATTCCCCCCCAAATTACACTCCAGGTGCCCACAGTAGCCACTGTTAACAGTACACTCTTTAATCAGCTGCATTCCTTTTCTTGTCTACCTTCCTAGTCTCCTAACAGTGTGTTTCCTGTACTTCCTAAATATACTACTTGTACTTGAATCCCTGTCTCAGTGTCTGCTTCTGAGGGCAACTAAGGTGAGACAAGCGATCATGTAATTTACAGCCCAAACTAGGACCCCTGTGAGAGTGAAAAGGGGAGGGGACATTGTTAATAGTTATGCTCAGACATATGCCTGGAGGTATGCCCCCCCACTCCCACCCTCCGTTATCCTCCGTTATATGCTTGTCCTTTGAGAAGCTGGACTGGGGACAGAGGAGGAAATGCAAATTTCAAATACCAATTCCTTATGCTAACCGAGAGTGAAGATTTGTGGAGAGTAAACTGCCTTTTATTGGGTGAGTATTTACGCCCTATGCCCCACTACCTGGAGGGCTCTGAAAAGAAATATGTCAGCTCAAGAGTGGGAAAACATCTCAGGAGGAGAATGGGCCACAGAGGTAGGTCAGTGTCCGGCCCTCAGGAAAGCGAGGCTCATGCATTTCTGTGATTTTAGTCTCCGAGGCTGCGAGCAATGCCGTCAACCTTAGTCAACAAGACACTCATCTCACGGCCTCGCTGGGCGCCCCCTTCTTGCTTCCTCTCTGCTTCCGTTAGTAAGTTCACTGCGTGCCTCTCTGTAGCTGCACAGACAAACTTCCTCTGACAGCACATCCATGCCCTCTCTGTGGGTGCCCTAGCCCTAAGGATATTGTCTGGAAACCTGAATCCTTTAATACCCAGGGTCTTTCCACTTCAAATGCTTCCACGTCTATCGTTTTAGCATCTCTCCTCTAAAAAGAGATTCTTTTTCTCTGCAAGAAAGTCTTTGAAGAAAGCCACTCCATTGCGTTGCATGGTTGCCGAGGAGCTGCTGCCAGGGGGAAGCGTGTTCTGGATGTGAAGGTGCTGAGGAAGGACAAGGCACTAACATATTTTCCCCTCCCTGTGCACGTATTAATCCCCATCCCCGCTTTAAGACGCAGCTTCTGTGTGATGTCGGTGGTGTGGGTGAAGTGTCTCTGATGGGGAGGGACCTCTGCCCTCCAGCACCAGGTGTTGGCCTGTGGTGCCTGCTGTTTCCCGTGGCTCTCAGGAACCCCCGTTCCTGGGACATGCGTCTCATCCCTCTGACAGCTTGCCCTTGACAATCTGGCTTCTGCCACTCCCCTTGAGCGTGGAGTTGATGAATAAAGAGATAGATTAACACAGGCTATGCCAAGCACCTTCTGTGTATGAACTCATTTCATCTTCACAATTCCACGGAGTGAGTCCTTTATTAAGCCTGGGCCACAAGTGAGCACTGAGCTTCAGGGAGGCTAAGTAGCTTGCCCAGGTTCTCTCAGAGAGTAAAGTTTGCAGTTTGAGCAGCAGAAAAGGAAAAGCCTGTGGGATACTCCATTCGACACAGAGGTAAGGCTGGCTGGTCGGCTGGGCTGGTTAGGAAGGAAATGCTCTGTGGGTCCATATTCCACGGAGTTCTCCTTTGCTGACTGGATTAGAATTCCGTTCTGTAGCTATACTCCTGTCCTAGACCTTGAGGTCCGGGGGGAAGATCTCCCATGGATGGCCCAGGCGAGAGCTGATCAGACACCATCTTGGCCTCCAAAACCCAGCTCCCTTCCCAGACCTCAGCTTCTCAGAGTTTTATCTCCTCTTAAAAGCCACACAGACTTTGTCTTTGTGTCACAGGTCAAATGCATTACCTCCTCAGGAAAGGCCCTAAAGACCCTTCTATCCTCGCACTGCCCCTGGATCCTACTCTACTGCATCCCTCTCCGCCTGGCCTCTGCACAGAACCTTGCCTGTCCTCCATCACGGTGGACAGACAGACAGGGGGCGAGTGGGCCTAGGCTTCTTTCAGGTAGGCAAGCAGGCCCCTCTCACAGGTGTTTTGGGAGCGTCACACTTTTATTCAGAGGGCTCGTTGCTGAGCCAAGCTACCTGCAGCTCCCAAATACACTCATGATTTCCTGACCCAGTGTCTTTGCTCAGACTGTTCTCTCCACCATGAATGACCCATCTCTGAATGTCCAAACTCCATCCGTTTGTTAAGGCACAGAACCGTGGCACCACAGTGCCTGATGCCTTCTCGGAGCCCCTCACTGGAAGTCCTCTGCACCCCTCTGAGCCTCTGTCTGTACCCCTCTAAGATCACACATGTGCTGCATTCTTCTTGGAAAAACGGAAGAGATGTATATTTATAGTCATATTTCCTTTTCTGGTCTGTAAGTTCATCAAAGGCTGAATTCAACTGTGTATCTTCAAACGTGCTTAGCAGAGGGCTTACCATGTCAGGTGTTTTTGAAAGAAAGAGGAGGGGATACTTACACAGACAAGGAAAAAGGCCAAAACTGGCAGGGAAACCTTTGGGAATTGCAAATAACATATTTGCCAAATAGATGATGTCCTTGATCATCAAAACAAATGGAATATTTATACTCCAATTCCTGTCCCTCTGT
Source organism: Neophocaena asiaeorientalis asiaeorientalis (assembly GCF_003031525.2). Lineage (NCBI taxonomy): Eukaryota > Metazoa > Chordata > Mammalia > Artiodactyla > Phocoenidae > Neophocaena > Neophocaena asiaeorientalis. The sequence goes on from NW_020171988.1 coordinate 1,643,715, forward strand.
GGGCACGGGGTCCAGGGTACCTCTGAGAATCCAAATAGATCAACTCTCCAATTCAGAGTCGATTCTATCATTTAATTATATTAGTCGTGGGGGGAGGCTTGAGAGAGAGAGTTTCAGAGCCAAAGCTCCCTTGGCTTCTCTTCTCGCTTCCATTTTCCTTTCTGATTAAAAATCAGTGGAATTTTGAGAAGCCAATTCCAAGGCTGTGCAATTTTCCTCTTTCAAAACGTCTGATACTGAATTGACTACATAAGATTTACAGCAGGCTCTTCACTCCCTACTCTTTAGAAGCCATGCACCTTCTGAGCAGATTTGCGGGTACTCGTAGTAGCAGCAGCAGTGGCAGTGGTGGGACCAGCAGCAGTATTCATAGTACCAATAGTAGTAGTAGTAGTACGTGCTACTCTGGGCTAAAAAAGATGCCAGAGGAATGGAAACATCTTCAAAGGTAAGTCCCAGAGAGCTCGTGATTTTGAGTATCACCATTGACTAGCTGTGTAACCTGGGACTAGTGATCTCACCTCTCTGAATCACCGTTTCCTCGTATGTAAAATAGAGCTAATACTTGTAACCACTCCACAGTGTGGTGGTAAGGATTAAACAGGATCGAGCATTTAGAACAAACAACCTACCACCTGGCTCAGAGAAAGTGCCCACTAATAGCTGGCTGTTAGATACACTCTTGAAAGAAAAGTTGAAATAGAACCAAAATGTGAATATCTATTGCTTTTATACAGCTGGTGAATATTTAACTTTTTTTCTGTGCTTCCCACATCGTTTCCGATACTTATTTACATATGTACCTAACTCAGCCATTGCATCACCAACTACTGTCTCTATTTAAATGGTGAACTTCTAAGAGGCAAAGATCCCTCCTGTTCTATTTGTTTAAGTAGCATGATTCCAGGAACATGAGGGCACTTAACATATTCTTAGCTCAGCAGTTTCTAACCATGGGTCAAAAATCAAATCGGACTGCGGTGGTTCTTAAATGCATTTGGGGTCATGAACGGTTTTGAGAGCAAAATGAATACTGTGGACCAACTCCCAGAGAAATGCACAGCCAAGCGAACTGTCCATACACTGCATCCCTTCCCTCCCTAGGCATGAGGCTCCCGGATTAAAGTCTTTAAACCAAACAAAAACAAAACAGTTCATAAACACTGCCATGTGCCAGGGGCTTCATAAACTACATCTCATTTAAGCTTTAGAAAGATGCCAAGGCGAAGGGACCACTCCTGCCTTCTGTGCGGGTCCGGAGATGCTAGGTGTCTAGCACGTGTGAGGTCAGACAGCTGAGTGTTTTCACCACCACCCCTGGCTCAATAGCCCTCCTTGTTCCCTCGTGGGTCCACCAGAGATCAACGGCCGATTCACGGGCGAGAGCAAGCATTTTCATGTCAATTCTGCCGGTGGGGACACTTGGACATCCTGAGAAGGCCTTGTGCGAAGTAAAGATGGTAAAATCAGGGCACCCCAGGTCATCCAAGCCTGAGAACGCTTTCCTTCATTCTCTCATACATCTGAGCATCGCTTGTGCCAGGCACTGGGCCAGAATCTGATGTATGCCCCATTATTAAAGAGCCCATGGATTTCGATTCTAGCTCTATCAGTTGGTTGCTGTGTGACCTTGAGAAAGCTAATAACTCCTTGAGCCTCAGTTTCCTTATCTGTAAAGTAAGGTTAATCCACTCTTCATTGTGGGGTTGCCCTACAGACCCAGTGGGCCTACGTTAGGAGACACAGGGACCTGTGCAGACTGGGTACTGTTCAGAGGTCACTTGCAGGCAAATTGGATCTATTTTAGGTTGTCAGACAAGAGACCCTTAGAGAAAAAAATAAAGTCCCATCCAGGAGAGGAGCCCAGGAAAAAGGGCAGAGGAGGGCCCTGCTCTAACACAGGGGACATTAACTTCCTCTTCTCTCCAGACCACTCAGCTGACGTGCCTCTTTGTTTTCGTACTGTAAAGGGCAAAATATTTTCCTGGCAGTTGGAAGCAGAGTTTTGCCGTTAATCTTCCCTTTGCATGCAGTTTCACCAAGATCCAAAGTGACACAAAACAAATCCTAGAATTTCACCCCAAGGAGATGGAAAAATGCATGCCTGCCAGACTGGGCAAGGCCGTCTCCAGGCACAGGAGCAAGAAGCGCTTTCATCGGGGAAAGTGTCAGCACACCCACAGCTGTACCCCAAGCCCACACACAAAAGCAGCTTCCCACAGACCTGCCCAAATATTTGAACGCAGTCCTGAAAGAGTGTTCTTAAAATTTCTGGACATCCAAATAGAAAAGGCATGCCTAGGAAATACAAAAACTGCCACTGGGGGGCCAGCCAACCGCATGAGCCCTGTCTTCTGTCCCACAGCGTCCATCAGGGGCTACACCTCAAATTTTACATTCTGGGGCTTGTCAGTTTCCTTCCAGCCACGATGGATGATCTTTAAAATGGATTTCATCGGCCAGTGCAGTCTTGATATCCTGTCCAGATACAGGCACTCAGATGTGGAATGCATCCCCTCCACACTTACAGAACAAAATAAACAGGGAGAGGAGAACCAAGCCAGATCTGCTGGCCCAAAACCTAGTCAGGACAGACTAGAAGTAATCCCTGCCTTGATCAATAGGATGGTTGTTTTGCCACTGAATAGCTAGCTATTGATTGTGCCAACTGGCCTTTCTTTCACGCCAGGGTGGGGCTTGGGGTTGGGAGGGTCAGTCTGTCATCTGCATGTGAGCATCTTGGCTGTGGACATGTTCCTGCTGCTTTGAGGCTGCCAAGCCAGCAGGGGAGAGAGAGGAGGGAGGAAGATGGTCCTGACGGTGCATCTCTCTCTCCACAGTCATGGAGCCGTGGGGCTGGTTCCTGTCCAATCTCTACAATGCATGGCTTGGGGGGGATGGTGGGGGAGGGACCAACAGCACGCCAGCCTCTCTCTAGTTGATCTCTAAGCCTCTCTCCCAACCCCTTCCAAGGAAACTCATCCCTCTTCCCCCATCAGCCAAGGAACAAAAGCCTTTTCCCATAATGATTCAGGGATAAGCGCCCCCCACCCACCTCCAAGAAGTCACAACTTACCAGTTCCACAAATCCCAGTTTGGGCTCATCTGGGACCCCTGTTGCCTAAACCCACAGGCCCTACCCACTGCCTAGCAGGGCTGAGAGCAGAGCCAGCATTTACGTTGACCCTGCCATACGCATCTCCCCATTTAATCTTCATTTCGACCCTAAAAGGAGGAGGAGACAGAAGCAGAAGGTTGAGTAGCTCTCCCAAGTCACCCAGCTGAGAAGCAGGGAGCAGGAATTTGAACACCCTCCCTCCCCAGTTGGGCGGCCTCCCCCTGCTTGGATGAGCCAATGGCCCCTCTGAGCTGCAGTTTTCTTGTCTGCAAAATTGGTTGTTCCAATATTTGCATGAGTTCACGTTTGTAAAGAGCCTCACCATGCTTGGCACGAAAGGCCTTTTCCTCCAGTCAAGTAAATATATGAGCACTGGTGGAAGATGAATGTTGGATAAGGAAAGTTTTCAGGATATGAAAGTGCACGAAGTTTATCTTCTCCGCCCAGTTATAGCCTGACCTTTTGGAGCCCATTTTATTGGTCAGAGAAGAGGCTCACCACCCTCTCATCTCACTGCCTGTATGCCCAGCATTCTCCTGTATCCTGTTATCCTGTCACAGAGGGAAACATCCAAGATGGCAATCCCATGGGAATGTTGGGGAAGCATGCTAACTATGAGGTCTGGGGCATCGGAGTTTTTTAAAAGCCATAAGGAATGCTTGTCTCTAAAGGTTGTGATTACTGTGGTGGATCTGAGGCACTGAGACATCTGGGGTTCTGCCGTTTAGACGACCTGTGCAGAAACGCGGTCCTCAAGCAGTCGCGAACCAGAGGCACCACTGACCAAGAACCAGCAATGGCCCATTTGTGAGAAGTGCAAGTGCAGACAGAAATAAGGTAGAAGAAGGGTTGACCCTGCATTACCAAGTCCCCCTACTCACTCCGAAGCAATAAAGATTTCTGAAAATGTACGTGAACTGGAACCATTCTGGGCGGTGAAGCAGAGGTCTTGAGTTCACGTTCTCCATGCCTAGTCTAGACCCACTTGCTCCGGCTGCCAGGCTCTCCAAGCAGTGTCCTCTAATGCCTCCCCTCTTGGCTTGCTCCCCACTCACCCTTGCCCTTGTGACGGACTGACCTGGAGCCCCTGGGTCATCACTGGCGCCTCCTGCCCTTGGCTTCCCCACCTCACCTCCACAAGGTGTCTCTCGGACGCTTGACCACAGTGGTGAGCCACACTGGGCGTGACACCTCGTGGCAACTGCGGGGCCCGGTCCCGGCAGGGTCTCCCTGACCAACAGGTCTCCCCACTTGCCCTCCTTCTCTTTTCCTTCTAATCTGTCCCACAGCTGCCAGAGGAACCTTTGTAAAGAACTGCTGTAACTGTATCACTTGCTCCCTCCCTTCCTCTTAGCCCTGACACTATCAGCTAGAAAAACCCAGAAGGATAAGGGCCTCACAGCATTGAAGCGAGGATTAAAGACCAACGACTTTATGGATTCCAAGCACTGGGCCAGGTAACATATGCACATCATCCCTTCTGATCTTCTCATCAACTCTGTAAGGAAGATTCTTTTCCTAAAACCATCTTGTAGCTGAGGAAACCGAGGCCCAGAGAGCTGAAGAGATCTGTTCGTGATCTCCTGATGACTGTGGGCAAAACCGAGACTCAACTCCAGGTCCCTCTGAGGCAGGAGGTAGACGGGACCCAAGCTGAGCAGCTGGAATCTGTCTCCTGTGGGCAGATACTCCAAGATAAGATAATGGCAGGAACAGTGGAGAGCTGAGCCTTGCCCAGATAAGAGATAAAGAGACCACATATTTCGCATTCTCAAGGTCAAGGAGACCTTCCTGACTACACATGCACAGAAAGGCTTCTAGGGGGCCAAAAAGGAAGGGGGTGCCACCCCATAATAGGTGATGTCAACCTACCCATAGGCCTCTTCGCTAGAATCCACCTTGTCTAAGAGATGCTAGAGCAAACAGAGGAGGACCCTGAGATATACCAAATACGGAATCAGGATCAGGCAAAGCAAGATGATTGGTCAGAGGAAACCTGGAAGAAATGCCCCATGTAAGTGATTTAAACTACCACGAGGGCACGACTCTCTCTGAGCCTGCCTGTGTGTGCCTACTGATGCGTACTTTTTTCCTCCTAATAAACACTTTACTTGTTTCACTGTTTTCCGTCTCTTTGTTGAAATTTATTCCTACAGCGCAGACAAGCCAGGGCCTTGTCACTGACCACTGGACATCTTGGTCTAGTGGCTAGGATCCGGTTCTCTGACTGCCGCGGCCTGACTTCCATCTCTGGTTGGGGAACTGAGACCCGGCTTCAAGCTGCTAAAGGCCGAGGCAACCAGAGATCACTTCTGGTTTCACAGTCTGACTCTGATGTCATAAGCCTCACTCAATGGTTCCCTTCTTTGTAAATGTAATGGCTGGTGTTCTCCCCTCCCCAGAGACATGCTTGGAGAATCAGATGAGTTATAAACCCAGAATGGGAGGCCTGGGAGGGGCCTCAGAGGTCATCTGGCCCAATCTCCTCATTTTACAGATGAGGAAACTGAGGTCCAGAGAGGCAACTTACCCAGGACCCCATAGCTACTGCCAGAACCTGGAGCTATAAGTTTCTAAACACCCACTTGCTTTATCGTGAAAGACAGCATGCATACAGAAAGTAAAATGGCTTAATGCAATACTAAAAAACGAACACCTTTGTAACCACCAGTCACGTCAAGCACTAGAACATTTCAGAGAGCCAATGTGTTTCCTGTTGGAGCCGAAAGTATTCGGGGAGGATGGAGCGGTGAGGCCGGGTGCTGAGACGAGCAGTTCCCTGGGGCGTCTCCCTGTGAGTCCTGGGCCCTGGCAGTGGAGGAGGAAGAGAGAGACCCAGACCCACAAAAATATAGTAAGTCATTTAGAAAGTTGCAGACAAGGAAGTAGTAGCCTGTATTTTTAGCATAAGCATTTACTGGAGATGGGTGCTTTTAGATAAGGATGGTGGAGAGACCTGGACCAGCCACTCACTCTTTAATCAGATCTTTTACTAAAGTTACTCAGACTAACCAGACACCATCATAAGCACTTTTGAATGTGAAATCATTTAATTATCACTTATAGCCCCACAAGTTAGATATTATTGTTAGTCCCACTGTACAGATAAGGAAATCAGTGCAGAGAGGTAAATTTCCTTGCCTGAAATCCCCTGGTACTAAACAGGCCCAGTCAAACCCAGTTATGTGTTTGCCTAAAACTTTTTTCTTCTTTTCTAAGTGGATTCCTTACCATGTCTCAGTTTGCCCATCAGCAAAATAGAATAGTTACACAAAGCATAGCACTGAATGACAGCACTGCCTTCTCCTCAAGAGTCCTCTTAATGTCAAGTACTGTAACTTATTAAGGTACTTATATAGTGTTATATTTGAGGAGAACTAAATTCCTGTGTTTTTAAAGAAGCATAGTTATTCAAGATAGAAAAATGGGACCTGAATAGAACTTTTCCTCACAGTGGAGCAAGACATAGTTAATTTTAAATTTAGAAGACCAAGAAAGACCAATTTGAAGAACAAGGGCTTAAACTGGATTAACTTTACAACAATTGTAACGTGAACTAAATGATCGGGGAAATTGGAATAACTTAGTTCCCAATGGGTTAGACTATACTATTTGCAAGTGCCTATACCGTATGCAAGTGATCAAAACTTACACCACATTATAAGGTAAAGCATGTCCAAACTACCATTTCGAAGTACTTGCTGGTTTAATTAATGATAATTTATTCCCAAGTTAGCATCCTCATCTACATTTGCAAAATGTACTTTACTTATTTCACTCATTTGTGGCTCTAGCATTGGTTGAGTTATTATAAAAGGATTTCTAAGTATGTACATGATCAGAAAGCCACGTGTTAGAGCAGATATGAACGTAGAACATATCACTTTTGACCCAAGGAATTCGTGGAAAGCCCCAAAGCACCGTGGAATCAATACATCAGCAGTGTTTACAGCCTGCACCTTGAAACAGGTGCGTTGGAGACAGAAGACAAACTTTGAAATCTCTACATGTGAACTTAAACCTTATACTAGTTGCTAGAGCTGGAGGCGACTTTAGAACTTGCCTGGCCCTTCTTCTAATTTTTTTCTTTTTTTTTTGGCCACACTGCGGGGCTTGCAGAATCTTAGTTCCCCAACCAGGGATTGAAGCCCGGGCCCTGGCAGTGAGAGCGCCGAATCTTGACCACTGGACCACTAGGGAATTCCCATCCTCCTTCTAATTACAGATGTAGAAACTCTGGTCAAAGGGAGCTCACGTGACTCAGTGGCAGAACAAGAATGACACCCAGCCCAACTGAATTGGGTCTTCCCTGTGTCACAGGACCTCTCAGCCTCCTGCTGACCATTTGCCACTACCTTTTTTTTTTTTTAATCCACTGTTCTTTTTTTTAATGTCTGTAGTAACAAGAATGGTTATAGGATGCCACCAATACACAGCAGGATGGGTGAAACATTTTAGTTTTGATATACTGATTTTTATAACTAAGATTTAAAAGAGGAGAGCATGTATATAATATTAGCAAACATTTTTAATTGTACCTACCATGTGTCACACATTCTTCGACGTGCTTCAGATACATCAACTCAGCGAATTGTCACAACAATCCCATGAGGTACACTTTATGATTAACTCCATTTTTCAGGTGAGGAAATTGAGGCATAAAGGACATAAAGTTAATAAGTGCCAGAGTTGGTACTTGAACCCAGACACGGCCCCCAGAGTCCCTCCCTTGACCATTGTACTGTACTACCTTTCTGTTACGTCAACATTGCCTAAACAGGATCAAACTAGTCAAAAAACTCATGGGAAAAATTTCCTATTTCTGTTGCTCCCAGGTCTCACAGACTGCAATTCATTGATTCTTTTGGGTTCATTTACACTGGGAAACACGAGCTCATTTAGATACATCTAGAAGCCAGTGAGGAAAGAAACGGCCAGGTGGGAAACCCAAATCCTTAAGTCATGCACCACAGTGATAGGGCTTTTATGCCAACAGGCTGGGAGTTCCCTTCACTCCAGTATTCTGTTTAAAGAATAAATTCCTAAACATTTCAGAGGTAAAAGCATTTTAAAGACAATCCAGTCTTCTTTTCCCCTATTCTTGTCACTTAAAAAAAAAAATTTTGTTAATGGAACAGATGCCTAGAAAGCGCCACAGTCTGATAACTCCTGCAAGGTCTCCCCCGTTTTCCTACCCTCTGAAGAATCAGATCCTCTGAATACAATAATAATAGAGCTGCAACTGGATTTCCGTTTGAGGTACAAGGTTGTTGAAAGGAAAAGCAATTAGGGCTTGTCATCCCCAGCCTCTCAACTACAGTGTAAATGTGATGGGTCAGGGGAGGGAGGATAGTTTTTGTTACTTAACTGAACTGCCAGCCACACTATCTTGTGTTGAGAAAATCATTAAGTATTTTCTACTGTAGATCACTGGGGCACGGACTTTCCCGACTTACTTCTTGAATCCCACAGCACATGCTTTCCACGTAGTAGGGGCTAGTAAAGAGTTTATTATTATAACTGTTCTCTCAAACTGTCCCACACTTAATGCTGTTTTTACTCAGTAGTACACTCCCATCTCCTGGCATCCTAAGGAAATAAGAGTTAGAGATGAGTAGCCCAAAGGCAACCATGGTCCATTACATACTGGGATTCAGGTTATTTACAGTGTCCTCATTCCATTGTGCTTGATCAACATCATCTACATTTGGGCCAATGATAAGTTGTCAGTAAGTAGGTAATTTGGACCATTTTGATCAGGTTGTGATTTTTTTACGTTTATTTTTAAAGTTACATACCATAAAATTCACTTCTTTGAAGGTACAGTTCTATGAGTTGTGACACCTGTATACCGTCATGTAAGCACCTAACAGTGCCACCGCCAGCGAAATTTCCCTCATGTTGCCCCTTTGCAGTCAAACCCTCCCCAATCCCAAACTCCTGGAAATCACTGATGTGTTCTCTATCTGTATATTGAATTTTGAGAGTCCTTTATATATCCTGGATAAAAGTTGCTTGTCAGATACATGATTTGTAAATATATTCTCTTAGTCTGTGACTTATCTTTATTTTCTTTTACAGAGCAGAAGTTTCACATTGTGATTAAGTCCACTTTATCAATTTCTTTTGTGGATTGTGTTTTTGGTGTTGTTATCTAAGAACTCTGCCTGACCCAAAGTCAGGAAGGCTTTCTCCTATGTTTTCTAAAAGTTTTATAGTTTTACATTTAAGTCTCTGATCAGTTTTGAATTTATTTTGTATAAAGTGTGAGATAAAGGTCAAGGTTCATTTTTGTTGCTACTACTATATTTTTTGTTATATTTTTAAAACAGGAGTCAGTATTACCTATTTCTTTAGAGGAGACAAACGACAGAGCAGTTTATTTTAATTTTTTTCATAGGCTATATATGCATGTCTTACAGAATTTGGGGTATACAATGAAAAATAAGTCTCCCACCTTGGTCCCATGGACCACGTAGATGCTACCATCCCCCTATCCCCCTCAAGACTACCATTGTTATCAGTTTCTTATGTATCTTTCCAGGAATAATTTATACATTTACTATTATGTGTCTTTTAAAATAAATGATAGCAAACTATTCTTACACATACAAAAGAAGAAATAGAACATTCCAGCATGCCAGAAAACTCTCTCATCCCCCTTTCCCCGTCTCCTCTTCAAGGTAACCACTATCCTGACTTATAGGAATCATTGACTTGCTTTTTGTTATGGTACCATCACCATCCCTGAACACTATAGCTTAGTTTTTCCTAACCTTGAATTTTACAGTGTAATATCACAGTACATAGTCCTTTGTGTCTAGCTTCTTTCATTAAATATTGGGTTTGAGAGTTTCATTTACATTGTTGCATGTAGCTGTAGTTTAGTGATTTTCATTATTTTGTAGTATTTGTACTGGGTTAAACAGTGTCCCCAAATTCATGTCCACCTAGAATCTTGGGATGTGGCCTTATGTAGATAGGGTCTTCGCAGATGTACTCATTTAAAATGAGGTCATACTGGATTGAGGTGGACCCTAAGTCCTATGACTGGTGTCCTTACAAGAAGACACAGAGAGGAGAAGGCCATGATAAGACAGAGGCAGAGACTGGAGTGATGCAGCCACAAGCCGAGGAAGCTGACGATTGTGGGCAACCACCATAAGCTGTGGGAGAGACAAAGCAAAACCTCCCTCCAAGCTGCCAGGAGGAACCAACCCTACCTACGTCTTGATTGTGGACTTCTAGCCTTCTGAATTGGGAAGAATAAATTTCTGTGATTGGAAGCCACCCAGTTTATAATAATTTGAGTCTAATATGGTATTCCACTACCTGTTGAGTCTAATACGGTATAAATCAGCCACAATTTGTTTATAAATATACCCCTACTTCTGATCCATTCTGTAGCTGAGATAGTTTGGTTAGTTTCAGGTTGGGAGCAATTATGAGTAACGCCTCTGGGAACACGGTAGTTCACGTGCCCTGGTGCAAATGAAAGACACACCTCCATTGTACCACACTGCTTCCTGAGTGCTCACCCTTTGATGGCTTTGCCAGTAGAAATTCCTGGTCCCAGTCCTGAAGCACACTCAGGTGCAATCAGCAGAGACCTTCTGGTGATGACTCTCGACTGCCCCAGCTCCAGCCCAAGCTTCAGAATCAGGGGACCCTCAACCTCTCCTGCCTGACGCCTCCTCCATGCCTCCATCCCTGGCCTTGCTGTGGCCCTGACCCCAGCCATCACTTCCTGTTCGCAGGACACCCCCCACACAGTGACTTTGGCCTTGTGTCTGCTCTCTGATCTCCCTTTCAGTCCCTTTCTTCCTTTGCTGGTTGACTGGGTTTGGGACTGGACCCTGCTCTATTGTCTGTCCCATGGACTCAGCCAACACATCTCAGATGGAAAGTCCTGAACAGTGGGTCCCTCTTGCAAGGAGAGGCTTTTTGAAGTATTTTCTCTCCACCGAGCAGGAAACCCATTGGCTTTAGAGAATGGCCTCCCCAGGGACGGTGAAAGGTTGAGGGCCGAGAATGCAGGCATCTTGGGGCAGATGAGGTAACTGGCATTTGCAGTAGAAATGGGGATGCCAGTGCACACGGCTGCCACAGCATCCCCCAGTGGCAAAGTCACAGGGAAAAAAGAATGAGTGTGTCAGCGGCCAAAGGGCTGAGGTAAACGACTGCCTTCACCCAGTGCCCGCTTCTCAGGATGAGTCACTTCCTAAACTTCCAGAGCTCTGACTACGACTGTGTATCTGACACAAACACCGAACTTGTTTTCATGGCTGCAGTACTACCCCAAAGTATACTGGGTTGCCTTTCTCCTGAGTAACAACCTCCTCTTGTTATGAATTCTGTATTTCATTTGGAACTATCTTCATAACATTTGTATTATTCTGTACAACTTCTGGGAAATTGTGAGAATAGAAATACTGAGGTAGATAGAATTCTTTTTTTTTTATTTTTAGGGATATTCTACTGTTTTGATTTTGGAATATGATGACAGATCTGTTGTTCACTCCACCCATCAGTGCTCTGAAGCCAGGAGTTGAGTATTGGTTCTGTGAGGATTTCAGCAGCCAGTATTCATTCACTGTTGCTCAAAGTTCTCCTACAGAGAAGTTCTAGGGAGGTGGTGAGTGACGGGGGTATAGCTGAGAACTGAAAGGCTTAGGTTCATGGTGATGCAAACATTTTTGTAAAGAACCGTGCGTTCTCAACGCTGCCAATGTCTTATCTCCCAACTCATACGTTAAGGGGTGAGGGTGGGAGTACCAGTGAAGGTGTGACCAGGGAGGCAGAGCCATGATGAGTAAAATGGAAAAACATAGATTTGCTCTATAGGGATATATGGTGGGAGATGATGAAGATGTCCGTGCAGGGCTGTTACCTCTGTATTTGGCGGGGATCAATCCTGAAGTTGCTGTAGTTTGTCAGGCCAGGCAGTTTGGAAGGAATTCTGAGAACCGTAGTTCTGGTAGCTAAGTTAACACTATACAAAGCCATCCCAGTGGTGGAGTCAGAAGCACCAGGCAGATGTTAAGTCCAGAGCTCTGTTACGTAGGCCTCGCTAAGCTGACATGCATATACCACTTACCACATGCCAGACACTCTTGTAAGCACTTGATATGTATTCACTTGTTTAATCCTCTCAACAACCCTATAAAGTAACTTTTTTCATTATCCCTATTTCACAGATGAGAAAACTGGTACATGGAGAAGGTCACAAAGCTAATAAACGACAGGCAAATCCTAGTACAGTAGCAGGAATGCGGGGAAGTCTTTCCTTATTTTTTTATGGCCTGCCATTCTTTAATCCTGAATCTTGCTTTGTTTTACTTTTCTATTTTTAATATACTTGTCCCTCTCCTTATGAGACTTTGAGGGGCTCTGACTGAAATTTCTCATGAATGCATTATTCCGGTACGATTGTAGCTCCCCTCTACCCTGCAAATCATATGAAAAAGAAACCTGTGTCTTTTCTCATCTTCTCTTCATTCCTGGCTTAAAATCTTCTTATTTTCTCTGTATTCCAGAGTAGAAATCTTTGCATGGGAAGAATTCACCAGAGTATTAACTAGGTTCACATCTGAAAGTCGTATAAGGAGGTAACTAAGAGCATGGAATTTAGAGCCAAATTTGAATTCCATCTGCACTGGGCACTAGCTGAATGACCTTGGCAAGTTGGGCTATTATTATTATCTGTTTCAGTCAGTTATTGCTACGTAACAAATTAACTCAAATCGTGGTTTAAACAACAATTATTAACTCTTGCTCCTGTGTCTGAGGGTTGGCTCTGGGTCTGCTGATCTAGGCTGGCAGCACTTGAGTGGCTCTGCTTCAAGTTAAAAGTCCAGCTGGGCTTGGCATCTCACTGATTTGGGGCTCATGGGGATCCATGTGTCTTGATGGTTGCTAGGAGGCAGCAATTCCCCAGGACAAGCTTTTCTCATGGTAATACAAGAGGTACAGAGAGAGACAAGGAGAATCAGGTACTACCCCTTAAGACTAGGCTCAACTCTTTCCACCACGTTCCATTGGCCCAAGCACAAGTCTAGGTCAGGGAGGTACAAATATACAAGGCAAATATAGATGGCAGAGGGTGTATACAGCGGGAGGGGGAAGGACTGTAGCCAATCATGTACATTATTTAATAACATTTTTATTATTAAAAGGCAAACAACTATCCTTAGGTTCTCCTTGAAATACATTTCTAGATCTCGGAAGTTTAACTTTCAGAAGAAAAGCAGAAGCGAGTGGCTATTTCAGATTCGGAACAATTCGGTCAACATCCAGAGAAGAATCTTAGGCGTGTTTCTCTGCTCTCTTCCCAACACCTCTAGGTCAAATTCCACCTCATGATATCCATCCTCTATCTCTGTGATCCACGGGCATAGGTCCACTGGTTGATGTCATCTGTATAGTGGTATTCCTCCAGCATCGATTCTGGTGTATTTGCGGACTGACCTAGGAGACAGAGGGTCCATTGTAGGTTCTCACCAGCTTCCATTTCCTTTATAAATATCTCCCAAAGACATCTTGTCCCCACACGTAGAAGTTGGACCATCATTCTCAAGGATTTGGGGGACCGATTGTGCCTCTAGGGAGAAAAGCCTGCTCCATCCCTTTGACTCAGGTGTGTCAGAAGCACACAGCTTGAATTTTCTTGCTTCTGTGTGTCTGCATCCTATATATTCTTATTTACTTGTTCATGAGTCGTTTGTTCAAAAATGTTTCGTGTTCATGGTGGGGAGTGTCATCCACATTTCCTCTCTTGGGTGAGCTTTACGCATGTTTTTTCTTCCTGGAAAAATTTAAAACATTTTTTGGAGCTGAATGAACATTGGTCAGCTGAGTTCCCTGTAATTGCGGCAGGAACATTTTACTTGCAGAAGTCTTCACAAAAATAGCATCAAGTCAAAACCAAATCCCATTACCAATTCCCAGGATACTACGAACTCCTGGAGGAAAACAAGTCAGGCTGCCTTCACATTTTAATAATCACAAGGCCTGGCACAGTTGGAATTCAAATGATCTTTGTTAATTAACTGAGTTAATTCCAAACCTCTGTGACACAGAGTCCGTTGTGGCAACGCTTCTGAAAACAAGAACACTGCCAGGTTGAGCTGCTGTGGATGTAGGTGTTATTTTCTAGGGAAAGATCAATTCTAGGCAAAATTATGACACAGACAATTCTCTTCAGATTTCAGAGTCTCGATTCCCTAGGCCCTCCTTCTCAAAACGCTGCTTCCCTATATTTCTCTGGCTTCTTGCCATGGTGCAAAAATGTAAATAAGGCTTAAGGCTATTTGTTTACTTTTTATCCATAATGATTTATCCAGCATCTATTAGAAGTCTGGTACTATGTTGGTTTTAGGGATTAAAAAGTCAAACACAGGGCTTCCCTGGTGGCGCGGTGGTTAAGAATCTGCCTGCCAATGCAGAGGACACAGTTTCGACCCCTGGGCCGGGAAGATCCCACATGCCATGGAGCAACTAAGCCCATGTGCCACAACTCCTGAGCCTGCGCTCTAGAGCCCGTGAGCCACAACTACTGAGCCCACGCACCTAGAGTCTGTGCTCCACAGCAAGAGAAGCCACCGCAATAAGAAGCCTGCTCACCACAACAAAGAGTAGCCCCTGTCCGCTGCAACTAGAGAAAGCCCGCGTGCAGCAACAAAGACCCAATGCAGCCAAAAATAATTAAATTAAATAAATAAATTTAAAAAAAACAAAAGTCAACCACAGCAGGGTAACTGCCCTTAGGCTGTTAATGGGGGATATGTACAGTATAATGGGGGGTATATACGTGTAAACATATGGTGATTACACAGCGTGACAAATTCCCAAATGCTACGGGAATCCAGAGGAGGGACCCCTAGTCCTTCCTGGAAGAGGTGACATCTGAGCTGATTCTTGGTAGACAAATAAGAACTGGGGTTGGGGTGCAGTCCCAGCAGAAAGAACGGCATGTCCAAGGACTCACGCTGGAGAGCAGCGAGCATTCTTGGAACACCGGGAGTTCACCATGACTGGGGAAAATAGTGTTTGTTCGGGTGTGGCCGAGCTGTGGCCAGAGAGGGAAGCAGAAATGGATCATGCTTGCACCTCTTAAGCTGTCTTGCGAAGTGTCGATTTATCCTGAAGGCAATGCAGAGTCGTTGAAAGTTTGTAAATAGGAAAATGACCTGATCAGATTTGTGCTTTAAAAAGATACAGGCATGAATCAGGGAGACCAGTTATGAGACCATCGCAATGATCAGGCAAGAGATAAGTGGCTTCGTCTGGAGGCCCCGGCAGGTCAGCTGTGACACAGGATTTCACCGTCCAATGCCCCACACAAGCTCTGGTCTACGTGCCTTTAACACATTACAAGCTTTGGCTACTTGATTCACACTTGACTTGAATAGCCTTCTTTGGCGATCATTTCATCCTGCCAAGTTTGGAGTTTACAGCCTACTATGTTTGATAGCTTTTCAGTACATAGTTTTCAGACTTTTAATTTCTTTTTAAATGGAAAACTGTGGGGATTTTTCATGTTTGAAACCTGAGAATGCATGAATGACTTAGTTCAAACTTCTTCCAAAATATTGACTTTGGGTAAAGACCAACTATCCAAATTCCAGGCTGGAGTTCAAGAATAGGTTGGACATCTTTGTTGCTTCTTCTCCTAAAAAAACAAAATAGGAGAGAGGAAGAAAGTGAAGGGAAAAGAAAATAAGAGGTTTCTCATTTCATCATTTAAGAATTAATATCTGAATAATAAAATAATATCCACGTGAACTTCTCTAATTCTGTAGAAAATGACAGTATCAAATTCTAAGCCCTCAGATCAAAATGTCACACTCAGTACTGCCCATCACACTGAGTCCTCTCCTGCCCTCCAGGATGTGCCTGCATCCTCTCCCTAAACTGCCACCATCACTAGAGAAAGGTCCCAAGCAAGAGCGGCCTGGGCTTCTTGTCACTGGGATATAAAGGAGTTCTGTTCTAATGATTCTTTACAAAGAAGCAATGATCAAGTAAAATGAAAATTTTGCTCTTCACTTTCCCAGGCCTGGCTACCTGTACCTGATTCTGAAGCTCTATAAGGCCACGTGTGATGCAATGGGATATGACCTATTTGCTGTCCCCTCACAACCCCCTTATTCTTGGATTCTGGACACTGTGGAAATTTAGGGGCTCTTCTGCACAAAACCACCCTAAAACATAGGGACGTAGAACAAAATGGTTCATTATTTCTCACAATGCTGTGGATTGACTAGGCATTCAAATGCCTCACTGTCGCTGGCTGGGATGTTGGGATAGTTAGGAGGAACTCAGCGGCTTCACGCACGTGACTGACAGCTGGTGCTCAGTGTCAACTAGGAGCTCAGTGGGGGCTTTTGGCTGGAGACCTCTGTTCTCCTCCATCTGGGTCTTTCTCATGCTTAATTGGGCTTCCTCACAATATGGCAGCTGGGGTCCCAGAAGGGATGTTCCAACAGGTGAAGATGGAAGATGCTATTCTCTTGCATAGAGTACTTCTGCTGTGTTCCATTGGTTAAAGCCAGTCATACAGCTAGTGCAGATTTGAGGGGAGAGGAAATAGACTCTAGTTCTTGATGGAGAAATGGCAGGGAGACATTGAGCATGTGGGATGGGAGATAGAATTGTGACCATCTTGAGCAGTAAGAAGAGGAAAGCCAGTCATTAGAGGCTGTGTGGACAGCTGACTTAGAAGTCTGAGATCTGGATGGTGAAGGGTCAGACTCAGGGGTCCCAGGGGAAGGATCAGTGAGTAGCTAAAGCACTAAGCCATTTGTTAAGGAGACCTTTGTTAAGAACAAGCTCCCTGGGACTTCCCTGGTGAGGCAGTGGTTATGAATCCGCCTGCCAATCCAGGGGACACGGTTTCAAGCCCTGGTCCAGGAAGATCCCACATGCCATGGAACAACTAAACCCATGCACCACAACCACTGAGCCTGTGCTCTAGAGCCCACGAGCCACGACTGCGGAGCCCGCGAGCCACAACTACTGAAGACCACGTGCTTAGAGCCCGTGCTCTGCAGCAAGAGAAGCCACCACAATGAGAAGCCCGCGCACTGCAATGAATTGCAGCCCACGCTCGCTACAACTAGAGAAAGCCCGCATGCAGCAACAAAGACCCAACGCAGCCAAAAAAAAAAAAGAACAAGCCCCCTACTAGCCTTGTTTCCTGGAATGTCGTTATAAATATCCTTCCTGTAAAAACTCTGTCAGTCTCTTTCATTCTGGCCAAGCATACAACCTGATACTGAGGGAAGTAGTCATTATGGTTTCCTTCAAAGTAAGTTGCCAAGCTCTGGTCATGAGAGCCTGGCCACAGTGGATAGACCCAGAGCCCAGGCGGGAGAAGCTGAACCAGGGGAGACGGCAGCCAATGAGAGGCCTCGCCTGAAACCCCATCCACCACGACCAAGTCTTATTGGTGGTGATTCCCCAATGTGCTCAGGTCCTTGCCCTAGGGAAGTGTTAATGCAAAAAATGAACTGAGAGAAGGATGGAGAAACAGGAAGCTGCCAATGGTGAAGACAACAGAGAGAGAAGCAGAGGCGAAAAGCAGCTGAATCGTGAGGGTGGAGTCAATGGGATAGAAAGGAATGGGCGTCCCATTCTGGGGAACAAGGTGTTCAGGACACCAGAGCAACTGCTGGCTTGATTAGTGGACCCGTTAACAGTTTCCTGTGAAACTGGCCTCATCTCCTGGGGCGCACCTCTACCGCCCATGCTCCTGCCTCACTGGCCTTATGTTCCTGAAACTTACCAAAGCTCTCACGTAAGGGCCTCTGTACCAGCTGATCCCTATGCTTAGAAGATTCTGCCCCAAGACCTTCTCCCAGCTGGCTTCTTTGAGCTTTCAAGCCTTGGTTATGATGCTAGCTCTTCAAAGAAGTCTTTCTGGACCATGCAACCTGAAGTAGCTTCACACCCTTCTCCGTTATCTCCCTCAGGCATATCAACAGATTCTTTTCTTCATAGTACTTACACCATCTGAAATTACCTTGTTCATTTACATATGTTTTTATTATTTATCAACCCTCACTTGAGTGGAAACTCCATGCAGGCAGGGCCCTTGTGGGTCTTGTGGGTCTTGTTCACCACTAGACTCCACAGAACCTGGAACACAGTGTGACACACAATCGGTGCCCAATGTTTGTTCAGCTGGGCATTCCCCTTTATTCCTCATAAATTGAAGACACCTCACACCAAGAGGGTCAAGGTCCCAAAGACCTTCATGGTAGAAGACTTTGCGGTGAGGAATAGCAAGGTGGCCAAAACCGTAGAAGCCCTCTGCATTGACGAATATTTAAGTTCCCTAAAAATAGAACAGAAACTGTTCCCAAAACAACAGCAAAACTAAGGGCATTTTGTGCCCCTGTAATTAACAATATGACATACTTTCCATTCACACCCAAGGACGGTCACGATGAGTCAAGTAATTTCTGGAACTTTTCGAGGACCTCCCTTCCCTCAACAGTCCACCACTTGCCCTCTTGCCACCACAAGCATACATTTTAAAGTAACGTTTATCAATATGTTTGGATTTGCAGATGATATGCCAAAACTGTGTGCTTATTTCTCTGAGTCTGTTCCTCTAAGCAAATGTCCAATGTCCAAGGCATTTTATCCACTGGATCCTATAGGCAGAGCATCTGAGGTCCAAAGC
The DNA here is from genome assembly GCF_003031525.2 of Neophocaena asiaeorientalis asiaeorientalis. Lineage (NCBI taxonomy): Eukaryota > Metazoa > Chordata > Mammalia > Artiodactyla > Phocoenidae > Neophocaena > Neophocaena asiaeorientalis. The sequence goes on from NW_020171988.1 coordinate 1,662,521, forward strand.
TTTTGAATGCCTTCTGGAATGTCTGGGACCTGAAAAAAAATGATATTGTCTCTCAGAATAAATATAATTCAATAAATGTATGAGTTAAATGCATGCAGCACAATATATGATGTCTGCTTGTCCACTGCACGGCGTTCATGTACTTCCCAGAGGGCAGAGGGCAGAGGAAAGAAGCTGACCCTTGAACGACCAGGTTTGAACTGTGCAGGTCCACTTACACATGGATTTTTTTTTTCAATCGTTAATACTACAGTACTCCAGTCTGAGGTTGGTTGAATCCGCGGATGCGGAGGAAAGACTGTAAATTACACGTGGATTAATTCCCACATTGCTAAAGGGTCAACTGTCCCTTTTACTATCTTTGGGGTGGGGGGATGCTATCCAAGGCAGTGTGCCAAGCGTTGCTGAACATCTTACATTGGCTCTCACGCTATCTGGGGTCCCTAAACCATGGCTGACGTGGCCTCATCTACACGTGAATCCATCTATATATGAAATCCTTGCCACACTGACAAGGTCTAGAGAAGCCAACAAGCATGTACATGATTTTGTGGTTAGGGCTTATTGTGTGATCCGAGACTAGGATTCCCAATTCCAGTCTCAGGGACACCACGTCCCATTTTTCCTATAAGTACACTTGTCAGATCCCGTGTCCCTGTTTTGGTTCAGAAAACATGGCTAAGTATAGAGGATGGGGTCTGAGGGTGACTGAGGAAAGTGAGGGGGGTGTCAGGGTCAAGATTCCCCTGACTGCCCCCAGGCTGCCGCTCTCAGCCCACTCTCCTGCCTCTGTGTTTCCCAGTTAAAGCAGCAATAGGGGATTCAGGACACATCCAGAGAGTCTTCTGGAAGTTTTAGGAACTAGATTAGGAAGGAGATGAGAAAGGAGTCTGGGGGAAGGTTTCAGAGGTTACAAAACCTTATACAAATAGTGGAGGGGAGGGTACTTAATGGGAAAAGTCCCGGGAGTCCCTCAGAGAAGAGCCTTGAACCTCAATTTTCCATACAAAGTTATCTCTCAGGGATTCTCTGTCAGATATTAATTTCCTTCCTCCACAGTGGAGCTCCAGGCTCCAAGCTCCAGGCTTGGTGCAAAACACCTTCAGTGTGTGTTTAATATTGTGTTGGGCAATCAAAGAATGCAGGGATTTATAACAAACCTGAAACAGTTTCAAATCAAGGGTAGGTGTAAATAAAGAGCTTTGCCGTTGCCATGTTTTCAGTTTTTTTCATGGGTTGTCATTCCAGACCGTCGCAGACTGGAAAGAAGTCATCTTATTTTTAAGGACCTCCAAAGTAGATTCCACTGTTTTCCCTCACAGCTCGTTCTGGTGTCAACTCGATGTTGGCGAGTTCTCCTTGAGATCTAACTAAATTCTTTGTGCAGAAGCTCAGGCCGCCCAGCTGTGGCAGCCAGAGGAAAATTCCACCAGTTTCCACATATGCTTCTTCAAGAAGGTCAGTAAGCCTTTGGGGGCCTGATAATCCTAGTTTCCACATCCTCGTTTGTGGCTTGTGGAGGCTCCTGTTCCAGAGCCTCTGTGTTGACTTTCCCCCTCATTGATGAGGTCTCTTCACCCCCCTTCCCCAGCCCCAGAGAGGAGAGAAGGCAGCTCCGAGTGGCACAGAAAGCCGAGCTCAGTTTAGAGGCTGAGTGGGTGAGTGTGAAAGGGGTGCCCACACAGGCCTCCTGATCACACCCCTGGGCCTGCCAGTGGCCCGTGCTCCCAGGCAAGGCACTGACGTGCCCCCGCGCCCCCAGAGTGTCCTCTGGCTTTCAAGGAATAAAGGCCAGAAGTGTCAGGGAAGCAAGGCTACACCCAAGAGGAAAAGGCAGCTCAAAAGCTGGGTCAGAGGGTATGGGACTGCTGGGTTGTCAGGTGCATCCGGCCTTGGTGTTTCTGAGGAAGGAAGGGAGGAAAGGAAACCAGGGCCTGCTGGCTTTCTGGAGGCCACTTGGCCTCTGAGGCTCTTTCCACACACCTCTGATTGCCTTGAGTGAGACTCAAAACCGACTTGAGGGGCTTCCCTGGTGGCGCAGTGGTTGAGAGTCCACCTGCTGATGCAGGGGACGCGGGTTTGTGCCCTGGTCCTGGAGGATCCCACATGCAGAGCGGCTGGGCCCGTGAGCCATGGCCAAGAACCTCTTCCAGCTCATGTCCAGATTCAAATATTAGGGCTACCCAAGAAACAGAATGGAGACCACCAGCAGGAAGGCTTGCCATGCCCTACAGCTCTAGGGGGAGGGGGGGACCCTGGAAAAGAGATGTGTGAAGGTGGACTGCCTGTGTTGGGAGAGGGTACCACAGACATGCACAGTTTAGGAGCTCACGGACGCCCGAGGCCTAGTGCAGGGGATCTTCCAGAGCCAAAGGTGTAGAGACGTGCACAGTTGTGGGTGGGAAGAGCACTGGCCTTGAGTGAAAGGCTCCCCTGTGGTTCCGCCGCAATCTCTGGGAGCCACTGGGGGGTCTCAGGTTTTTCTGGGCTCCACCAGCCGTTTCCACTGAGGCTTCCTATTTTGTGCCAAAAAATTTCCCGGACCTCCACGTGACACATCTTCCATGGTGAGTTAGGTTCTAAAGATAAAATATAAGGCGAAACTATTGCCCATATAAACATTCCCCTTTAAAATCCTTTAAATTACTCACAAACGCAGAGACACACTTATTTTGAGAGGCATTTGTAGGGTCAGAGACCCACCATGAGGAAACAGTCATATCTACCAATCTCTGCTCAGTCCAGATATCCCCTCATTGAGAGGAATGGTAACCAAACAGCTAACATTATTAAATGATTATAGGTTTCATTGTTGTTTTGCTGTTTGTGAGTTTGCTAAACCCATATCGTCGAATTTGCATGGGTTCAGTATGCACGTAATGCAACTCCATTCTTAATGTATTTTTAATTATTTTCTGATTTTAAAAATACATTTTGAGACTTCCCTGGTGGTGCAGTGGTTAAGAATCCGCCTGCCAATACAGGGGACAAGGATTCGATCCCTCGTCCGCGAAGATCCCACATGTTACGGCAGAGCAACAACTACTGAGCCTGCACTCTAGAGACCGTGAGCCACAACTACCAAAGCCCGTGTGCTCTAGGGCCCACGTGCCACAACTACTGAGCCCATGTGCTGCAACAACTAAAGCCCTCGCACCTAGAGCCTGTGCTCGGCAACAAGAGAAGCCACCACAATAAGCCTGCGCACTGCAACGAAGAACAGCCCCCGCTTGCCACAACTAGAGAAAGCCCACACAGCAACAGAGATCCAAGGCAGCCAAAAATAAATAAATTTAAAAAATACATTTTGACTAGAAACTCAGGAAAGCTTTTATATGATTTTAGTTTTATTTACTCCAATAACATCTATGCACATTTGCAAATTTTTTTCTTAAAAATGTACAGGTGTGATGAGATATGTGAATGATCCAGGTGTAGATGATGTTAGATGCAGATGGACTAGTGGGTCCCTGGCAATATGGCCAAGATGGTCAAGTGGGAGCCAAGCTAATGAGATGTGTCTAAAAAACTCCCAGCTTGAAATCTCCATGCGTCTCTGCTTTCGAGGCGGATCTGTGCTGATTGAACCAAAGGGATACCTTGGTTTTCAACCCACATTTCAAAAAACTAATTTTGAAAAAAGGTGGTTGAACTTATTTTTCTTTAGCCCCTTGATTCTAATTACACCTCACATGTTGCCTTGTCATTTTTAGGGTGTTCATGTGCATTATTGCCTGTGGATCTCAGAACATCCTTGGGAGGTAGGCCAAATGACTACACCTTCTATTTTTCAAATTCAGAAACTAAGGCTCCAAAACCCAAGGGTCTTGTCTGAGATCCAACAAGCTAAGTAGATATTAGAGTTGGAACCAGAATCCAAGTTTTCTGATTTGAAGACTGTCCAGCTTCAAAAAAATTAAAATAAAGCACAGACTTTATCCCTGTGCTTACCAGGAAGGGTTTGTTTGTTCTTGTCCAAAACAGAAGAATGGCCTGTGTGCCCAACGAACTTCCCTTCTGGCCCTAGAATAGTTCCTTAAATTCTCGGCCTGAATTCTTCCAGATGGTACTGTTCACTGGACCCTGTTCGCCTGCCCCCCTCTGGTGGCCGTTACACAAATTACAAGTCACAGAGCAACTCCTAGGGCAGTGGTTGATTTCTCTTTCATCCATCGTGCATTCACGCCAACAGCACCTACGACATGCCAGCCTCTGTACTAGGTGCCAGGCATACACAAATAAACAAGTGAATAGGTGATTACAAAATAGTGGGGCAAGTGTCACGGAGAAGTATGCAGAAAATGCTGGGCGTACAAAAGATACCTTTGTAGGGGAAAGAGCAGATAGGAAAGGGAAGGCAGAGGCCTGAGCCAGGTTCCGAAGGCCACGTCGGAGTAGGAGATGAGAGGAGGCATTAGGAATTCAGGGTGGGGTCTGGAGCCATACTGACTAGGTCCAAGTCCTGACCTTGCCACTTATTAGCAGTATGACCTTGAGCAAATAACATCTCTGGACCTCAGCATCCTCATCTTTCAACTGAGGAAAACAGCAGATCCACCTTGCAGGGATGCGGGGAGGATTAAACGAGTTAATTCAAGAGGAGAACTTAGGACAATGCCTGGCACATAGTACATATTATGTTAGCTAGTATTATTATATACCTTTATGATTTGGTGCTAGTATAAAATCGGAGTTGGGATTTACACCAAGTAGGGAATCTATTTACTCTCAGAAAGTCTGTTTTACTGTAAACTGACTTCAAAATGTCAGGAATTACTTAAGACAAAAGTACCTTTGTCATCCCTTGATCATACTTCTGCCAAAACTCTCAGATGTAGGTGATTCCTCCATTTAACTCAAAGCGGTGAAGCAGGGCTGAGAGGCCCAGATGATTCTGAGGCTGGTCCAAGTACCACCCTTGAGTATTTTAAAAGGAAAGTACAAGTATCAAATAAATGACCTTTTAAAAACATTTTCATTTTAATTATTAGTACACAGCATATTTTTGCTCTCACTAAAAAAATGTGTTTTAGCAATGGTAAAATATGCCTGATTTTTTTGACATCTTGGTGTAACACTTTGTAACATACCCATTCGAAGCTCTGGTTCTAAATTCAGATTATTTTAGTACTCGGTTTTGAAATAACTGAAAAGGAGCTTCACCAACACGCATAGATACCAAATGGAATAAGTGCTTTATGGACCCTGCCTAATAAATAGTGATATTCATTTTCCAGTCTCATCCACCAATTATGCAAAGGTACTTGTTGAAATTCAGCTGACAGTTTCCATTTTTCCTGAAGTCAAATTTTGTTCTTGCAAAATAATTGGAAGGTTTTACCTTTTCATACTCTTAATAAGTTAGTTTGTGTATAGGTTAGAACACCCTGTTTCCAAGTTTTGAAAGTAAGCAGATAGGTGAGTTTTTATAAGTGGCTCACTTACATAATTTTCAGCCTCAAAAATCACATAACTCTGGAGAAATTTCCACTATCCATTTTCAGTATAAACTTATGTTCTCCAAAGCATGGGTTTATTTTGAAAAGCTATTACTTGCTCACACTTTGTTACAACATGACCTTTGCCTCCAAAAGACAAGTGTATTTATTTTTCCCAAATATCTTTTAGGTACATTTTACTGACACGACTTTCATCATGGAGAAAGTCAGCAGGTTTTCTAAACATTGTCTGTTTTTAAAAGAAAAATTTATAATACGTTTAAATTTGTTAACTCTTAAATACTTTGCCACAAGAAAACCTTTTTTACTTCATGTAGCATTGATTGTGAAGCAAGCTGTATTCCTCATCTCCAGTTATTCTACTTCTAGGCAGGGAGTTGTAGACATAGACACATATATAAAACCAAAAGCCTTCATTTGGACCTGCAGACGAAATATACATCACTTCCATTAGCATAATTTTAACCCGGTGGTATGCTGTTAAATATTTATCAACCAGCAGTCTGAAAAGAAGAAAAGACCCTGGGGTTAAATAGTCTCACCATGGTCAGTTTCAAGTTACCAACTTGATGTCACTGATCGCAGATATGGGAAGAAGTGCACAGCCTCAATCCATTACACAACATGTCCATCACCCAGATGCATGAGATGTAAATGACCTCCAGAGCACACATAAAGGCAAAATGTAGTAAAATAATTAGAAACTGACGAGTATATTTAAGTATATATTACTTTTGTTTTTAAAATAATTTATTTTATTTTTTTAATAATGGCTTTGCTTATCAACCAACTCACAAAACTCCTGAAAATTTAATAATATGCTCTCATGATCCATTATAAGCCTGTTCCACACTTCACTTTGACCTGTTTATGCTAGAAGAGCAGGACCCTGCCCATGTATCTCTGTGTGTGCACGTGTGTGTTGTGTGCATGTTTGTGTGTGTGTTCCAAACTATTAATGGTGTTTACTTCTGAATATTTTATGACACATTTCTGATTTTTTTAACATAATGAGCTTTTGAAATTCAATATTTTTCTTTTTTTAATTTAATTTTATTTATTTTTTTATACAGCAGGTCCTTATTTGTCATCAGTTTTATACACATCACTGTATACATGAGAATCCCCATCGCCCAATTCATCACACCACCACCCACACACACCCCACACCGCTTTCCCCCTTGGTGTCAATACATTTGTTCTCTACGTCTCTGTCTCAGTTTCTGCCCTGCAAACCAGTTCATCTGTACCATTTTTCTAGGTTCCACATACATGCATTAATATATGATATTTGTTTTTCTATTGCTGACTTCAGTCTGTATGACAGTCAGAAGAATCCTTGCATCTCTGGGATAAATCCCACCTGATCATGGTGTATGATCCTCTAAATGTGTTCTTGGATTCTGTTTGCTAGTATTTTGTTGACGATTTTTGCATCTATATTCATCAGTGATATTGGTCTGTAATTTTCTTTTTATGTGGTATCTTTGTTTGGTTTTGGTAACAGGGTGATGGTGGCGTCATAGAATGAGTTTGGGAGTGTTCCTCCCTCTGCTATATTTTGGAGGAGTTTGAGAAGGATAGGTGTTAGCTCTTCTCTAAATGTTTGATAGAATCCCAAACACTGCGCCACCAGGGAAGTCCCTGCTCTGATCTTTATGATTTCTTTCCTTCTGCTAACTTTGGGTTTTGTTTGTTCTTCTTTCTCTAATTCCTTTAGGTGTAGGGTTAGATTGTTTATTTGAGATTTTTCTTGTTTCTTGAGGTAGGCTTGTATAGCTATAAACTTCCCTCTTAGAACTGCTTTTGCCGCTTCCCATAGGTTTTGGAACGTCATGTTTTCATTGTCATTTGTCTCTAGATATTTTTTGATTTCCCCTTTGATTTCTTCAGTGATCTCTTGGTTATTTAGTAACGTACTGTTTATCTTCCATGTGTTTGTGTTTTTTACGTTTTTTTCCCTGTAATTGATTTCTAATCTCATAGTGTTGTGGTCAGAAAAGATGCTTGATATGATTTCAATTTTCTTAAATTTACTGAGGCTTGATTTGTGACCCAAGATGTGATCTATCCTGCAGAATGTTCCATGTGCACTTGAGAAGAATGTGTAATCTGCTGGTTTTGGCTGGAATGTCCTATAAATATCAATTAAATCTATCTGGTCTATTGTGTCATTTAAAGCTTGTGTTTCCTTATTAATTTTCTGTTTGGATTATCTGTCCATTGGTGTAAGTAACGTGTTAAAGTCCCCCACTATTATTGTCTTACTGTCGATTTCCTCTTTTATAGCTGTTAGCAGTTTCCTTATGTATTGTGGTGCTCCTAAGTTGGGTGCATATATATTTGTAATTGTTATGTCTTCTTCTTGGATTGATCCCTCAATCATTATGTAGTGTCCTTCCTTGTCTCTTGTAACATTCTTTATTTTAATGTCTATTTTATCTGATATGAGTATTGCTACTCCATCTTTCTTTTTATTTCCATTTGCATGGAATATGTTTTTCCATCCCCTCACTTTCAGTCTGTATGTGTCCTTAGGTCTGAAGTCGGTCTCTTGTAGACAGCATATATCTGGGTCTTGTTTTTATATCCATTCAGCAAGCCTGTGTCTTTTGGTTGGAGCATTTAATCCATTCACATTTAAGGTAATTATCGATATGTATGTTCCTATTATCATTTTCTGAATTGTTTGGGTTTGTTTTTGTAGGTCCTTTTCTTCTCTTGTGTTTCCCACTTAGAGAAGTTCCTTTAGTATTTGTTGTAGAGCTGGTTTGGCGGTGCTGAATTCTCTTAGCTTTTGCTTGTCTGTAAAGCTTTTGATTCCTCCATCGAATCTGAATGAGATTCTTTCTGGGTACAGTAATCTTGGCTGTAGGTTCTTCCCTTTCATCAGTTTAAGTGTGTCATGCCACTCCCTTCTGGCCTGTAGAGTTTCTGCTGAGAAATCAGCTGTTAACCTTATGGGAGTTCCCTTGTATGTTATTTGTCATTTTTCCCTTGCTGCTTTCAATAATTTTTCTTTGTCTTTAATTTTTGCCAATTTTATTACTATGTGTCTCGGTGTGATTCTCCTTGGGTTTATCATGTATGGGACTCTCTGTGCTTCCTGGACTTGGGTGGCTATTTTCTTTCCCATGTTAGGGAAGTTTTGGACTATAATCTCTTCAAATATTTTCTCGGGTCCTTTCTCTCTGTCTTCGCCTTCTGGGACCCCTATAATGCGAATGTTGTTGCATTTAATGTTGTCCCAGAGTTCTCTTAGGCTGTCTTCATTTCTTTTCATTCTTTTTTCTTTATTCTGTTCTGCAGCAGTGAATTCCACCATTCTGTCTTCCAGGTCACTTATCTGTTCTTCCGCCTCAGTTATTCTGCTATTGATTCCTTCTAGTGTATTTTTCGTTTCAGTTATTGTATTGTTCATCTCTGTTTGTTTGTTCTTTAATTCTTCCAGGTCTTTGTTGAACATTTCTTGCACCTTCTTGGTCTTTGCCTCCATTCTTTTTCCGAGGTCCTGGATCATCTTCACTATCATTATTCTGAATTCTTTTTCTGGGAGGTTTCCTATCTCCACTTCATTTAGTTGTTTTTCTTGGGTTTTATCTTGTTCCTTCACTGGGTACATAGCCCTTGGCCTTTTCATCTTGTCTTTCTTTCTGTGAATGTGGTTTTTTTCCACAGGCTGCAGGATTGTAGTTCTTATTATTTCAGTTACTCAAGTAATATTTGATTATATTTTCATTGTAAAAATGTTAAATGGTACAGAACTATACAGAAAAGACAAAAGTTCCATTTTTTGGCCCTTAATATCATCTCCATTGACCCCATTTCATCCCCCAAATTATAACCTCTTTATCTTCTATAGAAAGATCTTTTTATATTAATTTACATATGTATGTGTAGATACATAAGTGTATAGTTCTGTTTTTTAGTATGAATAGGATCATTATATAATATGAGTTAGCCCACAAATTTTTTTTGTTTTGTTTCATTTTTTTACTTAATGTGCCAAAGATTTTTCTGTTTCAGTACATATAGAGTAACACACTTTTTTAAAAAATATTTTTGAAATATAGTTAATTTACCATGTTGTGTTAGTTTCAGATGTACAGCAAAGTGATTCCGTTATATTTATATATAGTGTATGTATATATATTATTTTTCTGATTCTTTTCCATTATAGGTTATTACAAGATATTGAGTATAGTTCCCTGTGCTGTACAGTAGGTACTTGTTGTTTATCTGTTTTGTTTATAGTAGTGTGTTTAAGTTAATCCCAAATTCCTAATTTATCCTCCCTCCTTTCTCCTAATACATTCTTTTCTAATAGCTGCCTCTTTTTCTTTAGTATGGAAGTAACACTATGATTTAGTCATTCCCTTACTGATGAATATTTAAGTTGTTTCTCTTCTTTATTTTTTTTTGTAAAGAAACTCTGCTACAGTAAACCTTCTTGCAGACATCCTTGTGCCTGTATGAGAATATTTCTTTAGGACATAGATAACTATAAATGGTATTGATAAGTCATAGACTAGATGCATTTCTAAATTTAATATATTCTACCAAGTTACCCTTCCAAAAAGCTGTATCAGCTTATCCCCCCCACAATAATGTTTGAGATTTTTTCATTATTGAACTACATCTGCATTCCTAGGAAAAAACTTTACTTATATTATATTGTTCTTCTGATGTACTATTGTCTTTTTTTTTTTTTCTTTTTCTTTTTGGCCACACCATGCGTCATGTGAGATCTTAGTTCCCTGACCAGGGATTGAACCCATGCCCTCTGCAGTGGAAGCACAGAGTCTCAACCACTGGATCACCAGGGAAGTCCCACTTCTGATGTTCTGTTGAATTTGATTTGTTACTGTTTTTTCTGGAATCTTGGGACTATATTCATATCTGAGATTGCATTAGATTTCTGCTACAAGTTTTGATATCAAGATTATGCTAGTCTAGCAAAATTGAGTGAAATATGTTCCATGTTTTTCTATGCTCTGGAACAGTCTAAATCCCAGAGTAGTTATGTGATCCATGGAGTTCTAATTCAATTAGCTTATAAAATCTAGGCACATTCTGGGAGTGCTTTGACAAGTTTTAAATTTTCTTCTACAGTCATGGGCATATTTATACTTTCTTCATCTTTGATAAATTTTGATCATTTATGTGTTTCTAGAAAATCATTCATTTTACCCAGATTTTACAGCTCTTAGCTCAGAGTTCAACATAATAATCTACATATAAGGGCTTCCCTAGTGGCACAGTGGTTAAGAATCTGCCTGCCAATGGAGGGGACACGGGTTAGAGCCCTGGTCCGGGAAGATCCCACATATCGCGGAGCAACTAAGCCCATGCGCCACAACTACTGAGCCTGCGCTCTAGAGCCTGTGAGCCACAACTACTGAGCCCACTGAAGCCCGTGTGCCTAGAGCCCATGCTCCACAACAAGAGAAGCCACCGCCATGAGAAGCCTGCGCACCACAATGAAGAGTAGCCTCTGCTTGCTACAACTAGAGAAAGCCCACACACAGCAATGAAGACCCTATGTAGCCAAAAATAAATAAACAAAATAAACAAATTAAATATAATAACAATCTACCTATAAATCCTGTAAATCTGCTCTTTATCTATGGTTATATTCCTTTCCTCATTCCATACTGTTTGTTTTTTCCTCTTTTTTTTTTCTTGATTATCTTTGCAAAAGGTTTTTTCTCTTTTTCTTGTGTTTTAAACAAATATCTCAATTTACTTAGAAAACTTACTAATTTTCTCTTTTCTAAAAACTATTCTGTTTTAATCTTGATCAATTCCTTCTTCCTACTTTTCTTAGTCATATTTTCTTGGCTCTCTTTTTAACTTCTAGTTGAACAGTTTATTTATATTCTTTTTTTCTTATTTAAAGCTCCTAATTGTTCTATGTATGCAACCTTGACCTCTGACTTATGTAATGTTCTCATTATCATTGTTTTCTAAATAATCTGTAATTGCAGTTTTGATTTCTCTTTGATCCAAAAGTTATGTAGGAGTGTGGTGGAGTTTTTTTCTTTCTTTTTAAGGTTTTGGAAATAATATTTAGTTTCTCCGTATTTTGGTCCAAGATTGTAGCCTGCATGATTTCTTCTCCTTGGAATATGTTAAAATTTCTCTTGTGGCCTAATAGGTGACACCCTTAGCAAATGTTCCATGGGCTTAGAACAGAAGATAGATTCTCTGCAGGGAATGAAGTGTGACATATATCTGTAGTTGGGAAAATATTTTGATACAACCTAATTCAAGTAAGTCCACTGAATTAACAAAGGGAATTTTTAACTCACAGAAGAGTGTGGGGTTTTTTTGGGTTTTTTGCTTTTTGTTTTTTTTTAATTGCAAGGGCCAGGCTTTGTTGAGCTTTTAGAAGAAGGAGAAGGAGGAAGACAAGGAGGAAGAGGAAGGAAGGAAGTTAGGTTGCTCACAATTCCAGAAACTAGGGCTTAAATATCAAGAGCCAATTCTGGAGGACTAGCTAACTATAGAGATTCATACTACGGATCCTAGACTTGAGAAGACACAAGAAATGGTAGAAAACCAATCTTCTATACTCAAACAGATAAGCGTATGAGGTAGGATGGAGAAGGATTGAGACAGGTAAGAAAGTGAGATACAGGTGAGTATTGCTGAGTGGGGCCCTGGTCCTGCCTCCTTCTAATGTTGAAACACTGAAAAGGGAAAGGGGAGACTTAGGTTTGAGGGTCTGAAGAAAGCCTGTTTCTCCCCTGGAGCCCTAGGAGGAAGGAACTCTCCAACTGTTCTGCCAACATGGGGTGACCATCATGGAGTAGATATGGTGGCCAGGCTGACCTAGACAAAGCAAGGACCCTGGTGGGACTCCAATGACAGTGAAGAAGGCTGGTGGGAGAGTTCACTAGGGCTAGGGGTACAGGGACCTGTATTAGACAGTCAAAGGCTGGATGATCCAAAGCCACAGCCAGATGTCAGGAGAACTGCCAGAGCTGAGGTGAGGCCCAAGGCTCCCCAGGACCCTCTGGCACAGGTCAGGGCAAGAAAACAGACTAGCTGTGATCCTTGATTTCCTTGGCCACCACCAAAGACCAAGCAGGACAAGGCTATGCAGTAAAAGCCAAAACCATGAGGTCACTGAGCTTTTTAAACCCAAAAGAAACTCAGGAAAATGGGAAAGGTAACCTTGGTAGTGAAAAATTTTCTTCACATTTAATATCTCTGGGATGGGATGAGAGTCGCAGTCAATGGCCTCTTAGAGTCACTTTCAGTGGCCAGTTTGTAGTCATCACATAGTTGTCATTTATGTGTGAAAATCAAAAGTACCAGCTTCAAAACTCACAGATTGATGGCTGTCACAGCTTGGAAGAAAGTGTCAGAGCAATAGAAAAGCAGTGACCACCTTTTGGAATAAAGTTGTTGTGGGTGAGAGAAGCCATCAATTATGAGCCAAACATGATCCAAAAGTACGTGTTGTCAGTCTGGCTCACCAGGAAGCAGACTCTGACATGGAGATAACCATGCAGAAGATTTATTAGGAAAAGTCCTTGGGTCAAACCTATGGAAGGGAACAGAACTGGGTAGAAAGGAAAACTGGGCTGTGATGTAGTCACAATGAAGGATTCAGCCCAACCCAGGGGGAGTTCTGAAGCTGAGATGATCCTTTACAGTAGTTCCAAGTTGGGGCAGAGGCCAAGGCTTTCCACCCATGTGTCAGCCAGCTTTTAGAAGGAGGCAGAACCTTGGGTGAGGTGGCCCTCTTCAAACGAGGCAATCCTCAACAGGGGCTAACAGGTCAGGGCTGTCTGCCAGCAACACTCCTAACAGCTGAGGGAATAAGGGCTTCCTTACTGAAGGAGAATTGGGGTGAGACACCATCCCTTTCACCCCAGAATCCTGGCCCTACCTAATGGACAATTCAGCTTAAAAAGAGCCCAGCCCCAATGGCTTTTGGAATTTTTATGGATTCATTTTAAGAAATGTTGGGCCACCAAAGCTCTTGATGGCATAGAGGATAATATTATGTGGAAAACACAACACTAACGATTAAAAAAAAAATGATACTCCCAGAAAATGGTGCTCCATGAGGCTCTGTAGGCATGAAAGACAGACCCACACCCAGAATAGGATCTATTGTTGTGAAGACAAGTTGGTCTCCTGGAGAACCAGTGCCATATCAGGGGCTCAGCATTGGTTTCTGTTGCTGGCAAGCTGCACGTTCAGGGGGCAATAGCTGTATCAGTCTTTTCAATGTCGATGTCCATAAGAATAATTTTTTCCTAAGAATTATTTTAAATTGTTGTTGTTAAGTCTTTTGAAGCAAGGGAAACATTTATTAATAACCTTGAATATATCTTTTAAAATTCAGTTGATGCCATGGAGGTTCTTAATCTTGAGTCTATGGGTAGAATTCAGAAAGTTTGTAAAGTTGGACGGGAAAAAAGTACATCTTTATCTTTAAAAATCTGTAAATGAAATTTCACATTTCCTTCAAGTCTGGATGTAAGTTACACACTACAGCAGCGGTCCCCAACAGTCTTGGCCCCAGGGACCGGTTTCATGGAAGACAATTTTTCCACGGATGGTTTCAGGATGATTCAAGTGCCTTACATTTATTGTACTTTATTCTTTATTCTTCTTCTTATTACATTGTAATACGTAATGAAATAATTCTACCGCTCACCATAATGCAGAATGAGCGGGAGCCCTGAGCTTGTTTTCACTTGCCACTCACTGATAGGGTTTTGATAGGAGTCTGCAAGCAATTGATTTTTTATGGTCTCTGTGCAGTCAGACCTCTCTGCTAATGATAATCTGTATTTGCAGCCGCTCCCCAGCGCTAGCATCCCCCGCCTCAGCTCCACCTCAGATCATCAGGCATTACGTTCTCATAAGGCCTGTACAACCTAGATCCCTCACACGTGCAGTTCACGGTAGGGTTGGCTCTCCTGTGAGACTCTCATGCCGCCGCTGATCTGACAGAAGGTGGAGCTCAGACAGTAATTGTGAGCAATGGGGAGCGGCTGTAAATACAGATGAAGCTTCGCTCACTCACCTGCTGCTCACCTCCTGCTGTGCAGCCTGTGTCCCAGGGGTTGGGGACTCCTGCACTACAGGGATATTAGCAGCACCTATGACTGTCACTAAGGGAAGTCACAGGCATTTTTATTCTATATTACAGTTATGTGGTAGATATCTTAAAATATTGCTTATGCTCATCATTGTTTTAAAACTGTTGGATTCAGTGGATCTGCTACTGGATCTCAATATTTCATGTGTTAATAAAGAAGCACATTTGGTACCAATATTATATTTTAAATATTTTGATAGTTATACATACTTGAATACAATACTCTGTGATTTATTGATTTATTTTTATTGGAGTATAGTTGACTTACAATGTTGTGTTAATTTTTGTTGTACATCAAAGTGATTCCGTTATATATACATAACATATGTATATATTCTTTTTCATAATTTTTTCCATTATGTTTTATTACAGGATTTTGAATACAGTTCCCTGTGCTCTACAGTAGGACCTTATTGTGTATCCATTTTATATATAGTAGTTTGTATTTGTTAATCCCAAACTCCTAATGTACTATGTGTTCTATTTTATGCATTTCAAAATCTGTTCTGCAAAGGAGTCCAGAGGCTTCACTAAATTGCCAAAAGGATCGAGGATCAGGTAAGATCAAGATCCCCTGCTCGAGAGTGCAAGATTATTCATGCAGACAGCTTTCCACCATCCTTTTAAGTAAAAGTTCTTTTTCTTTTGCCTCCTCCCCCTACCCTAGCCCTTTTCTTCAAGTTTTTGTGGTCCTTCGTTGTCCTGGTCTCTGCTCAGAGGCTGCCAGGAAGATGCGTGTGGGTATATGCAGAGGTTATTAGGGCTTCGACCAGGCAGTGCCCCAAGGGACGGGGAAGCACGGGAAACTCATTCGTATCCGATTCCTCCATTTCACATCAAATCACACCACATGCCTGAACTGTGAGGACACTCTTCCAGATAATCTGAGGGCACCAAAGCTGCCTTTCAGTTTCAGCTTTATTCTTCCCTCCCAGCAAGCCCAGGGTTTTTTGCCTGATCAGACAAGCTTTTGCAATGAGGTGCACAAGAATTGCTTTCCTCCTTGGCAAACATTCACAGCTTCTCCTTGGTCAGTTCCAGGAAATGCTAATAAGTGCTATTCATTGGGATCTGATTTGCATACTTTATGGATTATTTGTGGTTTGTAGCTAATGGGGATCAAAGCTTGCACAGATAACCCCACCGCACCTAACCCTGCAGGGCCCTGGATTATCCCAGTCTGCTTTTCCATGCTTGGTGTAAACAGGTTTATCATGCTAGGGCCTGGACGCCCTGCAAATGGAATTGACACACTTCCCCCAACTCCCGCATGGCACAAAGGAAGCCCTTCCCCTGAGCATGTTTGGGAGTGTGGCTGCGTGACATGGGGTGCTGTGTGATTTAGTCCACGGTAGATTTTCGCCGGCACCCTTGCCCTCAAGCCAGGCAATCACAAGCATGCTGGCATTAGAATTCCAAAGAGGTTTTCTTGGTTTTGTTCAGGGATTTTTTTTTTTTTCTTCAAATCACAGCCTTTAAGTGCTCTTTGTGTTTATAATTAGCCATAAGCCCTGGGATGGCTCAATTCACATCACCATGCAGGCGCCTTCCCGTCCCCCTTGCTTGCCCGAGTGCTGTTAATTAGCCCTGCAAAGATCAGCAAGCGTGATTGGCAGCAGCTTTTGCAAAAAGGCTCCCAACCCTCTCGGCAACAAAGAAAACTGTCTTCACATCTTGGCGTTATAGCTGTCATCTGGATTCTTTGCATTTTCCCTCTGCCACTGCTGAGGATTTCATGGATGCATTTATTTATTTTGAAATATTAGCACCAATGTTTTGGTAGAAATTTATGTCTTGCAGTTGAGAAAGAATGTCATGTTTGAAATTTGTCACAACTCTAAGAAGGGATAGAATGGGGGCAGGACAATTCATTTTTAGATGAAGAATAGGGTTAAGAGTTTGGGAAACTGTTTGGCAGTATCACTAGAGCTAAACACAGATATACCCTATGATCCAGCAATTCCACTCCCAGATAATTCCCACAGAAGCGTGGTGTATGTATGTTTCCCTCCCGAAAAGTACTAAGATGTGCCTAGCTGCAAACTGGAAACTGACCAAATACCCATCAATGATATCATGATTTTTTAAATTGTACTGAATTCACACAGTGGAACACTATACAGCAGTGAGAACACAAACTACAATTACACACAACAACATGGATGAATCTCAGAAAGGTAAAGTTGAGTGAGAGAAGGTAGACAAAAGAGAATATGCTGTATCATTCTGTTTATATAAAGAATAAAAATCGTTTAAAAACTAACCTATGTTATTAGTCCAAGCAGTGCTTAACTTTGGAGGAGAAGGAACAGCAGTGACTAGAAGAGTTTCCTGGGTGTTGGTAATGTTCTATTCCTTGATCTGTGGGTTGGTTTGGGGAGAATGTTTAGTGCATGAAAATGTATTGAGCTGTAAATTGGTATGTGTACTTTTCTACATATATATTGTACTTTAGTCAATAGAAAAAAAAATGGGGCTATGTTACTTCTTCAGTAGGAGTAGTAATTGGAAAAGACAAGGTTGATTTTGTCTCCCTGGCCAGCCAAACCAGGCCTGGGATGTGGTATCCCTGAATCCTGCCTTGAGAACTGGCATCCCTCGGCCATGGACAGTGGTCCTGAGAGCCATGGGTATCATCATAGCCAGATCTCATATGAGAACCAGGTAGATGACCTGAAGAATTGTTAACTGTGGAGGGAAACCAGAGACTGGAGCCAAACGGAATGTGACTATGTGCAGGACTTACCAAATTCATCCCCTAGGCTCTCTAGGCATGGTGGCTAGGACCTGGGAATGTCTTAAAATCCTATGAAAATTTTTGAGAGCTTATAAAAACATGTAATGACTCCAAAATGCAAAACAGAAAATTATATAATCAAAATCAATAAATGTTTAATTGAATATCTACAAAACATATGTCAAGTAATTCAGTGTTTCTCAAACATTAATGAAGATACAAAACATCTGAGGATCTTGTCTGCATACAGATTCTGATTCTGTCGATCTGGAGCAGAGCCTGAGATTCTGCATTTCTCACAAGCACCCAAGTGATGCTGATGCTTCCAGTCCATGGACCACACTTTGAACAGCAAAGAAATAGTTAACTGCAGGTCAATTCAATTCTAACATAGTTATAAATATAATAGATACCAAAAATATAGATGAATATTTTATTTTTACAAAACTCAAAATAACGTTTTTCACTAAGGCTGCTGCTGCAGCCAACAAGAAACCTGTGTGCAAGCACAGGTCACTATCCACACCTCTCCTCCTGGGAGTCTGTGCAGCCCATTACTGCCAGGGTCCCGTGATGCAGGGACACTTCCCTGGGAGAACACATGGTGCAACTCAGGCTGTTGAAACATCACGCCGACCTCTGCCGCCACAGGCTCATCCTGCGTTCCATACCGCTCCCTCCCCACAGCCAGAGTGAGCCAGAGTCCCCTAACCTGCTGCTCACCTCCTGCTGTGCAGCCTGTGTCCCAGGGGTTGGGGACTCCTGCACTACAGGGATATTAGCAGCACCTATGACTGTCACTAAGGGAAGTCACAGGCATTTTTATTCTATATTACAGTTATGTGGTAGATATCTTAAAATATTGCTTATGCTCATCATTGTTTTAAAACTGTTGGATTCAGTGGATCTGCTACTGGATCTCAATATTTCATGTGTTAATAAAGAAGCACATTTGGTACCAATATTATATTTTAAATATTTTGATAGTTATACATACTTGAATACAATACTCTGTGATTTATTGATTTATTTTTATTGGAGTATAGTTGACTTACAATGTTGTGTTAATTTTTGTTGTACATCAAAGTGATTCCGTTAATTACTGCCAGGGTCCCGTGATGCAGGGACACTTCCCTGGGAGAACACATGGTGCAACTCAGGCTGTTGAAACATCACGCCGACCTCTGCCGCCACAGGCTCATCCTGCGTTCCATACCGCTCCCTCCCCACAGCCAGAGTGAGCCAGAGTCCCCTAATCAGCCGCTCCTTTAACTCCCTGTGTGAAAAACAGACAAAAGAGGGTGACTTACATGCAAAGGTGGGGCCAAATCCAAAGCTGAACCCCAGGAGCTGTGCAAACAAAGAAGAGAAAGGGAAATCTCTCCAGGCAGCCTCAGGAGCAGTGGATTAAATCTCCACAATCAACTTGATGTACCCTGCATCAGGGGAATACCTGAATAGACAGCGAATCATCCCAAAATTAGACAGTGGACTTTGGGAGCAACTGTAGACTTGGGAGCCGTGTGGCTGACAGGGTCTTTGTGCTCTGGCCAGGTGTCAGGCCTGAGTCTCTGAGGTGGGAGAGATGAGTTCAGGACATTCATCCACCAGAGACCTCCCGGCCCCACGTAATATCAATCGGTATGAGCTCTCCCAGGGATCTCTGTCTTGACACTAAGACCCAACTCCACTCAATGACCATGAAGCTCCAGTGCTGGACACCCCATGCCAAACAACTAGCAAGGCAGGAACACAACACCACCCATTAGCAGAGAGGCTGCCTAAAATCATAATAAGTTCACAGACACCCCAAAACACACCACCAGATGCAGTCCTGCCCACCAAAAAGACAAGATCCAGCCTCATCCACCAGAACACAGGCACCAGTCCCCTCCACCAGGAAGCCTACACAACTCACTGAACAAACCTTAGCCACTGGGGACAGACAACAAAAACAACAGAAACTACGAACTTGCAGCCTGCGAAAAGGAGACCCCAAACACAGTAAGTTAAGCAAAATGAGAAGACAGAGAAACACACAGCAGATGAAGGAGCAAGATAAAAACCCACCAGACCAAACAAATGAAGAGGAAATAGGCAGTCTACCTAAAAAAGAATTCAGGGTAATGATAGTAAAGATGATCCAAAATCTTGGAAATAGAATGGAGAAAATACAAGAAACATTTAACAAGGACCTAGAAGAACTAAAGAGCAAACAAACAATGATGAACAACACAATAAAGGAAATTAAAAATTCTCTAGAAGGAATCAATAGTGGAATAACTGAGGCAGAAGAATGGATAAGTGACCTGGAAGATAAAATAGTGGAAATAACTATTGCAGAGCAGAATAAAGAAAAAAGGATGAAAAGAATTGAGGACAACCTCAGAGACCTCTGGGACACCATTAAACACATCAACATTCAGATTATAGGGGTGCTAGAAGAAGAAGAGAAAAAGAAGGGGACTGAGAAAATATTTGAAGAGAATATAGTTGAAAACTTCCCTAATATGGGAAAGGAACTAGTCAATCAAGTCCATGACGCGCAGAGAGTTCCATACAGGATAAATCCAAGGAGAAACATGCCAAGACACATATTAATCAAACTATCAAAAATTAAGTACAAAGAAAAAATATTAAAAACAGCAAGGCAAAAGCAACAAATAACATACAAGGGAATCCCCATAAGGTTAACAGCTGCTGTTTCAGCAGAAACTCTGCAAGCCAGAAGGGTGTGGCCAGACATATTTAAAGTGATGAAAGGAAAAAACATACAACCAAGATTACTTTACCCAGCAAGGATCTCATTCAGATTCAACTAAGAAAGTAAAACCTTTACAGACAAGCAAAAGCTAAGAGAATTCAGCACCACCAAACCGGCTTTACAACAAATGCTAAAGGAACTTCTCTAGGCAAGAAACACAGAAGGAAAAAACCTACAAAAACAAACAAAAACAATTAAGAAAATGGTAATAAGAACATACATATCAATAATTACTTTAAATGTAAATGGATTAAATGCTCCAACCATAAGACATAGACTGGTTGAATGGATACAAAAACAGGAGCTGTATATATACTGTCTACAAAAGACCTACTTCAGACCTAGGGACACATACAGACTGAAAGTGAGGGGATGGAAAAAGATATTCCATGCAAATGGAAATCAAAAGAAAGCTGGAGGAGCAATTCTAATATCAGACAAAATAGACTTTAAAATAAAGACTATTACAAGAGACAAAGAAGGACACTACATAATGATGAAGGGATCGATCCAAGAAGAAGATATAACAATTGTAAATATTTATGCACCCAACATAGGAGCACCTCAATACACAAGGCAAATGCTAATAGCCATAAAAGGAGAAATCGACAGTAACACAATAATAGTAGCAGACTTAAACACCCCATTTTCACTAATGGACAGATAATCCAAAATGAAAAGAAATAAGGAAACACAAGCTTTAAATGATATATTAAGCATGATGGACTTAATTGATATTTATATGACATTCCATCCAAAAACAACAGAATACACTTTCTTCTCAAGTGCTCATGGAACATTCTCCAGGATAGATCATATCTTGGGTCACATTTCAAGCTTGGTAGATTTAAGTAAACTGAAATTGTATCAAGTGTCTTTTTGACTACAACATTATGAGACTAGATATCAATTCCAGGAAAAAATCTGTAAAAAATACAAACACATGGAGGGTAAACAATACGCTACTAAATAACCAAGAGATCATTGAAGAAATCAAAGAGGAAATTAAAAAATACCTAGAGACAAGTGAAAATGAAAAGACAACAACCCAAAACCCATGGGATGCAGCAAAAGCAGTTCTAAGAGGGAAGTTTATAGCAATACAATCTTACCTGAAGAAACAAGAAAAATCTCAAATAAACAACCTAACCTTACACCTAAAGCAATTAGAGAAAGAAGAACAAAAATCCCCCAAAGTTAGCAGAAGGAAAGAAATCATAAAGATCAGATCAGAAATCAATGAAAAAGGAAGCGATAGCAAAGATCAATAAAACTAAAAGCTGGGTCTTTGAGAAGATAAACAAAATTGATAAACCAGTAGCCAGACTCATCAAAAAAAAGGGGGGGGGAGAAGACTCAAATCAGTAGAATTAGAAATGAAAAAGGAGAAGTAACAACTGACACTGCAGAAATACAAAGGATCATGAGAGGTTACTACAAGCAACTCTATGCCAATAAAATGGACAACCTGGAAGAAATGGACAAATTCTTAGAAAAGCACAACGTTCCGAGACTGAACCAGGAAGAAATAGAAAATATAAACAGACCAATCACAAGCACTGAAATTGAAACTGTGATTAAAAATTTTCCAAAAAACAAAAGCCCAGGACCAGATGGCTTCACAGGCGAATTCTATTAAACATTTAGAGAAGAGTTAACATCTATCCTTCTCAAACTCTTCCAAAATATAGCAGAGGGAGGAACACTCCCAAACTCATTCTATGAGGCCACCATCACCCTGATCCCAAAACCAGACAAAAATGTCACACACAAAAAAAACTACAGGCCAATATCACTGATGAAAATAGATGCAAAAATCCTCAACAAGATATGAGCAAAGAGAATCCAACAGCACATTAACAGGATCATACACCATGATCAAGTGGGGTTTATCCCAGGAATACAAGGATTCTTCAAATCAATCAATACTCACATTAATCAATGTGATACTCCATATTAACAAATTGAAGGATAAAAACCATATGATAATCTCAATAGATGCAGAAAAACTTTCGGCAAAATTCAACACCCATTTATGATAAAAACCCTGCAGAAAGTAAGCACAGAGGGAACTTACCTCAACGTAATAAAGGCCATGTATGACAAACCCACAGCCAACATCATTCTCAATGGTGAAACACTGAAACCATTTCCACTAAGATCAAGAAGAAAAGGTTGCCCACTCTCACCATTATTATTCAACATAGTTTTGGAAGTTTTAGCCACAGCAATCAGAGAAGTAAAAAAAAATAAAAGGAATCCAAATCAGAAAAGAAGAAGTAAAACTGTCACTGTTTGCAGATGACATGATATAATACATAGAGAATCCTAAAGATGTTACCAGAAAACTACTAGGAGTAATCAATAAATCTGGTAAAGTAGCAGGATACAAAATTAATGCACAGAAGTCTCTTGCATTCGTATACACTAATGATGAAAAATCTGAAAGAGAAATTAAGGAAACACTCCCATTTACCATTGCAACAAAAAGAATAAAATACCTAGGAATAAACTTACGTAAGGAGACCAAAGACCTGTACACAGAAAACTATAAGACACCGATGAAAGAAATTAAAGATGATACAAATAGATGGAGAGATATACCATGTTCTTGGATTGGAAGAATCAACATTGTGAAAATGACTCTACTACCCAAACAATCTACAGATTCAATGCAATTCCTATCAAACTACCAATGGTATTTTCCACAGAACTAGAACAAAAAATTTCACAATTTGTATGGAAACACAAAAGACCTGAAGATTGCCAAAGCAATCTTGAGAAAGAAAAATGGAGGTGGAATAATGAAGCTCTCTGACTTCAGACTATATTACAAAGCTACAGTAATCAACATAGTATGGTACTGGCACAAAAGAAGAAATATAGATCAATGGAACAGGATAGAAAGCCCAGAGATAAACCCACACACGTATGGTCAGCTTATCTTTGATAAAGGAGGCCACAATATAAAATGGAGAAAAGACAGCCTCTTCAGTAAGTGAGGCTGGGGAAACTGGACAGGTACATGTAAAAGAATGAAATTAGAACACTCTCTAACACCATACAAAAAAATAAACTCAAAATGGATTAAAAAACATTTTTATTATGATAAAACATACATAACATGAAATTTAACATTTTAACCATTTTCAAAAACACAGTTCACTAGCATTAAGTACATTTACGTTATTGTACAACCATCATCACTACCCATCTGCAGAATCTTTTTTTTTGTTGTTGCTGCGGTACGTGGGCCTCTCACTGTTGTGGCCTCTCCCGTTGCGGAGCACAGGCTCCGGACGCGCAGGCTCAGCGGGCCCATGGGCCCAGCCACTCTGCGGCATGTGGGATCCTCCCAGACCAGGGCACGAACCGGTGTCCCCTGCATCGGCAGGCGGACTCTCAACCACTGCGCCACCAGGGAAGTCCTGCAGAATCCTTTCATCTTCTCAAACTGAAACTTCGTACCCATTGAACAATCACTCCCATCCCCTCCTCTCCCCAGCCTCTAGCAAGCACTATCCTATATACTGTCTCTATGAATTTGGCTTCCCTATGCCCCTCATATAAATGGAATCATACAATATTTGTCCATTTGTGACTGGCTTATTTCACTAAGGATAATGTCTTCAGGTTCATCCATGTTATAGCATGGATCAGAATTTCCTTCCTTTTTTAGACTAAATAATATATTCCATCGTATGGATGGACCACATTTTGTTTATCTATTCATCCATCTATGGACATCTGGGTTGTTTCCACCTTTTAGCTATTGTGAATAATGCTGCTGTACATATGGATATACAAATATCTATTCAAATCCTGGTTTTCAAACCTCTTGGGTATACATGCAGAAGTGGAATTGCTGGTATTCCTGTGTTTAATTTTTTGAGGAACCACAGTAATAATTATTTAAAAACTTAGATGATCATTTTGATGACCCAGACGTTCACATCTCCCAGTGCTTATACCCTTGTGTGTCCCCTCCCACATTAACTGTGGGCCAGGCCTATCACTGCTTTGACTGATAAAATATAGACAAAACAATGCTATACCAATTCCAAAACTGGACCTTAATTGATGTGGCAGCTTCTACTGCCTTCCTTTTGGAAGGCTTCCTCTTGGCACAGTCCTACTTAGAACTTAGCCACCATGCCATGGGACAGTCCAAGTGGTCACCTAGAAAGGCCCACATGGAGAAGAACCAAGTGCCCCAGGTGACAGCCCCACCTGAGCTCCCAGTCAAGCACCAACTGATTCCAGATGCCCAGGCATCCCGGACATTTCAATTTCAGCTGAGCTCCTGGTCAGTGCTTCAGCTGATTATAGTTACCCACTGTCCCAGCTAATCCTACTTGGAGCAGAAGAACCACCCCATGAAAGATAATATACTGTTGTTTTAAGCCACTAAGTTTTGAGGTGATTTGTTATGCAGCATTAGCTAGCTGAAACAAAAACCCTTTCAAATGTTTTAGAGCAAGAGCAAAATGCATTACACCTAATGTAAGATTTGGTTAGAATTTAAGATATTTGATATAGAGTGAAATAGGCCCAGAGCCTTCAAAGAACTTAAATATCCTAGGCACTAACAAACAAACAAGTAAAAAGATGCAAAGCAGCTGGTAGGAGATGGGTCCCTAGAACCAACAGCCACAGCAGGAATTTTATAGCTGCTGTGGTTGTTGTTGTTTTGATTGAGTTAAAGGCTTGGCTGGCCCAGATCAGCATGCCAGTTAGCTGCTATCATCCTTATACTAAAGAAGGCAGCTGGGGATTTTTCCTCCTATGTGGCTTGGCATATGGCTTTCGGGGGATTTGAACTCTTAATTCCAAGCTTCTTTTTCCCCAGAAATTACCATGCAGCTGAGAGATAAGAATGAATTCAGCCAAGACTGTTCTCAGATTCCCATAAGCACAGAAAATAAACAGCCCGAACTTGAAGCCTTGAAAGCTGTGGCTGAGATGGGGCTCACTCACTTGGGCCCTGAGTCTCTGGCCCTCTCTCACTGCCAGACACTACAAGGAAAGCAGCTTCTGCCTTGCTCTGTTCTCCCAAGCTGGGGTACCATGACCCAGACCTGCAGGAACGGTCCTGGTCTTAGGCAGGAAGAATGGTGAGCAGTGGTTCACTCAATATTCAATAATATATACTGAGCACATACTATGTGCCAGGCAGGCACTATGCTGGGCACTGGGCATATGTTGGCAAATAAAATAGACGTGGTCCTTCCTGTCATGGAGACTGCGGCTCGGTGGAGGAGACGGATGACAAACACACAAGGACAATACAAGTGCTGCATTTGTTCATGCCTCAGGGGCCCTTTGCATGGTTTCATCTTTTTTTTTTTTAATATTTGTCTGTGCTGGCTCTTAGTTGTACCATGTGGAATCTAGTTCCCCAACCAGGGATCGAACCTGGACCCCCTGTACTGGACCCCCTGTATTGGGAGCTCAGGGTCTTAACCACTGGACCACCAGGGAAGTCCCTGATTTCTTCTTTTTTTTAATTAATTAATTAATTTCTTCATTAATTTTTGGCTGTGTTGGGTCTTTGTTATTTCGCGCAGGCTTTTCTCTAGTTGTGGCGAGGGGGGGTTACTCTTTGTTGTGGTGCACAGGCTTCTCATCACCGTGGCTTCTCTTGTTCTGGAGCACGGGCTCTAGGTGCATGGGTTTCAGTAGTTGTGGCACACAGGCTCAGTAGTTGTGGCGCACGGACTTAGTTGCTCCATGGCATGTGGGATCTTCCCGGACCAGGGATTGAACTCATGTCCCCTGCATTGGCAGGCAGATTCTTAACCACTGTGCCACCAGTGAAGTCCCCGATTTCGTCTTCTTGATGTTACTTTTTATTCTACTACATTTGTCATTGGGTGTCAGCTTAAACATAACATCCTCACCTTCCTTGCTGCCCACTCACCCTGACCCTCTCAGATTGTATTAGGTGTCCTTCCAGTGTGTTCCTCTGCCCAGCTCCATCACTGCATGAATACAATCTGAGAGGGTCAGGGTCGGGGGCTGCCTGAAGGTGGCATTCTCCATGTTGAATGTTAATGGACAGAGGAATGGAATGGGTGTGGCTGGGCAGAAAAGACAGCAAGGGTACAGGCGCAGAGGGGAGAAACATCTTGAACAGTCAGAGAACAAGAAGCCCTTGGGGGCGGGGAGGATAGAGGGGGAACGAGGAAGGGGGTGAGGTTAGCCTGGCAGTAGGACCCATTTGGTACACCACTGGACCCCAGCTTTGATGATTAGACCCTCTCTTGTTCCTTCTATCCTCCCGTCTCCGCATCCCACCCAGGACCTAGTAACCTGCTGTGTGACAGCCAGGATCCAGATTCACGACGAACAGGTGAACAGTTTTGTCGCTGTTGGTCATTTCTTTGGGAAGAATTTTTTGACTACCATGGAGAGTCTGAAGGTAAGCATTTTTCTCTTATGCTTCTTTTTGCCCCTGGTAACAGCGAGCTTTTAAAAAATCAGCATATGTCCATGAACTTTGAAGAACTGCAGCAAGGAATCCAGGAAATTCCATTGTTTGGACAACGGGCAAGGAAGGCAGCTTCCTCCCAGGAGCAGGCAGCACTTGCACCTAACCCTGCAATTAGACGGAAGGACAGACAGCCAGTTAGAGGAGGAGATTAGCATTTAACAGAACCCGGGTTTTTTCTGGCTTATTAGAAACCTCGGAGACCCAAATTTTGCTTTCCCCTTCCACAGTGAAAACTCGAATACTTCTTGTGGTTTCATCTGCTTTGTTAATTTAAAAACTTGGCCACTAAAATAGGATCCGTGATGCTGTAAAACCTGAAAGGGCGATTTTGGAAGAAGCACTGCAGTGGTAGATTTCCAGTTACCCTCCCAGGCTGCTCACCAAGGGGCAAACCAAGTTCCTTTTAACATGAACTGCTCAGCAAGAAATGTTTTGCCCACATTTAAACCCATACTCAGAGTCCCCTGTAGTCTTCAAATCTGTCTGTCATGCTGGATTTACACACACTCGCATCGTGGGGGCCTAGAGACTTGGAGGCACGGTGCTTCAGGAGGCCAGGATGGGGGCAAGTGCTACCGAGACATTGGGGAGAGGGGAGCAGGGGGACCTCCGATGAGTGCCGCATCCCTGTCATGTGCTGCCCCTTCAGTTGCCTGGGGCTTGGGGTCTGAGGGGAAGGGGCAAAGAGCAGCCAGAGAGGGCAGGATTAATGCCAGGATCATAGCCATCAGAAAGGGCAAAAAGCCACTTTGGGCCCACAGCGACATGACCCTCAAGGCTGAAGACAAGTTCTGGGATGAAAAGGAAGTAAGAGAGGTTGATTTTACAGTAGGGTTGCCAGATTTAGCAAATTAAAATACGGAGTTCTCAGTTAAATTTAAATTTCAGACAAAAAGATTACTTTAGTATAAGTATATCCCAAGTGTTGCATGGGATATACTTATACTAAAATTTTTTTTCATTGTCTAACTGAAATTTTAATGTAACTGGATGTCCTGCATTTAATCTTCCTTGTATGTCTCCAACTCACCAGTTCCTCCACCTGATGTCCCAGCCCACCCCTGTCCCTGGTGTTTTCTTTCCCCTTTCCTCTTCTCTGGCCC
Source organism: Neophocaena asiaeorientalis asiaeorientalis (assembly GCF_003031525.2). Classification (NCBI taxonomy): domain Eukaryota; kingdom Metazoa; phylum Chordata; class Mammalia; order Artiodactyla; family Phocoenidae; genus Neophocaena; species Neophocaena asiaeorientalis. The sequence continues at coordinate 1,690,201 of NW_020171988.1, forward strand.
TCCTTCTTCCTCTCATTCTTCCCCAGTGATACAAGAGAGGATCTTAAAACAGGTCCCAAATAACTGGAGCTATATTCAATTGAATACAGCTCATTCAATACTGTATATTCTCTTGCTTCCATTTGCATGTTTACTTCTTTGTGGCTGTCCAAAGCTAAAATTACCCCAAGCAATATACAACAGAGGAGGGGAGATATAGGGACAACTGCTTTAATAATTCAAGCAGCCCCTTCTGAAGTGCTGGAGAGTGTAAACTGTTCGCACCAGGCCCCCTATTTTGTTGGTACATCCTTGGAGAAATCCAGCTTGCAGCCTCCAGATCCAATGGTTGCCACCCACCCAAGCCTGAGCCCACTCAGTTACTTTCATCTGGGGAACAGGAGGAAATGGAAAACACGGGGGATAGGAGGCAGAGACAAAGCACCCAACTATTGCAGGGTGAGATCCAGGATCGTTGTAATTGCATTTATGTGAGTGTCAGAGTTTGCCTGTGGGGTGGTAGGTTGTAGGTGGTATTGGGGAAAACTTATCAACACAGAAGCTGACGATAGGTACTGGCGACCTAAACCAATGAGAAAAGTTAAATGAGTTTGATTATGTCGCAATAACTCTTATTATAGTCATTTTGGTGAGCCTTCTACCATGGATGCCTAATTACCATATGGTGCCATAATACTTATGTGTATCATTATATATGCCTTAAGTTAACGTTGTCATAAAGTGTAATTTGATTGCAACAGGAGATTCAGCATGTGTTGAATTGAGCCTTTGGAGTCTGTTACTCATGCAGGATGGAGCTCTCCTGCTCTGAGAAATTCAGCACAGCTATAGGCTGAGTCATGGTGAGAAGGCCGCGTTGGAAATGGCTCCCAATGACCCTCCACTTCCCAGCATTCATGCCTTTTGTAATCTGCCCCCTCCAGGGTACAGTGGGCCTCGTGACTCGTTTCTAACAAATAGAATACAACAAAAGTGATGGGATGGCACTTCTGAAACTGGTGTAAAATGCCTGTGCCTTCTTGCAGTCTCTCACTCTCTCTTACTCTGGGAAAAGCCAGCTGCCACGTCATAAGCTGCCCTATGGAGACGCCTACATGCCTGGACCCCAGCGAGGTCTCTGACCAACAGCCAGTGAGAACCTGAGACTTGCCAACAGCCAGGGAGTGAGCTTGGAAAAGGATCCACCCCCAGTTGAGCCTTGAGATGCAGGCAGCCCTCGTGGAACAATCTTGTGAGAAGCTCCAAACCAAAGGCATCCTGACCCACAGAAACTGAGATCATCATTACTACTAATAATAATTCATTAATATTAAATGTTGGTTGTTTTACGCTGCTCAACTTTGGGGTAATTTGTATGCAGCAACAGATAAAAGAATACGGTCACTTCCTGAGGACTGCACTTCTGTGGTATGTCACTGAGAGAGTGGTGAAAAGTCTAACGGTTGTATCTGACAGTGCAGACCCAGCAGCTGATGAGGAGGCCAGTGTGGGTGGTGATGTGCAGCTGGGGGCTGGGAAGGAAGAAAGACATGGAGGCTGGTGCTTTACTGCATCAACATTGCCAAGTTCTCAGGAGCTCTAGAAATGCTCCTGCCTGTCGCTAAACATTCCTGAAATCCTGCTATCATAACTCTGATTCCTGTTTGCAAACTGAATATCCCATCACCCGCCAGGGCCCGGAACTGCGCTTACCTCTCCCTTTGATTTGTGTTCTTGGCCAGGTCCCAGGCCACTCCTGTCTGAGGCTCCTCGGATGTGGACTCTTTAGGAAAGGATGCCCCGTTATTCAACGCTCTCAGTCTCTTGGCTCCAAGCCTTCCCTTCTGTCCTCAGCAGTGAGATGCTGGGGCTGGGGCTCCGCGGACCAAACCCGACTTTATCAGCCGCGCGCTGCCGGGGTCTGCCGACAGGGGGCGGTAGAGCGCGCTGCAGGGCTGGAGGTGGCGGGGCTGCTCCCTCCGCTTCCTCCCGGTTCCTGCTCGCACCAACCCAGCCTCACTTGCTCGCCCCATCTGCGCCAGTCCCCGTGGCAGCAGCTGAATCCAGTCTGCAGTTTCCTCGACACTCGCAGAGCCAGCTTCCTGGGGCCCCTCGGAGGCACCATGACCCGCTGAGCAGCACCTCGGAGATTGGAGTCCCAGCCACCAGATCCCTCCTCCGAGTTTCTAAGTTTGCGTAATTTCAGTCTCTCCCTTTATCTTGCGTCCCCCCAGCTTGGCGGGGCGCTGCTTCCCAGATGCTGCCTCCGTGATACTTTAGACTTCTGCTTGGCCTCTGCAGTTACCTCGTTAACAAGTCTTGCTCTTGCATCCTCTCTGTTATAAAAACAAGCCGCTTTGATTTCTGTCTCCTGCTTGTGCCCTGGCTGACACAGGGGTTCCCGCGCCACTCCTGGCCTCTGGCCAGCTTCCCATCTTACTCTTCCAAAAAGAGCTTCCCCCCGGGGCCGTGCACAGCCAGCCCTCCAAGGGAGTCCCCCCGACGTGTACCCCGGGCTGCTGTCATCACCCCAGTCCCAGCCATGCCCTCAGGGGAGAGACGGGGGAGGTGCAGACCAGAGACCGGCTAAGCTCAGAGCCAGTGGCAAAGGGGGAGGGGAGGGGGGAGGTCAGTGCAAAGAAGCGGGAGCCCAGCTCCGGAAGTGCTGGTGCCCAGTATGTCCAGCCTCAGCTGGAGTCACAGGTGATAGCAGAGAGCAGGGGAAGGTGAGAAGCAGCGCTGGCCGCCGGTCTGGGAACCGTGGGGGACTCCGACTCATCAGCTGCTAGCTGTTTCTACCTGCTTAAGGGGCACCTCCATGGCTGGCCATGTCCTGTCTTTCAAAGGGCAGGGAATTCCCTGGTGGTCCAGTGGTTAGGACTCTGCACTTTCACTGCCGAGGATGCTGGTTCAATCCCTGGTGGGGAACTAAGATTACAGGGCCAAAAAGCAAAACAAAAGGCAGTGTTACAAGCCTCCAACTGACAGGTGGCCCTGAGGCCATTAAAGGACTGTATTTCGTAATATTTTTGTGTGAGTTAGGGGACCCTTTTATAACACAATTGCTTAGGAGGGGAGGCCAGAATTTAAATTTAGATGTAAAACTCATTCTGTCAGGCAGTTTCTAAGCAGGAAAACAGAACCCAGTTTAAGTATTTAAACAGATGGGAATATGATGCAGTGAACTGGTTACACAGACGATGCAAAATCTGAGTGTTCAAAAGGGCCCTGGGGAGATTAGTGCCACAGGAAGCCACTGGCCTTTGAGGCAGGACAGAGGAAGAAGTGGTGCCCAGGTTGGGTTCTCTAGAAGCAGACAGGCATAGTTTGGGGTTCATGGTGTTTATTAGGGGTCAGCTCCTGGGAGGGAAAGGAGAAACAGGATGGCAGAGGAAGAAGCTGCCTTGTGATGCAGACCAAACAAAACCTCAGCCAGGTCTGGAGTGTTGCCCACCAGCATGTCCTGCACTCAGCCAAAATGGCTGGGCACTTAATACCCATCCCCTTGGTCAGGGGATGTGGGCTGGTTGGGAAGAGCATGACACTGCAAGGCTGACCCTGCAGGAGCTGATGGCTGGAGGTGGGCTGCCAGCTTCACCCCTGCCGTCGGGCAGCAGGTCCTTCCTTGAAGGGGACCTGAGCGTCTCATGTCTCCCACAGTAGTGTCACCAGAGCCCAGGGGAAGATGTTCCCTGATGGAGGCTGGACCCACCCTCGGTCTGAACGGCAGCGTTGAAGCCAGGCTCCTCATGGAGATTCTGTGCAAGGCAGAGGAGGAAAGAAATACCTGGCCTTGCCCTTCCTCCTGCTTATGATGTCTGACTAGTGGCTCCTACTGGCCAGCCCTGGTCAGGAAGAGCTGCCGGGGAGCTGGAGAAATCCAGCCTGCAGGTGTGAGCACCTTGAGCGGAGCTGGGGAAGGGAAAGGACTCTGCAAACAAACAAACCCAGGAAATCCTTTCAGCAACTTTTCTTCTTACTTTCTCCCCCCAGAGCAACAGGACTTAGAACCAGGGCCTACTGACTGCCAGCCCCCAACCTGTTGTGCTTCCCGTCAGAACAGGCCACGTTATCTCGTTGAGAAAAACCCCTTCAGGAACGAAGGCCTCACCCCCTCAGCTGCTGGGTCTTGTGCCCAAGACCATACCATACCCCTTTCTGTGGTGGCCAGTATCTAATGGCTGACTGAGGAGAGGTGTCTGCCATACTTTTCTTTATAGCACTTACTACCACCTGACCAATTATGTATAATGTGTTTATTGTGTCTCCACCACTCAAGAGCAGGAAGTTTGGCTTTGTTCATAGCTGTATATACACAGTGCCAGTGTTTGGCACACAGTGTGAATTCAATTAAATTTGTTAATGAATTCATTCATTCATCCGTTCATTCATTCACCAAGTGCTAAGCCCTAAGCCCCATCAGGGCCCTAAGCCCTGATGATATAATGGTGCAAGACCATATGGAGCCTTCCCAGGATAGACCCCTCCCCCATCTCCTCTGCTGTAGCTCCTCTCTGAAGTGCCCAGATCATAGTATCTCATGCCTACTTCCTGAGCTTTTCAGAGGCTAAAACCCACCACCACATGGAAGAAATTAACTACTTGATGATCATGAGCGTGTAGCCCCCAGACTTTTTGGTGCCTAAGGTTTGATCACCATCATCCAATCAGAGAATTGTGCATGAGCTGATCACAGACCCTGGGATGCTTCTCCCTCACTTGGCCCTTAACAATGCTTTGCTGAAACAAAACGTTCCAAGGAGTTCTTGTTTTTTGAGACAAGCCACCCATTCTCCTTGCGTGGCCCTGTAGTGAATGTTTCTCTGCTCCAAACTCTGATGTTCCAGTTTATTTTGCCTTACACACACAAACTTGTGTTTGGTAACAGTGATGCCTTTGGAAATTTCTGATCTACTGGGGAAATTAGACAAGTAGAAAAATAATGCTAACACAATGTGGCAGGTGCTGTACTGACGCATAGTTAACCAACGTGACTAACGTGTGCTGCCAAGGCAGAGCTTCATTGAGCAGGAGATAAGGGACTGCTTTCCCGAAGGGTTCCAGGCAGATGGGCCCTGGAACGGGTGAACCCCAGGATGGCCTGAGCAGCCAGGCAGGTGACTTCAGGGGTCTCTAGGACATCAGGATCAAGAGGACAATGAGACAGGGGAGGCCAGGCAAGCCCCTAAGATTCAGCACTACCGCTTCTGGAAACTTGGTCCTCAGAACAACAGCTTGAATGCGCAAAGACTCACGTACGAGGCAGATCACTGCCACATCGGTTCCAACGGCAGAAAATTAGAAGCAATGGCAGTGTTGATCAGAGGGAAACAGCTGAATAAATAAAGGCACTTCCATACTTTGGAACTACAGCTATTAAGAGGAGTTGCATTCGTCTACGTGTACCAACTTGGAAAGATCTACATGATACAACGCTAGATGGAAAGGGAGATTACAGAACGATATGCACATATTGATACCCATATTGTTCAAATATATGCACACGTGTGTTTATATAAATATAGAAAATCATCTAGAAGGAAACAGACAGTTGGGACTTGGGATTGGAATAGACAAGGGGACACTATCACTTTTGGGTATTATTTGAATTTGTTAAAACCAGTATGGATTAACTTTCAAATTAAGTAAAGGGATAAAAAGAGAAAAAAGAAAGTCCAAGGAGCTTATGGTCACTGTGCATTGGGGACAAACTGAAGGTGCACAAAACAGGTCGGGATAATTGATCCAAAGCAGCCCACAGGGGTTAAAGCAAATGAGAGGCAGGAATCAGGAAGGTGAGGTCGTTCAGGACCAGGGCAGTGTGGAGGGGCAGAGACACAGGAGACCTGATTCCAGGAGAGGCACCATTGACCTCTGCAGTGACCCACTTCCTACAGGCCTTACGTGTGTGCAGCAGGCCTCAGTGATCACAAAGAGCCACTTGCAGCCACACGGGACTCTCCTGGGAGCAGGGAGAGCAGAGCTCGGATGGTGAGGATGCTCTCATCAGGCAGACCCAACCCTCCTAATAGCTTTCTCTAAGCCAGCCCTCCCTCCATACCTCCCTGAGGAAAGAGAAGATGGAGGGCCTCTGCCTTTTCTCCCAGCTCCTTTTACCAAAAAAAGGCCTTGCTTTTTCGCTCCTTGCAGGAACCCCCAGAGCCTTTAGCAAGCTTATTGTTTGCCTTGTGAGTCTCTAAGAGGGGATGCCAAGTGCAGTATTTCCAGAAAGCATTTAACCACAGGGCACTCCTGCATTAGGTAATAGATTTTACTTGCCATCGAGTTTTAATTACACAAGTATTACGTGGGTGCTTTCTCCTTGTCAAGAACTCCAGGTCATCCTACTGGAGGGAAAGGCCATGTGGAAAGAGAGGGCCTGGAGGATGAGACAGCTCATGAAGAAAGAAGCCATGTGCAAAAGGCCTGAGGTGCCCGGCCTGAGAGTGGGACCATCTTGACTCCACCGTGGAGGCAGCCGCATGAGAGAGGCAGCTAGTTCTAGTGGGACAGAGACAAGGCAGCCCTGCTGACTGACCGCTGCCTGAAGTCCTGACCAGAGAACTAAGTTTTGGGGTGGTGTGCTATGCAGCCATAGATAACTGATATTCTCCTATCCCATCCCCAATGTCAATCTCCCCCTCTTCCAAGGAGAGATCTTAAAATTTGTTTTTGTCATTACTTTGTTTTTAATAGTTCCATCAGATATGTAGTGTTTGCAATCCATTTTATCTCTTTGAGCTGTTTTTGAGCTTTATAAATATAGATTCACGCTCTATGTATTGTAGGGAGAATGGAATTACAGAAAACTCACCCAGTGAAATATCATTCCAACAGTGAAAAGAAACATTGCCACACACAATACCATGGAAGGATGAAGCATAGAGGCTTAGTTGTTGTACTGAAAACAGCAAGTTGCAGGAGACTACTATACAATCATTCATCTTTTTATACGATTATTGGCCATTTCTTCTTGAGTTCCTGGTACATTTCTTTGTCCATTTATCTCTGGGGTTGTTTGTCATTTTCTTATTTGTTGGAATTCTTTATAAATTTTAAGAAGTGTCCCCCAAGGTTGGAGTACTAGGAATTACTTGAATCTTGAGAAACATTTCTAAGAATAGAGTTTAAAATTACCAAACCAAACCAACCAACAAAAACACCATGGAAGGTATTGAAAAAAAGAAAAAATAAGGTTAACAACATATTACACAGGCTCTTTTTTTTTTTTTTTTTTTTTGGTACACGGGATCCACGGCATGTGGGATCTCCCCGGACCGGGGCACGAACCCGTGTCCCCTGCATCGGCAGGCAGACTCTCAACCACTGTGCCACCAGGGAAGCCCTACACAGGCTCTTTGACTTCTTGGCTGAAGATTCCAAGGCTCAGAGACCCAATAGAACTTTGGGATCTATTGCCAGTAAGAGGCTATTTACATAAATCCACATTGCACAGAGGTTCTACTTCATATTTTCTTTCTACCAAAAGGCAATGCATCATTTAACTTGAGATATGGTCCCCCTTTTAAACATTTCCTAGGATAGACCAATGAATTACTGCTCTTCCTATTAGTGAGTTTATATTACACTAAGGAAAGATAGACTCCTTTAACCCCTGAAGAGTCACATTTCTTTCACTTGGGTCACTTGATAGGGCCATTATAGACTCAGATAAGATGTGTGGGACTCTTTAATATCTGGCAATTTTCTTGTGCCTCTTCACTTATTAAAAGAATGTATCCATTAGCAGTCATCAGTACGTTCTGTCAAGATGGGAGCTAAATTATCCTTAACGTTTTAGGAGAATGCTTTTTCAAGAAAAATAATGGCCTTAATTGCTCAGTGGAATAGATATGGCATTCTTTGTCATAACCTCTCCTTCCTCCCCGCAGGTGGAATCGGACACTGCTTACTTCGGTCAAAGATCCAGGCCATTTCCTCGCTACCCTGTGAGTCAGCCCTCACTCCAGCCTGTGGCCACTATCCCCAGGAATAAACTCCTCACCCACCACAGGGAGAGACCGCGGCCTGATTCCTCCTGCTTTTTAATTCATCCAGGGAGAAGGAGGAATGAGGTGCTCGCTGAGCAAACAATCTCATTCAGAGGGACTCTGTTTTAGCAATAGAAAGCACATCAGAGAAATAATCACCCCCCGCTGGAACTCCACACTAAAACAGATCTCCTTTTTTTTTTTTTTTTTTTTTTTTTTTTTTTTGCAGCAACTCTAAATAGACCATTGATGACTGGGGTGTGGTTGGACCTAAACGTTGAATGGTTTAGGGCACTGGGGACTGAAGTCGAGCAATCAGTAGGCCGTCTGAGACTGCTGCTGGAGGTAGCCACCCGGCGCATGTAGCCCTCATTTTTGCGGTAGCCATCCTTCTGGTCTCAGAAGTAGCCACCATAGGTACCTCTTCATTTGAAACATATGCTCTATGGAAAATGTGGCTCGCAGGAGGGAGGTTGTAGGGGTGTGTGTTTGTGTGTGTGTTTTCATGATTAAAACAAGTTTTCTGTGTTGCTTATTTTTATGAAACCGTAAGGTTTAATTAGTGAAAAGCTTCCACCTCCTAAATATGGGTATATCTCTCCAGGCTTTGTCTTTTTCTTACTCCATTCCTCTCAGGTCACATCTATTCTCACAGGCGTTAATAACTACATCCATAGCAGTTAAAATATCTTCAGGTGAAAATAATAAAATACCAACAGAGAGTTAAATAACAGAGACATTTAATAAATGTATGTGTCACAAGAAGTCTGGAGGTTGGCAAATCCAGACTTTGATCAGCACATCAATGAGGGCACCAGTGCCCAAAGTTCTTACCATCTTCCTGCTTTGTCACCATCAGTGTGTCAGCCACACCCCTCAAGATGCTGCTCCAATAATCCCATTCTCTCCTGACAGTCACTAGCAGGAAGGAAGGAGATGAAAGCAAAGCAGGCCTTCTCCTCCTGGAGAAAGAAAATCCTTTTCAGAAACCTGTGCATCTCATTGGCTAGAATAGGATCACATGGCTCACCCCTGGACCAATCAAAGGGAAGCGAGGTACCACATTTGGACTCAGGACCCTCATGATTTTTCCCCTCCAACTGGGCCCTCGCAACCCAAACACAGGTGGGATTCTATTCAGAAGGAAGGAGGATAGCTGTTGAGGGGGCAACAGCTCCCAAATCCTTATTTCCAGCCCTGACTACTCTCTCCTCCAACTGTACCTTTCCAACTGCCTGGAGTACCTACCTTATTGTCCTGTTGCCTCAAACTCAATCTTTCAGTGAAAAAAATTCCTTTTCTCATCTAATAGGTGGCTCCTTTTTCTGCATTTCTCGACTTTTCCAGTGACAGTTTCATCCATCCACCCATCATAGAGGCTGTGACCCTCAGAATCATTTTCGATGCCCTCTCGGTCTGGACTTCCTTATCCAGTTGGTCCCCAGAGCAGCCGAATCTTCATCTTCCTAATGTCTCCTACATTGGCACACCATTTCACCCTTTTTACTATTCCTTCAGTCACGCTGTTCCAGGTGCACACGAACCTCTCATTTCATCTAAAATGGGCCCCAGCCTACAGTGCCATATGCTCTCCCACCAGACTCACCTTCTTAAAAAAGCCTGCAGTCTCATCTCTCCGTGGTCTAGGATGAGGCTCCCATATTCCTACAGGAGGAAAATCTACAGTTCTCAGTTTGGGTTTTAAAATTTTCTACACATTACTTCTTAAAAAGGATTCCCCATTATTTTCTGCTCCAGCCAGACTGGTTGAGTCATTTTTCCCTGAAGTATGCTTTAATGCATTCCTATCACCACATGTTTGTCCACACCATTCCCCCAGATAAGAATACCTTTCTGCTTTCTCCTTTCTGAGTCCTACCTGGTCAACTCATCTCTCACTGCTGAAATCTCCTTAAATATCCTAGGCTTCAATGAGTGTTTTCTCCTCTGAAATCCTACATGCTTATGGAATTATGAGTCAAGTTTTAATAAGAAACTTCAGGGTTAAATAATTAGGCAAGTGTAAATCTCCTATGGCCATATTACCAGTGCTTTGTAATGTGCCACAATAATACTTACATGGTAAATAATGATATAATACCCATTGTTCGATATTGAGGAAATTTTTTTAAAATTCCATTCTGATTATTAAACTTCAGAAAGTTCAGAGTCCTTTCAAAAGATAAAGGTAGTAACACTATTAAAGCAAGACTGCAGCAGATTCTTCAAAAGACTGCCAGTGAATCTATACAATCTGATGTATCAGTGGAGAGACTGTTCATTCATTCATTCATAGTCAGAAGATTGAAATTTTATTGCCCAACAACTGTCACCAGAATTCTTGGCAGGAGAACTCTCCATATTTAGAAAAATATCTTGAAAAATTGCTTGGGGATAGAGTGAGGTTCAGATAGAATTTGACTACACTATGTGTATCAGGGCACTGTGCTCATGTCCAGGGAAGTTGGGGATTTCTCTTCTTCACCATTTCCTCACAAAGAAATGTCAAACCCCTTAAAGAAAGTGGCAAGGTTATCAAGACAGAATATTATATAGAAAACCAGAAGACTCACAGAACTGTTTACTGTTCAAATAGGTTACAAGAACTACAGCAAAAGAGTAGGAGGCCTTGGGCTTAGCTGTTAAACTTAGGTGAAGGTGGGCCTGGTACCATGTCGCCCATAGGGCTTCTCTGAAGAAATTTGGCCAAGTATAGCTTTTTGTTGATATCTAGGGTTTTTCCACTTATTCTGACTTTGCTACTTAAAGCTTTGTCAAAACTCTCTGAACTTATTTCTTCATTTGGAAAATAGAAGAGGGAGGTCTATACTATATCCAGGACTGCTCTGTATTTTATTTTCTAAATGTACACGTATATGTATGTTTATCTTTCACAAGACTGAGTTCTTATTTTTTGATTCAAATTTCTTTGGTAAAACTGTCTGTACTGGTAGTGATGATTTTGGCTGCAAGTAAAAGAAAACTCCATTTCAACTGGCTTATACACTAAGGGAGATTTATTGGTTCATGTAGCTGAAAAAGTCCAGATGCTGGGTAGCCATCAGGTGTGGCTCCATAAGCCCCCCAGTCTGCCTCTCTATGATTTTCTTGTCCCCTTCTTCTTTTGTGGATTGGCAACAGACCCTGGCTGACAGAAAGGTGATTGTAGCATTTCCTGGCCTTGCGGTCTGGCCATAGCAACGTCCATAAGAAGAAGGATCATCTCGTCCAGTAGCTCCACTCTTAAAATCAGAAGCCCTCCTGACCAGAAACTCCTACCAAACCTTCTGTTTCATCTCATGGGCCAGAATTTGGGCACACGCCCACTTCTAAACCAATCTCCTTGGCCTGAGGAATGCCACGTGCTGGTTATCAAGATCTGGATTCTTAAACTAATCTCTGTGGCAAGGGGGCAAGATTACTTATAGACCAATCAAGCTCACACTGCAATCAGAGGTTGCATCAGCTTCCCTAAACCTCAGGCCTGCACGGGGGCAGAGTATCCCTGAGCAAAAACCAGGGCGCCGCCAGAACAAGGCAAGAGGAAAGGGATGCTGGGGAGGCATGCATCTTCAAAGTTTGTTATGTACAAAACTGTAGAATTCCAATTTCATCCTGGAGATCTGAACAGGATACAGCCACGTCTGCTAACCAAAGGCTGTAATATTCAGAGTTCAGGTCTGCCAGATCTTTATCTAACAAAGTCTAAAAATTTCCACAAGGAAATGAGAAACATGTAAACAATTACAGCTCTGTGGCTAACTGTACACCAGTATACGTGAAACCAATTGTTTCCACTCCATATGGGATAATAATCAGCTTAATTACATGACAAAAAAATAACTCAAGAACCAAAGTGCTCCAGTGTTTCATCAGAGGAGAACAATAGAAGCTGAAAAACATACTTTCTTCAAACAGAAAAACAGGTGAAATCTTGGAAAGGATCAATCAGCAGTGAAGTGGTGTTTATGTTTTTTTTTTTTCCCACCAGAGGAATGTAAAAGGAGTTGGAAAATATACTCTTTTCAGATAGAAAAATAGATATAATGTTGGGGAAAAAAATCAGAGACTGAGCAGGTTTTAATTGCTAATCATTAATATCCATTTCTATTCTGCCACCAAGGTTACACTCAGAATTTACTTAATGCTTTCAAAATACTGTCTATCAGTCTTGTGGGAGTGGTGGGCAGTCTGTCAATCCCTTCCTGCTTTGGGTTCAAATTGACTTAAAAGTACAGTTGAGCCATTCTTCCAACAAAACAGCTATTGAGGGCCTCTGATGTACCAGGCTGCCCTGTGCCCGTAGCATCATCACGTGGTCAGCCAGCTGCTTTCCTTCCCTTTCAGAGGAAGGGGGCTCCTTGGAGGCCATCGTCCAATGTTCCCTGTGACACTAGACCTTCTTTTGAGCAGCCTTGATCCTTCCTCTGATGTCGGTTCAGTTGGGTCACTGACTTATTAGGCTCCCACTGCCAAGAAAGAGCTGTACGGAGTGCTGTGTGGGAAGATAAGAGAGAAATGACTGATGTAGCTCTTGCTGCAGAGAAGCTGACCACCTTCCTGGAGATGGAGCTCCACCAGGAAAGAAAGAAGAGCACATATATATCGAAGAGTTGATGAACCGAGACCCAAAGGATAGGCAGTGCAGGAAGGAAATATGTCTTTCAATTCCCAGGTTAACAAGGAATGCATGCGGGTTGAGAAGGGAGGCTGCACCAACGCAGAACAGTGGGAATGAACGAGTAAAGGCTAAATCATAGAAGGCTTTGGAAATCAGAGATAGAAGTAGACCCAGTGGGCAAAGGAAAAGGGAAATAGTCTGTGTCTCAAAAGCAGGAGTGCGATGTGTATGTGTTTGGTGTGCCTGTGACTGTATGTGTGTAAGAATGAAGTTACAAAGCTCACCCCCTAACAGAGACCAGATTAGCTGGATTACCACACGCACACACACACACACACACACACACACACACACTCACGCACACGCACACATGCACACAACTCGGGGGAAAACTGGAAATGTTGGTCCAGACAGACTGAAGATCTCACTCAGGGTTTTCTAACCCTTTTGGACATAAAGACCTCTTTTTCTGATGGCAAAAATACTTGGACACCTGTACAACTCTGGTGATTGTTGACTAGTATCTGTCAATTGAGAACATATGTAATACCCGTGGTATACTTATATGCCTTTATGAAATTGAGGTAAAAGAGGGCTTTCTAGAGGGATCAATTAGAAAATGGTGCCACTTCTTCTCAGGGCTGGCTCAGCCCTGAAGTAGGACAGTTGGCCCATGAAAGAGACTTGGGACTGGTTTTCAGCCCTTGTATGAGCCCCCTCAGTTGGGCACCCTTTGCCAGAGGACAACCAATGCAACCATATGGAGGCCCCCATGACCCAAAGGCGCTACAGGTTCAGTAAGGCTTTGAAATGAGATTGTGTTTGGTTCGTAACAATGGTGTCCAGATGAATTTGAAAAATAGGCATGCTTTTTTTTTTTTTTTTGAAAGATAGTTATTCTTTATTCGACAGACAAAGCTTTGGGAATTGAAAAGGATTCAGATACTTCTTGCCAAGACTTTACCCCTCCCCAAGTGTCTGTAGTCCACAGCAGGTGGTTCAGGCCACTCAAGCTTCTGTCTAATGGCCACAAGGGGGCAACAATCAGGAGTGGACATTGTCCCTCTCTGCCCCAAACTCAGTTCACAGCTGCAGATCGAGAGTGAGAATTGGGGAAGGAAGGAAGTGCACTTAGCACTTTGCCCCCAACAAACAGATCACAGGATTTAGTGCTAAATAAATCCCTTTACATTTTGTTCACACATTGTGTGTGGGGGCGGGGGGAAAGGCATATAAATGAATAATCTTAACGTAAAATTCTGAGTTATTAATAAGCCTTAATTTTAGCCATGAGTTATTCACTCAAGTATCCCAGCATAACCAAAATGTGCCACCTTAAAAGCTACTTCAGTGTATCAAGTTTTCCCCCAAGGGTGCACAGATTCCTTCAATGGGCACTGGAACACTGTCCTATCACTCCTGACATCCAGCCAGACACTGAGGACAAGGAAATAGCAAAATATGCCTTTTTATCTGTTGTCTGTTCTCCTGAGACTGCACAATGCTTTGTGACAATGCCCTGTGTTTATATAAGATATCCATTTTTAAGCCCTTTTACTAAACCACAAATCATAAACCACAGAACAATTTTTGGAGTTAAAATGAATTTTTGTTTTCACAATAATCTTATGGGTCAACGGAGTGAGTATTATGTTTTTGCCTGCTTAAGGGATTGAGGGTCTTGAGGGACAGAGATGATGTTTTCAAATTATTAGCAGAACTAGTCAATGCAAAGGTCTCTCCACTACACGAAGCTGCTTTATACGGAACAAGGCTAATTCACGAGCACTGTGTTTTTCAACTTTTTAACTAACCCAAGTTAGTGGTGTAATGGTCAATTAAAAAGAAATTGTTAACTGAAGTACAGTTGATTTACAATGTTGTGTTAATTCCTGCTGTACAGCAAAGTGAATCAGTTATACATATATATACATTCTTTTTCTAAATATTATTTTCCATTGCAGTTTATCATAGGAAATTGAATATAGTCCCCTGTGCTATACAGTAGAACCTGTTGTTTATCCATTCTGTATATAATAGTTTGCACCTGCTAACCCCAAACTCCAAATCCATCCTTCCCCCACCCCTCTCCCCCTTGGCAATCACAAGTCTGTTCTCTGCCTGTTCATCTGTTTCTATTTCGTAGATAAGTTCATTTGTGTTATATTTCAGAATCCACATATGAGTGATATCATATGGTATTTGTCCTTCTCTTTCTGACTTACTTCACTTAATATGATCGTCTCTAGGCCCATTCGTGTAGCTGCAAATGGCATTACTTCATTCTTTTTTATGGCTGAGTAGTATTCTATTGTATATATGTACCACATCTTCTTTATCTGTAATGGTAAATGTTTAACAACTGGATCTCCAAGTGAAAACGCCATTGCCAATCTCCATGGTGTACACACTCCCACTGAAGCTGATTTCCAGCTACCATGTGATGGCACTGAATGCCAGGAGAGTTGGGAAGAGATGTACAATAGCAGAAAATTATTTAGTATTTGTAACATACAGATATAATAGCCATACCTTCAAGAACATGATAATAATAAAATGTAGTAGAATAATTAGGAAGTTAAGAACTTAGAGTTTTTGTTACTTTGTTTTTAAGTATAATTGATTTAATTGTAAGTGTATATAATTTAATTTTTAATAATGGCTGTATTTAATAAGCAGTTCACCAAATTCCTGAAAATTTCACAGTTATCTCTCACCAATCTGTGGGAACCAACACTGCATGCCATGGACCCAAGCTCTCCTTTCAAGTGCTTTGAAATTTAAAATGAAATAAATATCAACCCCCCAGGGGACACCACTAGTTGTAGGCCTTAACACCCCCCCTGCCCCAACCAACACACATTTTGAGAATTTTTGGACTGTGCAGGTGAAGGCTTAGCCATCTGTGGATGGTCTGGGCTAAAACTCAAAGTCGTGGAGCCAGTGGGCAAGGGACTGTTGATATAATTAAGGTATAAGATGACTGAGCATTGTTCATGTAACCTTCCTGAAGTGCAGAACTAAGAAAATCCACCCTCTTTTTGCAGGAAAAGAGAGTATTTTGGGTTTGGGTTTTTTTTTTAATTTTTATTTGTGTATAGTTGCTTTACATTATTGTGTTAGTTTATACTGTACAGCAAAGTGAATCAGCTATATGTATACCTATATCCCCTATTTTTGGATTTCCTTCTTATTTAGGTCACCACAGAGCACTGAGTAGAGGTCCCTGTGATATACAGTAGATTCTCATTAGTTATCTATTTTATACATAGTAGGGTATATATGTCAATGTCAATCTCCCAATTCATCCCACCCAGTCCCCTTTCCCCCTTGGCATCCATACATTTGTTCTCTATTTCTGTGTCTCTATTTCTGCTTTGTAAATAAGATCGTCTATACCAATTTTTTCAGATTCCACATATATGTGTTAATATACGATATTTGTTTTAAGAGAGAGTATTTTTGGTCTGAATTATCCAGCTTGGCTATTGACCAAACTCAGCTGGATAATTATACAAGTCTTCCTTTGACTAGTGCTATATTGGCCTAAGTTTTAGGTTTGGGACATGAAATGTTGGCACTGGGAAAGACAGTAAGCAGTCAGGCCCATGTCATCTGAAGGAAACACTGGGGGTGCAAAACTTAAGGAGGCACATATTCTCAGGATGGGGTAGGTACACTCAGCCCTGAGTGTGCCTCCTTAAATTTTGTGCCCTAGTTACCTCACTTGCCTCCCCCTTGTTCTGGTCCTGAAACTGATGTCCCAAAAGGCCAAGTTCACCTGACTAGTCGGCATCAGAGCTGGTACTAACATAGATCCTCTAACCCCTGATCTGACACATTCCCCATACAGTAGGCTGCCTCCAGCTTTGCCTACCCTTCCGAGGAAAGACCTTCAAAGCTAAGCAGGAAGTTTTCTGAACAGCCAGTGGTCCTCAATCTAGGTGGCACATTAGATTTCCTGAGAGGGTTTTAAATATTCTAACTCCTAAGTCCCTGTCTCTGACATTTTAAATCAATTGTTCCGTGATGGGCCCTGGAAAGAGTTTTGTTTATTTACCATTTTTTTTTGGTACACAAGCCTCTCACTGTTGTGACCTCTCCCATTGCGGAGCACAGGCTCCGGACGTGCAGGCTCAGGGGCCATGGCTCACGGGCCCAGCCACTCTGCGGCATGTGGGATCTTCCCGGACCGAGGCACGCACCCGTGTCCCCTGCATCGACAGGCGGACTCTCAACCACTGCGCCACCAGGGAAGCCCTGTTTATTTACTTTTAATATTTCTCTATGATTATTATGTGCAGCCAAGGTTGAGAACCCTGAATAATAACTTTGCTAGTAAAAGACCATGTTAGTTAAGGAGGAGCAGGCTGTATTTATGCCAAGGTGTTGAACGTCAGTATTTGTGTCTTTTCCAATTATTATCGTTAAGTCAGTGTATTCTGTGCACCCATAAAGAACTATTTGGCTTTAAAAAAACAAAAATAAAATGAGCAGGGAGCACCTTAACCTGGATTAAGATCCGGGGCAGGATTTGCTCCTGGCACATTTACCTTAAGAGGATGGCAAGGTGATGACCCAGCAGGCTGGACTTCTGCACTCTCAGTGGGGAAGAATGCTTATAAGGCAAATCAATACAGTAAGCCCCCTACATACGAACCTGCAAGCTGCGAACATTCAAAGATGCGAACATGCGTTCGCATGTCCAGTCACGTAAGTTCGTTCACATGCCTGATGTACGTTGTCATGTGCATGCATCCTCTACAAGTGGTTGTGCTTTGTGTACTGTACTGTATAGTACTGTATAGAGTACAGTAGTACAGTCTTTATTTCAAGCCCAGGCTGTCCAGAAGCCAGCATAAAAACAGCGGTGATGTAGCAGGTACTACTGTACTTTTCAAGGTACTGTACTGTAAGAGTAAAAATGTTTTCTTTCTTTTTTGTGTTTGTTTTTTATGTATTATTTGTGTGAAAAGTATTATAAACCTATCACAGTACAGTACTATATAGCCGATTGTGTTAGTTGTGTACCTAGGCTAACTTTGTGGGACTTAACGAGCAAATTGGACTTATGAATGAGCTCTTGGAATGGAACTCGTTCATAGGTACGGGACTAACCGTATGTAAATAAGGGAAAAGTTTATCATTCTTAGGAAGGAAAGCCAACAAACTATTTTTAAGTACTTGGAAAATTATTTTGAATTGAGCCATTTGACCAAATGATGATTTTGCTCATTTACGAATCACTCTTCCTATTGATGAAAACACAGAAGACCCTCCGAGGCATAGAGTGATTTGTCATCAAACACCTTTTCCATCGGTGTTTGTTAGGGATTAGAGAGTAAGCTTTCTGCATTTACTCAAGAAAATCCAGGCTTTTCAACAACACAGGTATACCTAGGAATCCTTATTTTACTCAAGGGAAATGTAAACTCTATCAATCAACTTGTGGTGGTGATTACCTGAATTTATACATTTGTCAAAAAGTATAGAAATGTATACTAAAACTGGGGAATTTCACCATAAGTTAATTTTTAAAAAATGGACACAGAGATGGATGCAGACATTGAATAAACGTCTGCTAAGGAAAAAAAAGACAAGGAGACTTTCTTCTTCATGTTGCTAAATTAGAAATTTTTGTCAAAAAGAAAACAACTAAATTAGTCCCAGTTATAAAGATAGCTCTTCTGGGGGCTTCCCTGGTGGCGCAGTGGTTGAGAGTCCGCCTGCCGATGCAGGGGACACGGGTTCCTGCCCCGGTCCGGGAAGATCCCACATGCCACGGAGCGGCTGGGCCCGTGAGCCATGGCCGCTGAGCCTGCGCATCCGGAGCCTGTGCTCCGCAACGGGAGAGGCCACAACAGTGAGAGGACCGCGTACCGCAAAAAAACCCCAAAAAAAACAAAAAAACAAACAAAAAAAAAGATAGCTCTTCTGAGGGCATTGACTGTGTTGCAGCCCAGCATCGGCTCTGCTCTGAAACTAAAGACCCACCCAGCTGCCTGCACAATCATGGGTGCACCTCTTCAAAGCACAAGCTATTCATCTTTGAGAACCAACAAAATCTGATAAAGGTATACCTGTGCTTTCTTTATGCTTCACAGATAGTGTGTTTTTTATAGATCGAAGGTCTGTGGCAACCCTGTGTTGAGCAAATCTATTGGTGCCATTTTTCCAATAGCATTTGCTCACTTGGTGTCTCTGAGTCACATTTTGGCAATTCTGGCAATATTTCAACCTTTTTCATTATTATTGTATTTGTGATGGTGATCTGTGATCAGTGATATTTGATGTTACTATTGGAATTGTTTTGGGGCATCACAAACTGTGCCCATTTAAGGTGGTGAAAATCCATAACTGTTGTGTGTGTTCTGACTGCTCTCTCTCCTTCTCTGAGGGCCTCCTTAATTCCCTGAGACACAGCAATACTGAAATTAGGACAATTAATAGCCCTGCAGTGGCCTCTAAGTGTTCAAGTGAAAAGATGAGTCACACGTCTCATTTAAAATCAAAAGCTAGAAATGATTAAGCTTAGTGAAGAAGGCATGTCAACAGCTCAGTTTGGCCAAAAGCTAGGCCCTTTGAACCAAACAATTAGCCAAGTTGTGAATGGATGCAAAGGAAAAATTCTTGAAGGAAATTAAGTGTTACTCCAGTGTACACACGAATGGTAAGAAAGTGAAACAGCCTTATTGCTGATATGGAGAATGTCTGCGTGGTTTGGATAGAAGACCAAACCAACCACCACATTGCCTTAAACCAAGCCTAATCCAGAGCAAGGCCCTAACTCTCTTCAATTCTATGAAGGCTGAGAGAGGTGAAGAAGCTACAGAAGAAAAGTGTGAAGCTTAGCAGAGGTTGGTTCATGAGGTTTAAGGAAAGAAGCCAACTCTATGACATCAGAGTAAAAGGTGAAGCAGTGAGTGCTGACGCAGAAGCTACAGCAAGTTATCCAGAAGATCCAGCTAAGATCATTAATGAAGGTAGCCACATTAAACAACAGATTTTCAATGTGGATGAAACAGCCTTCCACTGGAAGAAAATACCATCTAGGTCTTTCATAGCCAGAGAGGAGAAGTCAATGCCTGTCTTCAAAGCTTCAAGGGACAGGCTGACTCTCTTCTTAGGGGCTAATGCAGCTGGTGACTTGAAGTTGAAGCCAGTGCTCATTTATCATTCCTAAAATCCTAGGGCCCTTAAGAATTATGCTAAATTTACTCTGCCTGTGTTCTATAAATGGAACAATAAAGCTTGGATGACAGCACATCTACTTACAACATGATTTACTGAATGAATATTTTAAGCCCACTGTTGAGACCTATTGCTCAGAAGAAAAAAGATTCCTTTCAAAATATGACTGTTCATTGATAATGGACCTGGTCACCCAAGAGCTCTGAGGGAGATACACAATGAGATTCATGTTGTTTCCATACTTGCCAACAAAACACCCATTCTGCAGCCCAGGGACCAAGGAGTAATTTCAACTTTCAAGTCTTATTATTTAAGAAAGACATTTCCTAAGACTGTAGGTGTCATAGAGAGTGATCCCTCCGATGGATCTGGGTGAAGTCAACTGAAAACTTTCTGGAAATGATTCGCCATTCTAGATGACATTAAGAACATTCATGATTCATGGGATGAGGTCAAAATACCAACACTAACAGGAGTTTGGAAGAAGCTGATTCCAAACCTCATGGATGTCTTTGAGGGGTTCAAGACTCCAGTGGAGGGAGTAATTACAGATGTGGTGGGAACAGCAAGAGAACTAGAATTAGACATGGAGCCTGAAGATATGGCTGAATTGCTGTAACCTCATGATAAAACTTGAATGGATGAGGAGTTGCTTCTTATGGATGAACAGAGAAAATGATTTCTTGAGATGGAAACTACTCCTGGTGAAGATGCTGTGAAGCTTGTTGAAATGACAACAAAGGATTTAGAATATTATATAAATTTAGTTGATAAAGCACTGGCAGGGTTTGAGAAGAGTGACTCCAATTTTGAAAGAAGTTCTACTGTGGGTAAAATGCTGTCAAACAGCATTGCATGCTACAGAGGAATCGTTCATGAAAGGACGAGTCAGTTGATGTGGCAAAATTTATTGTTGTCTAATTTTAAGAAACTGTCAGCCACCCCCGCCCTCAGCAGCCACCACTCTGATCAGTCAGCAGCCAGCGAGGCCAGACCCTCCAACAGCAAGAAAGACTACGACTCACTGAAGGCTCAGATTATAGTTAGCATTTTTTAGCAATAAAATATTTTTAAATTAAGGCATGTACATTTTTTAGAGATAATGCTATTGCACACTTAATAGGTTACAGTGTAACGTTAACACACGTTTTGTATGCACTGGGAAACAAAAATAATTTGTGTGAATCACTTAATTGAGATATTTGCTTTATTGCAGTGGTCTGAAACTGAACCCGCAATATCTCTGTGGTATGCCTGTATTAGAAATCATGATATCATATGGTAGCCTGTGAATTTAAATGCAACAATAGGTGATGGGGTGGGGTGAACAATAGTGAAAACTGGGAGACTTTATTAGGAGGCTATTGCAATATCCAGGTGAGAGATGATGATGGCTTGGTCCACAGTGAAGGTGGTAGAGGTGCTAAGACGTGGTTGCATTTTGGGTGTTTTGAAGGTACAGTCCCCAATCTTGGCCAATGGATTGGATTTGGGGGATTAAAGAAAGAGAGCCATCAAGAATGACTTACAGGTTTTGAGCTCCTGAACAACTAGAAGTCTATAATTGCCATTTCCTGGGATGGGGGCATGGAGAGGAACAAGTTTTAGAGGACAGAAGGTCAGGGGTTCAGCATGGGCAGTTTGACTTATCTACAAGACATCCAGTAGGGTTTTCAAGTGGGCAATTGGAGGGATGAGTCTGGAGTTTAGAGGAGGGGTCAGAGCTGGAAGTGGGTGCTCTACAGCCATGACACTGGATAAATTACCATTGAGGAGGGGAGGTAGGAAAGAGAAGAAGTGCAAGGACTAGAATCTGGGACACTGTAATATTTAGAGGTCGTGGAGGTGAGAAGGAGCCAACAAAGGAGACTAAGGAAGAGCAGCTAACAAGGCATCAGGAAACCCAGGAGAGGGCAGTGTTCTGGGAGCTGAGGGAGAAGAGTGTATCAATAAGGGGAAAGATCCACTGTGTTAGAATGGCTCAGAGGTCAAACCGGTAGTCCCCCAGGCTCCAGTCCAGGAGCCCACTCTTCCTTCCTGTTGCCTTGCCTGTTTCCATCTCTGCCACATATCTCATTACACTCTCCTGGAATCAGCTCCCTTGTCCACGTCGAGCTCCTCTTGGTCATGTCAGGTTTTGCAGTGTCCAACACATGCTCAGTAGATATTTGTTGAATAAACAGAAAATGAGCGAGTGAGTGAGTGAGTGATTAGGCATGGGGTTGGACCTGAGAGAAGCTGACATGCCTGCATCCCCGATCCCCAAAGAATATGTGTTCTTTTGTCTTCAAGTGCCACAAGGGTCATGGTGAGCCGGAGCCACTTGTATGGGCTCATAGGAACTAGTAGTTGTTATAATTTCAGGAATTCTGAGAGCTGGCTGTTAAACACAGCCATAATTAAAAATTAAATTATTGGGGGGAGGGATAAGTTAGGAGCTTGGGATTAACAGATACACACTAGTATATATAAAATAGATAAACAACAAGGACATCTGTATAGCACAGGGAGCTATATTCAATATCCTGTAATAAACCATAATGGCAGAGAATATGAAAAAGAATATATATGTATAACTGAATCACTTTGCTATACACCTGAAATAACACATTGTAAATCAACTATACTTCAATTAAAAAAATAAATTATATAAACTTATACTTAAATAAAAATATTTTTAAAAAGATAATAAGTACTCAAAATTTCCACTTCCCAATTATTTTACTACATTTCACTATTACCTATGCTCTTGAGTTTGTTTACGTCTATTGTATCTGGATGGTGGAAACCCTATAAAATGGTGTGCCATCTCTTCCCAAGATCACATTCAGTGATGTCAAGTTGATAGTTTGAAATAGGCTATGTGAAAGTATCTACACAACAGAAATGAGCAATTTCTACAAATCAGGACACCCCATTCCCCCACCCCACCACCGCACCTCCCCTGTGTGTTGTTATACATTTGCCAACTGGTTATACTATATTTCCTATAAAAACCTCCAGGAAGCATCCTTTCTTCAATGGGGGAAAAAAATCACTGAATTCTCCAGAAAGCAGAATTTCCTTCTCCCAGTTTCTAACATTCACTTGTGTAAATTCCAGGTAGACAAAACAACCAGAGGATTAACTGGATTTTTCTTTCTCTCCCACCAGTGGTTTGATAGTGTGCAGACAGCTGGTGTTTAATGCCATCAATCAAACGGGTTTTGACACCACTGCTGATGACTTGTCCCCAACCACCACCCTGCAGACTCTTCCACTGGGTTCTTCTGAGCAAAAGTTTAGATTTATGAAAATCACTCGTTATTATGTAACTGATCAGCAGCTGAGCTGGTTATGAAACGTGTGTCTGGATCGGAAATGTGGGTATAAACTGCCGGACTTTAAAGAATTTTTTTAGAAAACATATACTGTAAATGTGGAGAAGAGTAGGATTATCCCCTTTGAAAGCTGCAACACCAGCCAGATTCCTCTCCATATCCCACTCCTGCTCCCGGATGATGCAACTCCTCTTCCCACTGGAGTGCATTATGCTCTCTTTAAAGATTCGAGCTAATGGAATGCTGAGAAAATCAATCCCTTCTTATTATGCTAGCCGGCTGTTTGGTAAATGGAAAGCAAATACTTTCTTCTTCTAAGTAGGCAGAAATAAGCCCTGGGAGACACCTTGATTATACCCTCCACATGTCCTGAACGAGAGTCCGCACACCATATCTGTGCTTAACATACATTTAATTCAAAAAGGCCCCGTCCATATCCACTCAAAACTCAATGGCAGCACAACTCTATCTCTTTCCCTCTCCTCTGAAGAGGCCACATGTCATCATAAAAAAAATTTTTTTTTTTTTTAATATTTATTTATTTGGTTGCGCCAGGTCTTAGCTGTGGCTCGCTGGCTCCCTAGTTGAGGCTCACCAGCTCCTTAATTGTGGTGTGCATGTGGGATCTAGTTCCCTGACCAGGGATCAAACCCAGGCCCCCTGCATTGGGAGCATGGAGTCTTACCACTGTGCCACCAGGGAAGTACCATGTAGTGCTTTTTGAAGGGATATATTTGATTGACATCTAACATCCATAATATCTACCTTTATTAAGCATTTACCATGTGCCAGGTATGCTTTCAACATTTTTTTCACAACCTCATAAGATAGATTGTATTTTTATCTCCATTTTACTGTTGAGCAAGCTAGGTGAGATAAAGAGATGCCAATAATCAGGCCTCAGAACCAGAACCAAGTGAAAGCTCTGGGCAGTTTCAGGCTTAACATAATGATCTCTGCTAAGAGTGAGAATATACTGTTTTGCAAGGTCATGAGCCCTTGGTGTTGGAGGTATTCAAGGAAAAATGGAAAGAACACTTCCTAGGGTAGGCTTCCCAGGACAGTGGGCCTCTTGTTTGGGGAAGAATGATTGATCAAATCTGTTGCTTCCCAAAGCTGATTGCTCACCAGGGAAACAGAGGACATATTTTTGGTAAGAAAGCAGACTCGTTCTATAAAATCAGATTAGAAATGAAGGGCAAGAATGCAATGATTTACGCCATATCATGAGGAAGGACTTCTTTTAAGTCCATGCAGTGGATGAGGTCTCTCCAGGAATATTGACCTTCTCTCCATGAGGCTGTTATGGAGAAGCTGATGAGCACACACAGAGTTCCCTTTGCCTCCACACTCATCCAGGACGTCACTGTCTCTCACCTGGAATTTTGCTCCAGTTTCCTAACTGATCTCTCCTCCCAACCTAGTCTGAGTTATCGCCACCACCACCCCAACCAATCTTACTTTTTATTCCCTCCCTTAAAGACCTCTTAGCTCACATTGGCAGGTTGTGTTCCCAGGGAAGCAGAATGACGCAAGGACCAGCATGTGGGATGTCTGTTGGGGAGGATCTTGAAATTAACACCTGTGGAAGGGAGGGAAGGAGGCGGGACTGGACACAGGAGAAATCATCACAACAAATCTTCAGCTAATCCCTGAGGGGTGGTTCTGAAGCTGGGTGACCCTTCAGAATTCTCCCGAAATAGAGTGAGCTGGACAGAGTCTTTATGCTCCTGTGCAGACCAGTCATTCGATGTAGGCTGCCCCAGGAAGCTGGCGTGAGCTTGGACAAGGCGGTTATCTTCAGAAGAAGTGGAGGAGGGCTGACAGTAAGGGCTGTCTGTCAGCAGCACTCCCTGAAGCCAAGAGGATAAACCCTCCGGTCCTGATCGGTGATTCACACTCTAGCCCCTGCTATCTCTCCAGCTCCCTCTTTCTCCATGCCCTATTGCCTAACCCAGACACATTAAACTTCTCAGGGGCATCTTGCGTGTGCTGCCACTTTCATGATTTGTACATGCTCTTACCCTCTTACTAGGATGCCCTTACCTGCTATATTAGTTTCCTATGCCTTCTGTAACAAATTACCACAAAACTTGGTGGCTTAAAACAACACACATCTTTATTCTCTTACGGGTCTGGGGCTCAGAAGTCCGACATCAGTTTCACTAAACCAAAGTCAAGGTGTCAGCAAGGCCATTCTCCCTCAGAAAGCTCTGGGGAAGAGCTGGTTCCCTTCCCTTTTCCAGCCTCTAGAGCTGCATTCTCTGCCAGCCTTGGTTTGTGATTCTGTCCTACGTCTTCAGAGGCAGCAGCAAAGTGCCTTGTTTCCTTGTCACACTGACTTCTGCTGCTGCTACATCAACTTCCTATAAGGACACTTGTGATTGCATTTAGGGTCCACCAGGATAATACAGGATAATCTCCCCATCTCAAGATACTTAATCACATCTGTAAATCTTTTTTATCCTATGAGGTAACATTCACAGGCTCCAGGGATTAGGACCTGGATATCTTTATTTTTTATTTTTTGCGGTACACGGGCCTCTCACTGTTTTGACCTCTCCCGTTGCGGAGCACAGGCTCCGGATGCGCAGGCCCAGCGGCCATGGCTCACGGGCCCAGCCGCTCCACGGCATGTGGGATATTCCCGGACCCAGGCACGAACCCGTGTCCCCTGCATCGGCAGGCGGACTCTCAACCACTGCGCCACCAGGGAAGCCCAGGACCTGGATATCTTTGGGGACCATTATTCAGCCAACCACATCTGCCTTGACCCACCTACCTCTCTTTTAACTCCGAGCTCAATTGTCACCTCTTCTGGGAAACTTTCCCTGACACGCTCAGGTAGGTGGAATTGGAGCCACTTTTTAATTTCCCGGCACTTTGTCCATGTCTTTATTCTATCAATCACCCTGTTACACTGTAATTCATTCATTAAGCACCTGCTATGTGCCAGGCACTGTTCTTAATCAGGGGTTATAGCAGTGAACAGATGGGACACAGACCCCTGTCCTTGTCTAGTTTCTATTCCAATGAGGGTAGACAGTCAAAATTTTTAAGTTAAAATACACACGACATTAAAAAGAAACAAATAATAAGGACCCCCCAAAAATCAGAGCAGGGTATAGGAAATTAGGAATGTAGCGGGGAAGATACAGAGAGTTGCCATTTAAAACAGAAGGTCAAAGAAGGCCTCATTGAGATGGTGGCATTTGAGTAAGGCCTTGAGGGAGTTGTGGATGGACATCTGGCAGAAGAGCTTTCTAGGGAGAGGGCAGTGCCAATGCAAAGGTTCTAAGGCTAGAGTGTGGCTTATGTGTTCAGGGAATAGAGAGAGGAGCTCCTGGATCATTCTAAGCAGAAGAGTGATGGGATCTGACTTTTTACAGGATCACTTTCCCAGGACCGTCTCATGTAGATGCACAGGGAGTGCATTCTACCACCATCTAGGAGGTTCCTTTTACATTTAGCCCATTTACATAGACTATTCTGAGTAACATAGAAACCCTAATGGCTACTGTCTGAGAAAAAAATGGAGGGGATGCCAGGGTGGAAGCAGGAAGACCAGTCAATAGGCCTTTGTAATAATCCAGGCATCTACGTCCCTCCAGGCCTGCTGCACCCCGACACCCAGAACAGTGCCTGGAACACATAGGCGAGCAAAGAACAGATGATTACATTTCGTGCCACGGTGTAAGCCAGACTTAAGGAACCAAAATCTTCTGTGTATCCCGGGGCACTCCCTGGTTACTTCTTGTATTCCCATTTCTTGATCAAAGAGGTATACCAGTTGATTTTTCAAATCCAACATTCTGTCAACCCAACTGCCATCTGGCCTTCTCCACTAGCATGTTCTACTCTCATCTCCAATTCTACATGTCTAAATTGAATTAATCCCTTTCTCCTCTCCCCACCTGAAACAACTTACTCCTGGCTTCCCTCACCTGTTGATGGAGGCTTCATTTTCCCACCTCGTTTTGAGATCGGTTATGTTTACCAATCTTGTCCAGGTCTAAGTCCTGGGACAGCTTCTCTTTCAAGTGCACTGCCCATGCCCCACTCCTGCCCTCACCACATGTCCACAGGAGCCACAGTGGCCTCTCATTCTCTATCCACTACCAGGTTCTTGTATCTTGCTGTCCCTCCTCACTCCAGGGATGCCCTCATGTTCACTCCACCTCCAGGACCTACCTCCAAGCTCAAGTCCTTTGTTAGTGTGTACTGGACCCACGTCTTCATGACCTCATCCTCGTCAGAACTCCTCTGCCCTTTATGATCTGTCATTTGGCAACATCTAGGGAGGAGGTAATGGCCAGGGAAAAGAATGTGTGTTTTGGAGGCAAACAGATGGGATTCAAGTCCCAGCTGAGTCACTTCCTTGCATGTAATCTTGGGAATTCATTCATCCTCTCTGGGCCTTCGTTTCTTCATGTTACAGCTCTTTTAAAAGATTAAAAAATTTTAAAGTCTACTTCCTAAACCAGTATGAGCATCCAAAGTTAACGTTTGCAAAGCACCCAGTGTGCATTAGGTGCTCAGTAAATGCTGACTCCTTCTTCCCTGCCTGCTCTCCCTTGCCCACAGTTCCACTGCCTGCAGTTGGCATTTTCATTCCTTTCCCTACTGCCTTATTATATTTAGTTAAAATGTTATTTATAAATACATGTTAGTAACACATTTATTCCAGGCCATATCAACCCAGGTTAGAACACAAGATAATGAGAAACCCTTTCAGTAATTATCTACTTGGATGGGCATCAAAATCACCTTACAATTGTCCATAGCAATTTTTTAAACTTTTTTGGATATTTTTAAACATGCTCTCCAGTAGAAGAGGAGAGTGTAATGAACCTCTGTGTACCTGTTACCCAGCTCCAGCAATTGTCAATTTTTAGCCAGTCTGGTTTCATCTATACTCCCCTACTGTCTATTTTTATTTCTGGAGTATTTTAAAGAAAATCTCATATTGCTCCACTCATAAATAATTCAGTAGGTATCTCTACTATGTAAAGACTTGTCTTAGTTTGCCAGGGCTGCCATAACAAAATGCCGTAAACTCAGTAGCCTAAACAACAGAAATTCATTTTCTCACAGTTCTGGAGGCTGTAAGTCTAAGATCAAGGCGCAGAGAGGTTTGGTTTCTCCTGAGGCCTCTCTCCTTGGCTTTTTGTGGTACAGCCATTTCTCTGTACCGTGCACTCACAGTGTCTCTTCCCCTTCTTTTTATTTATTTATTTTTGGCTGCGTTGGATCTTCCTTGCTACGTGTGAGCTTTCTCTAGCTGCAGCGAGCAGGGGCTACTCTTCGTTGCGGTGCGGGGGCTTTTCATTGCGGTGGCTTCTCTGTTGTAGAGCACGGGCTCGGGGTGCACGGGCTTCAGTAGTTGTGGCACGTGGGCTCAGTAGTTGTGGCTTGCGGGCTCCAGGGCACAGGCTCAGTAGTTGTGGCACATGGGCTGAGTTGCTCTGCGGCATGTGGGATCTTCCTGGACCAGGGATCGAACCCATGTCCCCTGCATTGGCAGGTGGATTCATAACCACTGTGCCACCAGGGAAGTCCCTCTCTTCGTCTTCTTATAAGGAGTCCAGTCCTATTGGATCAGGGCCACCCCCCTTATGACTTTATTTAACCTTAATTTACTCCTTTAAGGGCCCTAACTCCAAATACAGTCACATTAGGGGTTAGGGCTTCAACATATGAATTTTGGGGAAAGACAGTTCTGTCCATGTTTAAGAAACATGATCATAACATCATTATGCCTAAAAATAATAGAAACAATTGCTTAATACCATCCAATATCCTGTCCATGTTCAAACTTCCAGAGTTGCCCCCAATAGATTTTTTTAACAGTTGGTTTGTTTAAATTAAGGTTCAAAATGGGGAATATTCTTTTTGAAATACAGATTCCAATGCCCCACCCTGGAGTGGTGGTTTAGCTCCCACCTTCCTGCCTCTGGGGGGGTCATGATAATTTTTGATTGTTATTTAAACCCCAGTGGAAGTTTGGCCTTACACATTTTAATCAGAATTATGCCAACATTGATAGATTTCCATCAAGAAAGGAACTTCTAGAACAAATGTCATTAAGTAATGAAATTCATTGATCAGTTTTCCCTACAGCACAATTAGTTTCCAGCTTTTACCATTTTTATTAAAGTTTATTAGAATTATCGTCATTGGCATCGATTCTTTTCCTGTTTAAATTTTACAGGGAAATTTGATTCACTTTCAGGTTTTTGTCCAGGTCAAATTTTAACAATTATAACATCTGCCTTTGTGAGTTTCATTTTGTGGCCATTACTTCCACCAAATCTAACTGTTCCCAAACAGATCTGGATGTCTACATTTCGTCAAGGTTTGATTCTGCAGGTAATTTTCACTCAATAGCTATTTTTTCCCCTGTATGTAGTGTTAGCTGTTGTTAACCTTATTTTGTATTGATTATTTCTACCAGTTGTATTCATTATTACTCTGATAAAAGGCTGTGAGCTTGGATTTATTTCTCTACTTATCCATGGGAAAAAAAATGTTCTGTATCTAAGAGATTGCAAGGGAGAGGCATGGTGGGAGCCAGCAAATGAGGAAGAGACACACACGCAGAGGGAGAGAGACATCTTGGGAAGGAAGCTGCAGCTGTCTCGGCATAGTGTTTGCTGAGCTCTCTGCAGGGTCCGAATGTGCTAGGGGTCAAAATGGCAAGATTGAAACAATGTGGAGGCTGCAGTATGGTTGGTGAGCATAGGTTAGGCAAACAGTTGCAGGACTTTAAATCCTGGGAAGTTAAACACACACTTGTCATCTTGCCATTCCCACCCCCTCCTCCTTTTATGGCTTTTTTTAACTTCCTTCCTGTCCCTGCCCAGTCAGGGGCTGCATCTCAGCCCTCTGTTCTTCTTGACCTTCGGACTGACTGCTGCCTCCCCCGAACCTCTATTCCTCCCCATGGCCAAGGCCCATAAAGTTCCTTTAGCAGAGGTGAATACCCCCTTGGTTTTATCAGTGCCTAGCACAGTGCTCTGCATGCAGCAAGTGTTCAAAAATCACCTGTTGACTGGTTTATCTTCAAGCGTCACCCTTCTGATGTAAAGTCCCATAAGCTAGGCCGCTGTTAACAAATCGAAACACATCGAACTCGACCTACCACTTCCTGGGGGGTAAGTGGGTGGATGGATCCAGATTCGGCAATTCTGAACTGTTGGGAGGCCTCTCAATCTGTCTACAGAACTGAAGCTTGAAAAGTTTTATTTTTTGCCGACGTTCCCCAGCAAATGCCTGCTGCACGCCCACACACTTAGCCAGCAAGAACAAAAGAAGAGCTGCTGCAAAAATTATTCTCTCTGGGACCAATCATCATAGGAGCAGCCTCCCTGGAGCTTGCTGTCCAGCCCCGGCTCCCAGTGCCTCTGGTCCAGGCTCACCGCTGTCTCAGGTGGAAGCCCAGGAGGAGGGGGCTTCAGGAGAAGGTGCAGGGACAAATAGTTGCCCCCCACCCCCGGGAGAGTGAGGCCCTGTGGGGACCTTGAGGAGGCCTGGAGGAGGGCCACCCAGATGAGAGGAGACACAGCCAACTGAGAGAGATGAGAAGGGACTGCAGGGCCGTTTGTGCAAATGTCTTAAAGGGCTTGGAGTGGCAGCACCCATAATGTAAACTGTGTGCTTACGGTGTTAAAGCCCAAGGATTAGCAAAAGAAAACAGAAGGAACAAGAGGAGGATCCTGGCCTTCAAGAGAATATGAGACAAGAGGAAGGGCTGGATTCAACCTTTCTCAAACTCGGCTTCAGGTTGGAAGCAGCTGGGAGGCTTTACAAAGACTGAGGCCCCAGCCCCACCCCTACCCCCAGAGACTGATGTAATTGGTCTGGGGTAGGTTCTGGGCATCCACTTTTTCAAAAGCTCCCCAGGGGGTTCTAATGTGCAGCCAGTTGAGACCAACTGGGCTAGATTGAAGATGGAAAAGGACATACAATCTCCCTGGGTCTTCCGTAGCCCAGCAAGACGAGGGAGCAGGCCCTTGGACCTGACCTCTGGCGTTGTGTCGCAGGCTGCCGGGCTTGAGGCCAAGCGCTGGGTGTGTGCATCTTCAGATCTGAGTGCTGATTTTGGGCTGACGACCAGCCACTGTGAGACCTTGGCCGGCGGGGGTGTAGGCCAGAGAAGACCTGGGTTCACCAGTTCACTGGGTGCAGGGCAATCACTTCCCGCCTTCAGTCTCCTCATAGAATCTTCAGCTCTAAAACATTGCAAAACTCGACTTTCATTAAAATAGCCCAGTCACTTCTAGATTAACAGATTTTTTTTTTCCCCATGAATTATTCAAACTGGGGAGTTGAATGTTGAAAATAACATGTTGGAGTTGTCCTCATTAGAAAGCTTTTAGCCGTGAATCGCCGGCTTCCAGTGTATTTACAGAGACTGATCTCTGCAGAGCTGGGGGGGATGAACGCAGTCAATCATTTACCAAGTCTCTAGAGGATGCCACGTGGAAATAAAGTAAGTAATAAACACCCACAGAATAAATAGAGGTGGGGTAACAAAGGGAGCCATAGGGAATAGCTGTGGGCGCTCAGACGAGTCCCAAGCCTTGGGAGAGCCTGATGGCCTCGCTGGGAATCTGTTTCCGTCACGTTCATGAACATCTGTTTCACGCTTACCCTCTAGAAGGGGATTAGAAGATGACTCTTCCCCTTGAGGAGCCCCCATCTGGGGGATTGAGGCAAACACATGATAAGAGACACATCGGTAAACAGCCGATGATGACAGAATACGAAAAGAGGCAGAATGTGTTACAGCCTTTAACTTCTGGCTTTCTCCTTGACTATTAACCACCAAACAGGAAATTCTGAATAAGCAGAAGGTGGGACCGAGTGGTGACGCCCCTCGGAAGGGCCCAGAGTCTCTGCCTGTGGGTCACCACGACATCATCACAGATATTGGCATGTTCCAGACGACACAGGGCTTCATCGTGACTGCTTCTAGAGATGGGATTGTTACGGTGTGGAAATGAAAACTGGGTGATTCGTATAATTTGCAATAAAGTTATAAATATATTGTAACAGCAGAGGAAAGGTATTTCTAGAGAATAGAAGTGAGATCGGATTCATTTGCTTAATTTTCAAAATCATTGTTTTTTTGGTTTTTTGTTTTTTACTGTTTCCTGATTAAACAAATCCCACCCAAGGCAGTGGAGGAAGTTATATCTGGTGACTGTGCAAGAATCAGCAGACAATAGTATCTGGGAATTTTCACAGCATATGTCAAGGAGGTGAGGAATTTCAAATGCTAAGACATTTATGATGTCATTTTACTTTGCTTTAGAAAAGATGATAATGTGCTATAAAGTAAACCAGTAATTCCCAACCTCTAGTGTACAATACAGCTGAATAACATGCCAGGTTTGCTAAAACACTGCTGGGCCCACCACCAGGGTTTCTGATTCAGTAGGTCTGGGCTGGGGCCAGAGAATTTGTATTTCTAACAAGTTCCCAGGTGATGCTGACGCTACTGATTAGGGACCAAGCTTTGAGAACCACTGATATTAACACCTACTTTCACTACTGGAAATGCTGTTCAAAGCAGCAAATACAGTGCGTTGGAGGACTCTCAGGGCTGTGTTCCTCCTGCTCTCCTGTCCTCTCTCTTCTTGTCTATTTGCATTCTGACTTAGTTCTCGTAACCTACAGCACAGCTCTGTGGCCAATCAGCTGTAGAGAAATGTGTCCATTCTTGGCCACCGTCATCTTAAATTATCATTAGCACAATTAGCCCTTTTGTAAAATCTGAATCTTGGCTCATCCACGCAGATTACTTTTCCCTCCAGTTTCTTCAAGAGCAAATAAGATATTTTTAAGAATTGCTCCAGCCTGAGAGCCCATGACTTTATGAAGCAATGGTTTTAATCAACACCATCCATTTGTTTTGGGAGGAGAAAAGTCACTTTTATAGAGCATCCACTTACGTACTTTGTGTTCTAAGTCTCATTTAATTCTCCTGAAACCGTTTGAGTTGATGCCATTTTCAAGATAGAGACTCAGCAGTTCAGAAAGTTTAGGTCACTTGCCCACATCACCCAGCCAATGAGTGATGGAGCAGGGTTTGAACTCTGAGCCGTTCTAGCTCTGTCCAGCGTAACGCAGGCTTTCCCGCTGCAGGGGCAAAGCGAGAATGATGCCAGGGAAATGCTTCCTCCCACGGATGGCTTGTCTGCTTCCAAACACCACTGACACTTGGGTGTTGGTGCCCAAGAGGGAGACCTTGGCACCGGGCCCCTTTGTTTATAGATCTGGAATCTCACACACATGAAAAGTGAACGCAGAGTCCAGGGGCGGGTGGAGGGCCAGGCCAAGCTTGGATGGCACAACTGTCAACACAGCAGAAATACTACAGGGAAAGGCAAAAAACACTTCAAAGATACAATCACTGCCATTTTCTTCTTGCTAGAGCCAGTAGCTTTTGACCCTCTATTTGAATAGGCTTTTATTTTCCTTTAAAAAAAAAACAACTATTTGTAGCTCTCCTAATGACAAGGTCACAATGTTCACAGGGATGATAGGAGGAAACCTCTCTGTGACACAGGTGGGTCTTGCCAATCTTAACATCCCGCAATTCAAAATCACAGGCCCAAGTGACACTCAGAGAGAAACGAATCTCTTTCCCAAATCTGATCATTAGTGAGAAGGAAGTGAGAACCGTCAGCTGCCACGTATCACCAGGGGTCCCTTAGGGACCATCTGGTTTTTCATAAGTAGTCTTTAAATTATCTGCAGTCAGGAAGCCCAGCTCAGTCTCAGAGGTGGCTGGAAATTGAACCAGGGGACTTCTTGGAGTACTAAAGGCAGAATCATGAGCAGCAGTTGCTGGAGAGGGATTAAAGGATTGCCTACACTTTTTTTTTTTTTTTTTTTTTTGGCTGCGTTGGGTCTTCATTGCTGTGCGTGGGCTTCCTCTAGTTGCGGCGAGCGGGGGCTACTCTTCGTTGCGGGTCTTAGCATTGAAGTGGCTTCTCTTGTTGCGGAGCACGGGCTCTAGGCACGCAGGCTTCAGTAGTTGTGGCACGTGGGCTCAGTAGTTGTGGTTTGCAGGCTCTAGAGCGCAGGCTCAGTATTGCAGCGCACGGGCTTAGTTGCTCCACAGCCTGTGGGATCTTCGCGGACCAGGGCTTGAACCCGTGTCCCCTGCATTGGCAGGCAGATTCTTAACCACTGTGCCACCAGGGAAGTCCCTGCCTACACTTTGAAGGAACCCACACTAGAGCCAATGCACGAACTATGAGGCCTGGTGGATGGGGGATTGGTAATGGTCTAGTCCAGGGCTTCTCAAACTTTAATGTGTTAATGAATCACCCCCGAGATTTCTGTTAAATGTAGATTCTGTTTCTTTAGGTCTGGAGTGGGGCTGAGATTCTGCATTTCTAACCAGCTCCCAGCCATGCCAATGTTGCTTGTACACAGACTACAGTCCAAGAAGCGTCTGGAAAACTTTCCATGTAGAGTCTTGAGAAGTTTTAAAGCAATCAGTTTCCAGATCCTCAAAACCTATTTTCACTGTTTCCTAAAATCTGTCTAAGAAAGAGTCAGACCAAAGCTATATGCTCCCCTTTACCATAGACTTCTTTCTACTTTTCTTCTCTCCTCTCTTCCATCTCAAATCTTACAATGGTGCATTGCTTCAGGGTGCAAAAACCACCTGATTCCCAAGAAAAGAAACAATTTGAAATATTGGTGTTATTGTTGAGAAAGTGACTAAGTCTAATAACTGGTTACAAATATTTTCACAAGCCAAATGTGGTTGATTCATTGCTCCCAACAAAGTTGAAGGAGACGCGAATTATCCACTGATAGTTATTTTAAAATAATTTTGAGGAAAAAAACCACTAAGTGATTTTTAGCATTTATTCAAAAAGAATTCAAAGAATTAAATGACATTTCTATAACAAAACTTCCAATCTCACTGCTTAAACAGGAACAAAATTTCTCAGCGTTTACATCTATTAAAAAAGGAAAAAATAGGGTGAGTATTGATTCTGTGAAAGGAAAATCAAAATGGAGTTGGTATTGCTAAGAGAGCTCTCTAAAATGGAGCTAGGAGGCCAGTGAGGAAGTGGGACTTACGCATGTCTTAGTACTGATAGAATCTGATCTTTGACCACTTATTTTCTTAATGCAGGCATCCAGAACACCTGCCCAATGATCCAAAAACTCAAGCTACCTATTGGACCCTTACCTTAAAATAACTCATGACAGCCTATCCCTTAAGGACAAATATTTCCTCTCCTACATCATAGTCAATCGTAATTCCTGCCAGGCAGCTAACAACCTCGTGGCTTTTGCCTTTATAAGCCCCTGACACTCTCCCTTGGAACACTCTTTTGGTTTTACCAGAATCTGTGTCTCCTGAATTGCAAATCTTAAGACCACAAATTATTCTTTGCAGAGTATTGTTCGACACTGCTGAATCCTATTCCACTTTAGCAGCAAGTAATTGTCAACATGGATATATTATTTTATTGTCTTTAAGAAGTAGAACAAAGGAAACATAAAAAACACTGGGGACTTCCCTGGTGGTCCAGTGGTAAAGAATCCACCTTTCGAGGCAGGGCACATGGGTTCAACCCCTGGTTGGGCAACTAGGATCCCACTTGCCGCGGGGCAACTAAGCCCATGTGCCACAACTACTGAGCCCGCATGCCACAACTAGAGAGAAGCCCGTGCACCACAAAGAAAGATCCTGCATGCCACGAGTAAGACCCAATGCAGCTAAATAAATAAATAAATATTTTTTAAAAAAAGAAAAAAATTGATCTATCTCATGAAGAGATCCATTTCCAATAAAAATTGTGTTTAATAATAATAACTACCAAAACGTATATTTGTGTTTTTATCCACTGTATACCATTAACCATTGTATGACTCAATCCAGAAGAATTTTTTTAGCACTTAGATACTTAAGGACTCTAAGTTTATATACATCTTTTTGTTGTAGAAAAATATGACACAAATTATGTTTCATAAGGGTAAAGTTCTGTAAGGTAAAGGAATGAAAATATGAATCAAAGAGAAGAAAGAATGATGCAACATTTAGAAGAGCTTATTCTACCATTTCTAAATGGATAATGATATCAAATCACTATGGTACATAGATTCCATTGGAAGCATTTTCAAAAATTATATTAAAGTCTTGTTTTAAATGTCAATATTTTAAGAAGAGCTTGTCTTGTATATTTTAAATGGATGATTATATATCAAATTACTATCATACATAGATTTCACTGGAAACATTTTTAAAATTATACAAAGCTTGTTTTAAAATGTCAGTATTACTAATAAATAGGGAATTGCCTTCTTTACTTCTTAAACTTATGAAAAGTTTTAGATGTAAACATAAAAATTATGAGCTGTACATAGTTTTTAAAAATTTTTTTAAAGTTCACAGAAAAAAAAAAGTCTGAAGACCAAATATCATGAGAGAACACCTCCCTCAGCCTTTTTTTTTTTTTGGCTGCGCGTCATGAGGGGTTTAATTCTCCAACCAGGGATGGAACCTGTGCCCCCTGCAGTGGATGCACAGAGTCCTAACCACTGGACCACCAGGGAATTCCTGTCCCTCAGCCTTTATGAGAGTATCTTTGGTATCTTCATTTCACCAATCAGTTTTTTATTGGGTTTGCTTTTTAAATTATTGGTTTAGGACTTCCCTGGTGGCACAGTGGTTAAAAATCCACCTGCCAATGCAGGGGACACGGGCTCGAGCCCTGGTCCAGGAAGATCCCACATGCCGCAGAGCAACTACGCCCATGCGCCACAACTACGGAGCCTGCACTCTAGAGCCCATGAGCTACAACTACTGAGCCTGCGTGACACAGCTACTGAAGCCTGTGCGCCTAGAGCCTGTGCTCCGCAACAAGAGAAGCCACTGCAATAAGCCCGCGCACCGCAACGAAGAGTGGCCCCTGCTCGCCCCAACTAGAGAAAGCCCGCACGCGGCAATGAAGACCCAACGCAGCCAAAAATAAATAAATTTAATAATAAAAAAATAACATTTACTGATCAGTTACCTTGTACCAGGCACTGTACCAAACTATTGTATTTCCATGTGTTATTTCAAAAAAATAAAATAAATAACTGGTTTCACTCAAATTATGGGTTATTCATTCACTAATTTGTTTAGTTTTTGTTTTCTTTTTTGGCCGGAGGAGGTAAGAGGGATGGCGAAGGTTGATAGAGAAGATAAAAGAGAATACTGGGTTTGTATCTCCAAGAGATATTATTTCCTTGGGTTATTAAATATGTAGCCAACGATTCCAGTCATCTTCTCATCTCTTATCTCCATTCTACCTTATTACAAACTTTCAAAAATGTATAAGGAACTTAATAATAATAACATGAACCCTCATGGATTTACCACTCTGCTCATGAAAGAGAACGTTCCCAGTTCTGTTGAAATCCCCTCTGTGCCCCACCTTCATGCCATTCTCCTGACCTTCCTTCTCCCAAAGTAAGCACAGCTCTAAAGTTTGGGTATATGACTCCATCACTCAAAAAAAATAGACTTCCACGCATGCCTTACCAACATACAATTCAGTTTTGCCTGTTTCTGCACTTTACATAAATGTTATCATATTGCATATATTCTCCTGCAATGTGATTTTTTTCACTTGGCATTTTGTTTGAAATATGCATTTATATTGATACATATAGCTAAAGTTCATTCATTTTCATTGCAGTAAGGTATTGTGTAAGTATGGCAGAAATGATCCATTCTTCTTTTGGTAGCCATTTAAACTGTTTCTTATTGTTTTGCTACTACAAAGAAAATGCTATTTGGGCATATTTGTACATGCCTTGTGTTGCACACGTGTAAGAGTTGATCTGGGGTAAGTGTGTGTGTGTGTGTGTGTGTGCGTACACATCCCTGGGATTGCTGGGTAACGGAACATTTTATGTGTATGTTCAACTTCACTAAATAATGCCAAATTATTTTCAAAGTGGTTGGAATAATTTACATTCCCACCAACAGTATGTAAGAATTTATGTTATTCCACAGCTGCCTCACCAACATGTTTTTTAAATGTTTTATCAGTTTGGATGCTGTAAAATGGTATCTCATTCAGGTTTAGTTTCCATTTTCCTAATTATAAATCAGATTGAGCATGGTTGCATGTGTTTATTGGACATTCATGGTTTCTCTTCTGTCAAATGCCTTTCTGTTAGATTTTGCCTTTCTAAAAATTAATTTCTAAGATGTGTGTTATAGATATCTTTGCTATAAGTGCACATATGTGTTTTACATATACAATATATACAGTATAAAACATACTTTCTGGATAAATTTTTTTTGTTGGTTATATGTTTTGCAAATTTCTTTTCCCAGATTGTAACTTGTCTTTCACATTCATTCTGCCACATTTTGATAAACAGGATTTCTTAATTTTAATGGCACGGAGTTTGACAAAACTTTCCTTCATGACTTGCACTTTTGTTCTTTGTTTATTCTTTCCTACATTGAGATCACACCAATATTCTCCTATATTTTCTACTAAAGGTTTTGAAGCTTTTCTTTGCATACTTCATTGGTTGTTGTATATTGTGTGAGGTAGGTATCCAATTCTTTTTCCACATGTACATCTGATTTCCCTTACACCAACTACTGAATGGTCTCTAATTTTTCCAATGATCTGCAATGCCAGCTCTGTTGTAGACGAAGTTTCCACTCGTGCATGAGAATGTCTTCTGGGATCTATCCTGTGCCATTGGTTTCACTTATCAAAACCCCTCCCTTCTATAGCTTCTTTCCAACCGTGTCTCAATCAGTGTAGGGAAGTCATGCCTTTACCCTTACCTTGGCTAAGGGTTCTTGGAGATATTTGGTTACTTTGTATCTGCCTCATAGCATTGGTGCAAAGTAATAAAACAGGATATTACATATAAAGTGCTTAGTAAGATGCCTGGCACAGAGTAAGCACTCAGTAAACTGTAGTTATCGTCATCATAGTACCCTGTAGTCCTTAATTTACTCTCTTTAGCATAACAGTTGCTAGATTCCTCAAAAAATAAGTTATTTGAGCATCTTCAAGGAGGCGCCAGACTCTATAGCATAAACTGCCTGCCTTATGCCACCCAAAAAATTAAAGGAAAAGAGAAGTTAAGTCATGAAAAACTATGGGTGTGTGTCTATCATGAGCACAGGGCCAGGCACGAAATGTTCATCCAACAAACGGTTAATGTAACTGGAAGATAGACTCTCAAGGTGATTAATGGCATGGACTTTGGAGCCAGACTAAACCTGAACTTGAATCTGGTCTCTTCAATTTACTATTATGTGACCTCGGGCAAGTTACCTCATGTCTCTGCACCTCAACTTCTTCATAGGTTTGCTGTAAGAATTAAACGCATTCCAAATTCTTAGCACAGTACCTGTCACATGGTAAACAGCTAATAATCAATTTCGTTGTGTTGGCTGTTGAAATGTCACAAGTTTAACTCTCCTTGGGGCAACTGTCTGCTGTGTAACCCGATGTTAGCACCTCTGCATTGCGGGGGGGTCACACAAGCACAGAACCCATTGACGCTGCCCATTTATTTAGCCATGGGGCTGACCTTGACTTCTTTCAGAATGTCTCCTGATAATATGGAGTATTTATTTCTCCTGGAAGTCTTAACTTGTGGTACTTGTTTAGCAAATGAAGCAAAAAAAAAAAAAAAAAAAAAGAGATTCACAGAGTGACAGAAAATTTTTAATTGCAGAAAAAGGGAACACTGATGAATTTAATAATGTGATATTTTTTAGTGAAAAAGAAGAATGCTGGGGCTTCCCTGGTGGCGCAGTGGTTGAGAGTCCGCCTGCCGATACAGGGGACACGGGTTCGTGCCCCGGTCCGGGAGGATCCCACATGCCGCGGAGCGGCTAGGCCCATGAGCCATGGCCGCTGAGCCTGCGCGTCCGGAGCCTGTGCTCCGCAACGGGAGAGGCTGCAACAGTGAGAGGCCCGAGTACCGGAAAAAAACAAAAAAAAAAAAGAAGAAGAAGAATGCTGAAGCAAGAGAAACCTGACCTCTAATATCAGCTCTATTTAGCTGTGCATGCTTGGGAAAGTTAACTAACTTCTCTATCTGCTTCTTCAACTATAAAATGAAAATTTTGCTAGATTATGAGGATTATTTGAATGTATGTAAGTCACCTGGAACAGTGTCTTATGCATAGTAGGTCCTCAATCCATGGCAAATAAACACATTTGCTGATGCAAAGAGACCCAGACTCTAAGTTGAATAGCAAAACAACAACCACAAAAAGAGCGTCTCCTTCTTCTGCATCATGGATTCTGGAGCATGGATTGCAAACTGGCAGTTTCATTTAGGTCACAGGGGGTATTGAAACATTTTGAATCTGTTGTCAATATTTTAAAATTGGCAGATATATTAACACTGTTGGATGACTTCCATCTGCTTCAAGGTATGTTTTCACTAGAAGTATCAGAAGAGGCAGTACTGTCTCCTATAAGTTATACATCATTGTGATACTTCGCTAATTTACAATGAAAAATGTTAACAGCTTCAGGAATCAGGACTCAAGTCTTCTCTCATCAGCACATTCTCTTCTAGGAGGAAATGTACGTGGATGGCCAGATCGTAGGCAGAGGATTTCTTTGTGAAGAGGAAATCAGAACAGGGGGATGTTAAACAACCCCAGTGGCCAATGACATCAATCTAGATGAGCTCAACCACCCATGCCCTCCACTCGGAGAGAGCTCCAAGGAGTAGTTATATGAGTCTGCTCCTATCTTGTGCAGACAGCCCTGGAGAACATCATCAACTTTTCATTCTCCTTGACTCTCCTTGACTCTTCTTTGTTTAGGCTCCATGCAGATGTAGTTCAGTACAAGCCCTCTTATCTAACCAAATTGAGAAAGGTAGTTTGTTAGGAGAATATGTTTAAAAAGTAAATTGAAAACAAGCTCACTGGGGCTTCCCTGGTGGTGCAGTGGTTAAGAGTCCGCCTGCCAATGAAGGGGACACGGGTTCAAGCCCTGATCCAGGAAGATCCCACACGCCACGGAGCAACAAATCCCGTGCACCACAACTACTGAGCCTGTGCTGTAGAGTCCACGAGTCACAACTACTGAAGCCCAGGTGCCTAGAGCCCGTGCTCCACAACAAAGAGAAGCTACCACAGTGAGAAGCCTGTGTGTCGCAATGAAGAGTAGCTCACTTGCTGCAACTAGAGAAAGCCCGCACACAGCAACGAAGACCCAACACAGCCAAAGATAAAATAAGATAAATAAATTTTTAAAAACCGAATTCATTGAAAAAACTGAGGAAATTATAAAAAGGAATGCATTTAGCATTTATTCTAAAACATTGAAATGTGCCTTTATGTGCCAATTTTTTTTCTTGGCTGAGCCACGTGGCTTGTGGGATCTTAGTCCCCTGACCAGGGATGGAACCTGGGCCACCTGTGGTGGAAGCGCAGTATCCTAACCACTGGACCCTGTGTGCCAATTTTTTGCTACAGGACAAAAACCTTTTCTTTAAAATCGACCTCCTTTCCCTTGCGTAAAGCCCACTCATAAGGTATCATCTACAATTTCGAGTTTAGTTTTTTATAAAGTAGAGCAACAACATAAAGACCGCTACAAAGCAATCTGAGAGCAGAATCCATCTAGATTTTTACAATTTTCATCACAAAGTTGTCTCCTTTACATAGTATTCAATAGCAACTTTATTTAATAAAAATACTTTTGTCAAGTTCTTCCATGGCACTCAAATTAATTTTCATTAAAAAAAAACCCATTATTTTTTGTACTCATTATTTCGTGGGTTAACATAATATTCTTTTTAGCTGCATAATTATGAAATAGCACAACTGGCATAAACAGGTTTGGGAACAAACCCAACTAACTGACTCTAGGAAAGCCTACAACATAATCGGTAGGTGTAGAAGACTGCCAGCCAGAAGTGTTTAGTGAGATCAGTATGGCTTACAGAGCAAACAGCACATATTAAGTGGGAGTCAGTTTAAAAAACACATTTTAGGAACATTTTTTTTATATCATGTCTTGTGTAACTGGTTGGATTTAAGTGTAGTCAGAATCCCTTCTTGCCTACCCCAGATAGACACCCACCTCTTAGCACCCAATGAATGATTATAAGTCAGGGAGATGTGGTACATACATACAGTGGAATAGTACCCAGCCATAAAGAAGAATGAAACAATGCCATCTGCAGCAACATGGGTGGACCTAGAGATGATCGCATTAAGTGAAGTAAGTCAGAGAAAGATAAATATAATATGATATCACTTTTATGAGGAATCTATAAAAGTGATACAAATGAACTTATTTACGAAACAAAAACAGACCCACAGACATAGAAAACAAACTTATGGTTACCAAAGGGGAAAGGGGATGGGGGGAGGGATAAATAAAGGGCTTGGGATAAACAGATACACACTACTGTATATAAAATAGATAAAAACAAGGACCTACTATATAGCACAGGAAACTACATTCAATATCGTGTAATAACCTATAATGGAAAAGAATCTGAAAAAGAATATATATATATATATATATCTGAATCACTTTTCTGTAACACAACATTGTAAATCAACTATACTTCAATAAAAAAAATTCAGGGGGATTTCCTTCTAGTTTATCACAAGGTCATTTTATAACTCCAAGTTTGGAATTGACTTTGCTATAGTCCCTCTGTGCTCCTTTCAGGACCTGTTGTAAGGATCAAATGAAACCGTATCTGTGAAATCACTTGGTAAGCTCAAAAGCCCTATTCTATGGGCTAAGGCATTAATTCTGTGTGTATTCACCACACCATCCTACTAGATCGTGGGTTCCTTGAGGCTAGGAATAAAACAACAACTACATCCCATACAAAGCCAGCACATACTAAGCACAAAGTGAGAACCCATTGTGGGGACTGATTGTTTGGGCGTATGCATATCTTCCTTGCTGATTTTATCTGCCAGGTCAAGTACACACCAGACAGAAGATCCCACCAATTCTGCCTGTCCCATGAGTCCTGGAGCCTTGACAGTAATCAAGAAAATAACGAATTTTACTGGATCTTCCACTGCCCGGAGGAACAGACTGGTGGCAGCTCCTAGAAATGATCAGGGGTGACAGTGGAGATTGACAAGGAAGATGAGCAGGTGATTTTGTCTGGAAGGTGTGGTAGTTTCACATAAAACCACAACTCAATTTTTTTTGCCATTTTTTTCTT
The DNA here is from genome assembly GCF_003031525.2 of Neophocaena asiaeorientalis asiaeorientalis. NCBI lineage: Eukaryota > Metazoa > Chordata > Mammalia > Artiodactyla > Phocoenidae > Neophocaena > Neophocaena asiaeorientalis. The sequence continues at coordinate 1,733,532 of NW_020171988.1, forward strand.
TCCTTCTTCCTATTCTATAAAAGGTCTGTTTTTGAAGTCGTTAAACGTATTTTTTATAGGCAAAGTCTCTTTTTTGAGGAAGGTTAACCTGCAATGACTAATTTCTTTTTCCTGGTTCCTGGTAATACCTTTATGCTGTTTTCCCTCCCTCCCTCCCTCCCTTCCTTCCTTCCTTCCTTCCTCTCTCTCTTTTTCTTTCTTTCTTCCTTGCTTGCAAAAGGGGAGGGTGGAGATAGACAAGTACAAAGATATGTTGGCTATAGACAAAAAGTATCTGAGTTCTTGACAATTTCAAACATACACAAAAAACAGAGAAAATAGTATAATGAACCCATGCAAATCCATCACCAGCTTCAACAACTATCAACTCATAGCCAGTTTTGTTTCATTTATTTTATCACATGCTACCCCCCCATATTATTTTGAAGCAAATCCCAGACATCATTTCATTTCATCTGTAAATATTTCAGCATGTATCTGGATACTCTTTTTTTTTTTTTTACAAAAAAGCCCCATAACCACAATACCTTGACCATGCTTAAAAGTAACAATAAAAATTCCTTAATATAATAAAATATCCAGTGTTCAAGTTTCCAATTGTCCCATAAATGTCATAAATAATGTAATCATCTCTTTTTCCTCTTCCTCTTCTTCTTTTTTTTTCTTTTTTGCTACCTGCTAACATTTGTTGAGTGTTTCCTAGATTATTGGTACTGTTCTAAGCACTTTACAAGCTTATTTTCTACAGTGATCTTAGGCAAAATTGTTTAGCCTCAACGAGCCTCTGTTTTCTCATTTGCAAAATGATGTTAATACCTCATTTATAAGGAGATGGTGAAATTTGAGAGATACTGTAGTTAAATTTATCTTTTTCTTCTTTCCAGTTTGTTTGAATATGTATCCAAATAAGGCCCATGCAAATGATTGGTGTCTTTTAAATTTCTTGAATTTTCGAGTCCACCTCCACCTAGCGTGTGCCCTTTCTTTCTCTCTCTCCCTCTCTCTCTCCTTGTTGCAGACGTTTGTTGAAGAAACCAGTTTGCTTGTCCTGTAGAGTTTCCTACTATCATATTAGTCTGCTTGGGCTGCCATAACAAAGTATTCCAGTCTGTATGGCTTAAACAACAGAGATTTATTTTTTCACTGTTCTGGGGACCAGAAGTCTAAGAACATGTTGCTAGCAGGGTTGGTTTCTGGTGAGAGCTCTCTTCATGACTTGTAGACAGCTACCTTTTTGCTGTGTCCTTATAGGCCTTTCCTCTATGTGTGCATACCCAAAGAAAGAGAGAGATCACTGATGTCTTTTCCTCTTCTCACAAGGGCGCCAGTCCTATGGGATTAGGGCCTCACTCTTATGATCTCTTTTAGCCTTAATTACCTCCTTACAGGCCCTACCTTCAAATACAGTCACATTGGGGGTTAGGGCTTCAGTATATGATGGTGGGGGCAGGGAAACCAGGGTAGGAGGGGACTCAATTCAGTCCATAACACCTACCGTCTGGATTTTGTTAATTGCATCCCATGGTGTCCTTTAACATATTCTTCTGTCCTCTGTAGTTTTGGTAGCTTTGTAGTTGGATCTAGAGACTTGATTAGATGAAGATTTAATTTTTTGATAAGATAATTTCATAGTAGAACTGTATACCTCCATCTCTAATACGACTTTATATAAATCAATCTCACGTTTATTGAAAGTCTTATAGTTTAATTATCCAAACACGGAATTCAATTCCTCAAAATAGTCAAAATACAGAGTATATTTTCTTGTACAACCCTGTCAAGTTTTTCAAAGGTAAAATCATGAAACATGACACAGAGCTTGTGTTTAAGGAGCACCATGCTCCAGACACTTTGTTCTTCAGAACAAGTTTGTCACGCAGGAATGTTGTTTCCTAATTTTGACAATGGAGAAAATAAGATTTTAGGAAATCTTCTTAAACTGGCTTTTTAAAACATCTTCTCAAATATTTAGTCAAATGCCAAGTGAATTCAATTCTCTTTGGGAAGAGCTTTAGATGGGAATTGGGTGGGACATTACATAATGAGAGAGTCTCCCTAGGAGAGCTAGAAAGGGTCGTCAATAAATACTTGCCAACTTAGTCATATCAAGTCCCAACACAGCAGTTTGATTCCTGGTGAGACTGAAATGCAAAATACAGGCAGATAGATACACTGCCGCTGAACCTGATTCAGTATATTCCCTTTTTATTCGTTTGAGTTCCCACTACCTGCCTACACCTCCTTCTACTTTGACACATTTTCACCAACTTTTGGTAAAAATCCTTATTTGATTGGACACCAGCCCTGCAGGTTTTTAAATTTAGGTTTTAGATGGTGATTACTGTATATGGGATTCTAAAATCCACTTTGTGGATTAACTCTATTAATTCTCACAAAAACCCACTCAGGTAGGTACTGTTATTATCCGCATTTTTTAAATTTATTTATTTTTTGTTTGCGGTACGTGGGCCTCTCACTGCTGTGGCTTCTCCCGTCGCGGAGCACAGGATCCGGACGCGCAGGCCCAGCGGCCATGGCTCACGAGCCCAGCCGCTCCACGGCATGTGGGATCTTCCCGGACCGGGGCACGAACCCGTGTCCCCTGCATCGGCAGGCGGACTCTCAACCACTGCGCTACCAGGGAAGCCCCTATCTGCATTTTTTAGATGAGAAAAACGAGGGCAGAGAAGAGGCATAACTTGCCCAAGGTCACCCAGCCAGTGAGTGATGGTGTCTAGATCTGAATCCAAGCAATCTGGCTCCAGAGTCTGTTCTCACAATCTCCAAGGTTTCACATGCTTAGAGCGTCCTTTGACATTCAGGTGCCCAAGGTGTGGAACCCACAGACCACTGTTCCTCAGGGGGCCCTGGTGCCATGACGTAACATCTGGCTTCCACTGCCTTGTTCAGCCTGTAACTTCTCATCCCCCATCAGCCAGCATGCTTCACACCCAGTTCCACACGAGAGCAACACAAATTCCAGAAACCCATTTCACACATCCAGATGGTTGACTCTTAAACACACAGGACCCACCTGCTGGCCAGTCTTCCATATTCCTCGTAGCAGGGAAGCCTCTTTGGAAAAGAGAACTTTGGGTGAATGATGCAGAATTGGAGATTGCTGCCCGGCACGTGGAGTGGAAGTGGAGGAGGGGGGAGAGAAGAGACTGCCTAGTGATGCTGCGCTCATTCTTCAGTGCCTGACCCTGCCCTCCTGCATGCACTCTCCACCTTTCTCTGCCCTGCTCTGTGCTCAAGGAGGCTGATCTCAGGGGACTGTATCAGCCATGCTCCCTGGCTGGCTGGCTTCTGAGCAGCCAGCAATGAGAGGCACTGGCAGGAAACTGGAAGGTGGGAGGAGAGAGAAAACAGAACATCTCTTCCCCTCTCTATTCCTCTCTGCTCCTTCACAGCTACAACTCCATGCCTGCAGCTCATCAGCCTCTGCTAATACTCTCTTCCCCTGCCCCTTCCAACCCTGAAAGGGTGGTGACAGCTTCCCGCTGCTGCTGGTCCCGTGGTGCCTCAAGCCCCCGTTTGTTCCCTTGACCCGGATCACCCCTCTATAAGCAATTCCTTTATTAAAGTCTTTTCATTGCACCTTCTGGGTGAACTTGGTTTCAGGCTGGAACTCTGAATCAGGTGCCAAAGTGATGCACATGGGCTGAGCAAGGGGAAGTCAGAAGACCTAGTGAGGAGCAGACTGGGGTAGGTTGGTTTGGAGCTGGCCCTGCGCCGAAGTGTAAGTGTCAGATACCCTCCAGAGGTGGTGCTGGCTGGGTCCCACACATGATTTTAAGAGGCTTTATTTACCATCTACCCGTTTTGGTAGCCTGGCAAAACCCCTCCTCCTATATGACAGTGACATTTCCAAGCCTCCAAAGGTCTTCCCTGTGGCTGGCCAGGATGCCATTTATGCTAGGACAGGGCTAGAGAAATCCTCACAAATGCTTTTTCTTCTGCTATGGCCTCAAACATTGCAACAGGCCCTTTCTAGTGTAGAAGTTAGATGTACCAATGCCTCAGTTCTGACCCTGGCTCTTCCTCTTGCTAGCCATGTAACCTTGAATAAATAGGTAAGCCTTCTAGGCCTCAGCATTCTCATCTGCAAAATGGGGATAATAATGGGGTTGGGGCAAGAACTAAGTGACCTACTACATATAAAGTTTAGCACAGTGGCTGACACCAGCAAATACTCAAAAAATGTCAATATCTCCACCCTTATGTAGCCACAGGACCTTAACGGTTTACTTCACCTTTCTGTACCTCCATTTCCTTCTCTATATACTGAGAAAATAACACTGACCTCCTGGGTCAGTGATCTCCTGTGTGAAGATCAAAGGAAGAAAATGTCAATGAAAGCGTTCTAGAAACTGTAGAGCATCTTATGAATGCAAGGTCTTTTAAAACATACATAATAATAATTATCACAATTTAAAAGCTAGCAGGGGGCCCTAATAAATGTTTCAATAAGCTTTCATACCAATATTTATAATGAGATAGAGGAGAAAATTTAATAATAAGGCCCATGAGAAGGTCTTAGATAAAGAACAAACTATTTTTTAAAGAAAGATCAAGAGAACTTCTGAGAGGTGGATTCCGTTTCATTCTGAGGCTGACAATCTGAAAGTCGCTGCTGAAAAGTAATTTCTACCATTATATCTTATACAGATTAACTGCTCATTAAACCAACTATGAGCAGTGACTAAAGTACACTGGGTCAGATGCTTCGAAATGAATAAGTCACCCCAGAGAACTGTCAGAGCCCCCCTGCCATCTCCCAAGCATCCAGAGTGGGCCACTCCCCTCTTCAGGGCAGCACACCTCCATGCCCATGCCTACCCATACCTGCCCACATCCAGGGGGGCAGACAGCCACGGTCCAGAGTCCATGGCCATGACTCTGTCTGGAAGAGTAGACTCTCAAACTACACTGTTTTTTTTTTTTTCTTGCCATTCATTCCCTACCTTTCCTTCATAATAATAAAGACATTGACTTTGTGGTGAGGGTTTTAACCTCTTGAAACTCAGAGGTTTTTAACCTCTTGAAACTTCCGTCTGTGGAACAGCAGTGTAGCATTACCTGGAGCTGGTTAGAAATGCACCATCTTGGGCCCACCCCAGATCCACTGAATGAGAGTCTGCATTTTAACACAATCCCAGGTGATTCATATGCTCATTAAAGTTTGAGAAGCACTGTTTTCATCTTTCTGAATCTCATATTTATCCTGCAAGGTTATTGTGAGGATTAAATGTGTTCAAAGTGCCTGGCAAGTAGTAGGTGCTAAGTAAGTTATTCTCATCTTCCTTCACCCAGCACCTGGCCCTGCCATGCCTCTATGCCGTCTCCTTCTGCCTGAGCCCTGCTCCCTGACCTGGGCTTCTGAATACTGACCTTAACTTGCTTCCTCAGATACTGCCACTTGGCTGACCTCAGCTCTTTCCTTGGAGTCCCTGGCAGGCTCGCTGGGAGCTGTTGCTATACTTCTCAGTACTCCCGCTGACCTAGACTCTCCCCAAGCCCCACCTCTCTTGGCCTGTCCCTTCTTGTGGACACCAAATAGCCTACAGCAGCATTTATTTTAGTCATGGTGCCATTGCTCAATATGGCCTTGGAACTGCTCCTTGGAATTTGCTTTCACATCCTCACATGGTGCTGGGACCGGTGTAAGCGCTCAACTAAATCTGCCTTAAGACAGTGCATGAAGAACAAGGGTTTGCTTCATACTAAGCCACAGTATTAAGGTTTATATCTCCATTTGGAGATTTGGTCTCTTTGCTTTTCCTTTTTCTCACTTTTCTTAGCCATCCAAAAGTGTGATGCAGAAGGCTGAGACTTAATGTCGACCCAGGAAGAAAGGGCCAGTGAGAATGCCTGACCTATTAGGATTCTAGACCCCAAGCCCCTCTGAACGGGAGCCCCTGTGGCTCCTCAGGGTCCAGCCCTACTCACTGTGATTCCACACTGATGCTTGAGGCCAAAATGCCAGATGGTAATTAAGTGTTCTGGTCCTGACCTGGTCTTCTCCACTTAGGTCATCGGAGGCTGATGGTGTCCTGTTCAATCTCCCTCACTAGGCAGTACTTCCCAGCTGCTGCAAGTCCTATGGCTAAAAGTGTCTGCCTGTGACCTTCTCTGGACACATCCTTCCTTGGATGAGCTTTCCCACCCAGAAAATTTTGAGATGTGTCACCCCAAGCAGCCAATGACTGATGGATACAGGGGCACAAATCCTGGTCCCCTAGTCTCAAAGTGGAACAACTCTGTAGTGCAACTTACAATCTAGAGTGACCATGGATCAGGCCAAGGCTAGAATTTACCTGAGATCACATCCTGCTTCCTTTACTCCCTTCCAGGCTCCTTTCCAGGGCATCCCTCAATAAACTGTGTGTACCTAAAACTGCTTCAGCTCTGCTTCCGGGGAACCTGACCTAAGACAGTGTTCTTGAGAAGCCCAATATATAACACAAATAAAAGAACTGCTTCATTTGTAGCTGGGTAGAAAGCATGGAACCCTTACTGGCTGGTTCTCATGAATTTATGGTGACCTGAGAGGAAACTCTCCAGAGGACAGTCTGGAAATCGTAAAATAAATTGAGGAGAGAACATAAGATTTCTGGCCCAGATACACTCCTCCAGGGAAGATTTGTGTCATATTTTAGATTCCACGTATAAGTGATATCATATGCTATTTGTCTTTCTCTGTCTAACTTACTTCACTTAGTATGATAATCTCTAGGTCCATCCATGTTCCTGCAAATGGCATTACTTCATTTTTTTTATGGCTGATTAGTATTCCACTGTGTGTATATACACACATCTTCTTTATCCATTCATCTGTCGTTGGACATTTAGGTTGCTTCCATGTCTTGGCTACTGTAAATAGTGCTGCTATTGGCACACTGGGTTGCATGTATCTTTTCGAATTATAATTTTCTCAAAATATATGCCCAGGAGTGGGATTGCTGGATCACATGGCAACTCTACTTTTAGTTTTTTAAGGAAGACTCCATACCGTTTTCCATAATGGCTGCACAAATTTACATTTCTACCAACAGTATAGGAGGGTTCCCTTTTCCCCACACCCTCACCAGCATTTGTTATTTGTAGACTTTTTAATGATGGCTGTTCTGACTGGGGTGAGGTGATACTTCTTTGTGGTTTTGATTTGCATTTCTCTAATAATTAGCAATGAGGAGCGTCTTTTCATGTGTTTGTTGGTCATCTGTATGTCTTCTTTGGAGAAAAGTCTATTTAGATCTTCCCCCCATTTTTTGATTGGGTTATTTGTTTTTTGATATTGACCTGCATGTATATTTTGGACATTAATCCTTTGTCAGTTTCTTCATTTGCAAATATTTTCTCCCATTCGGAGGGTTGTCATTTTGCTTTGTTTATGGTTTCCTTTGTTGTGCAAAAGCTTTTAAGTTTAACTAGATCCCATTTTTTAATTTTTGTTTTTACTTTCATTACTCTAGGAGGTGGATCAAAAAAGATCTTGCTGCAATTTCGGTCAAAGAGTGTTCTGCCTATATTTTCCTCTAAGAGTTTTATAGGGTCCAGCCTTACATTTAGGTCTTTAATCCATTTTGAGTTTATTTTTGTGTATGGTGTTAGGGAGTGTTCTAATTTCATTCTTTTACATGTAGTTGTCCAGTTTTCCCAGAACCACTTATTGAAGACACTGTCTTTTCTCCATTGTATCGATATATTCTTGCCTCCTTTGTCATAGATTAGGTGACCATAGGTGTGTGGGTTTATCTCTGGGCTTTCCATCCTGTTCCATTGATCTATACTTTTGTTTTTGTGCCAGGACCATACTGTCTTGATTACTGTAGCTTTGTAGCATAGTCTGAAGTCAGAGAGCCTGATTCCTCCAGTTCCGTTTTTCTTTCTCAAGATTGATTTGGCTATTCAGGTTCTTTTGTATTTCCACACAAATTGTAAATTTTTTTGTTCTAATTCTGTGAAAAATACCATTGGTAATTTGATAGGGATTGCATTGAATCTGTAGATTGCTTTGGGTAATATAGTCATTTTCATAATATTGATTCTTTTGATCCAAGAACATGGTATGTCTCTCCATCTGTTTGTGTTGTCTTTGATTTCTTTTATGAGTATCTTATAGTTTTCTGAGTACAGGTCTTTTGCCTCCTTAGGTAGGTTTATTCCTAGGTACTTTAGTCTTTTTGTTGCCATGGTAAATGGGATTGTTTCCTTAATTCCTCTTTCTGATCTTTCATTGCTAGTGTATAGGAATGCAACAGATTTCTGTGTATTAATTTTGTATCCTGCAACTTCACCAAATTCATTGATTAGCCCTAGTAGTTTTCTGATAGCATCTTTAAGATTTTCTATGTATAGTATCATGTCATTTGCAAACAGTGACAGTTTTAGAAACTATTCTTGATTTAGATAGTAGATTCTTCAGTTACAAGTAATAGAAACCAATTTGAGCCACCTTGAGCCAAATAGGGAGAAATATCATACAAACATACAAAGGTGTCTCCCCAAATTCAAGTGCAAGAATGCAGCTAGGCCTCAGCAACCAGGAACTGGAAAGCCATCAGGATTCTGTCCCTTATCTCTGCGTGTTTCTGCCTGCTTGTCTCACTGTTTCTGTCTGCAGTTAGGCTTTCTCTGCATCTCCAATCTTCTTGAGATCATGTGGCCACTCAAAGCACCCATGTTTAGAGACTATATCTGAATCTCAGCATCAAATTCCCAAGAAAGAGAGTCTGAGTGAGTGTGCTTGGGTCAGGTGACCACTGCTGGCCCAATCAGCCATCGTCTAAAAGGAAGTGACTGCTCTTAAAGTAGCTATGCAGTGCCCATTTCTGTGGACCAGGGAGCAGTTCTCAGGGAGGACAGGGGTGGCTCACAGGCTGAGCAGACAGCCTGGGACGTTTTCCATTACCATTATCCATCAATAGACAGTGGCACAGAGATGAAACATATTTTATCCTCAGGATCTAGATCAGGGCAGCCCAATAGAACTTTGGGTGATAACGGAAATGTTCCAATCTGCACGCTCCAATATGACAGCCACTCACCTCTTGTAAGCTACTGAGCACTCGAAATGTGTCTGGAGAACTGAATTTTTAAATCTTACTTATTTTTAATTAATTTAAATTTAAGTAGTTGTATGTAGCACCATACTAGACAGTGTAAATCTAGGCCTTTCCAGTTTAAAGGTATGAAAACTGAGCTCCCAGACCACATAGCTAGTTAATAACACGACTGGAACTACAAGCTTGGTCTCTTCCCTTTTTAATTTTCTATCCTATTCACTGGAATTGGGGAATCTGCATAAATGACTTTCCCAGATAATTCAAATTTGCCATCTTAAATGTCCAGACCTAACCATTCTTTGATGTAAAGCTTTCTGAAATGCATTATGCACTTCCCTGCCTTGGGGAAAAAAAGCCATGTGGCCATAACTGTAGACTTTTCTTAATGACACAAAATTGTAATTGTGAACCGCATTTGTCATTCTGGGTAATAATAGTGGGGACCTCAGAAGAGGGCCTGGTGAGGCTTACAAGGCTGTCTTCTCCACCCTGCATGGCTCTGCAGCTGGGAGTGATTTGCTGCTTCCTCTCTCCTTGTCACATCTTGATATGGTGGCTTCTGACAGCATCCCACCTCCCTTCATTAGCTCAGCAATGAACCAAGTATAGGAACTTAATCCATAAATGGGCTTAATTTCACCCACAATTCTAAACTATTAGGCCTGGGGGAGTTTCACAACTGAGTCAGGTACAGAGGGTTTTGTACAAAATTTTCCACAACACAGTTTTTTTTTCTTAAAGGTCTATGATGATGCAAGTCTCATAAAAGCTGATTGTGGGATAAATGGTATAATGTTTTATTTTACTTAAATTGTGCCACTCAATACGTCAATATTGCCATGGCTAGGGTCCCAAGGCAGAATAGGACTGTGCAAAAAATAGTTTCAGAAATGAGACTGAAATTGGGTATGGATTATTTTAGATTACTTTCCTGAGCTGTTTCTCCATAGTGTATTCTCAAGTCATGGAACAGCAAGTTTTATGAGTCTTTTTGAAGATGTTCAAAAGACCAAAGTAAATTTTAAGAACACTAAAAGAAATAATAATGCATTCATTTTAGTACTCTCTACTTATACAGAGGCCAGACTTGCTGTGATTGTATCTATTCAAAACATATCTGAGCATATGGCAGCCAGAAAGGGCTCAAAGCAAGGGGAATAGTTGTCACAAAGCCTGTGCACTAGAGTCCCTGGCCCGTACCCAGGGGAAACAAGCCACTCTGATGGCCTTCAGCCTGGGTCCCATGCTCCACTCCTGGGGCCCGGCCGGAGGCTGTAAGGGAAGAGTGATTCAAGGGAAATCTAGGTTCTGCTTCCTGGACCCCCAAAAGCCAATAAATGACTATGTACTCTGTTCACCTCCTCTGGGGAGAAGATAACCCGTTTGAGAAAAAGTTCCCTTACACAATCAAGAGGTGGGGTTTCTTGTCATCAGTGAGGGTGTCTTTCAGTTATCTGGAGAAATTGTTTATGCAAAGGCACCACCACCAGATAGGTGTTCTGTATTTTTCCTTGGCCTCCTGGAACAGCTTGAGGATTTGCTCAAGGGAAGCACTCGTTTTGCCTCTACGCTGCTTTGGAAAATAACTTCGACAACATGTTCGTTGTTCCATTAGTTATTTATAGGCCAGTTTTGATTATCCACCAGGCAGGTTCCTGGCACAGTTTTCAGCCCTGTTTGCCTTTCTCACCTCCCACTGACACACACTTGCTGCAGCTTGTAGCGACTTAGAGTTTCCCGAGACACTGCTCAGCCGCCCCCCACCCCAAAGATGTCTACAAACCAAAACAACCGAGACCCACCTTCCCCCAACCTTCCCCAAGAGTACTAGGAGGTCGCTGAAGAGACCTGGGGGAAGGCCGTGGACTGAGGCTGCCAAGTAGTGGGCAGAGAGCCCCAGGTGGACATGTGCCAGTGGCCAGGAGGCTGGAGAGGGTCACTAGCCTGGGTAGGACGGAGATGCAATGGCTCCACAGCGTGGCATCATTTTGTTGTTTCAGGTGCTGTATGTTCCCGAGACATGTGACACGCCCTCCCCTGACCAGAGTCCAGAGGAGTACAAATTCCTAAGTCCTATCAGAAGTACTTCCTTTCTATCTGCACCTTGGGCCCCAATAAAGGTGGCATTGCAAAAAATTCACGTTAAAGGAACTGTCAGGGATATGTGACTGAAAGCTCAAAGGATAAATTATTGGAAGCTGATCTAAACTTGGAAAGGTTTTGGACTGAGGGATGTCTCCTGGGTCCTCCAGTCCCTAAGCCAGAGCAGCCTTCATGCTCGCTTGGAGCTGTGGTTTTAAGTGGCAGGGTTCTGATCCCTAGGCCTCAGCTCTGGAGATTCTGATTTCAGCTGGTCTGAGGTTAAGGCGCGAGCACCTGAGTTTCCAAACATCCCCAAGTGATGCTAATGTGTAGCCTAGATTGAGAGCCTCACTTGGCCACAGTGTTTGCGAGTGGGTCTCTTCAAGTGCACAGCTGTGGCTCCGCTGATTTAGAATAAATGTTTGAATAGGAAGGGGAGGAGTACACACACACACAGAGAACAATTCAGGAGCCACTGCGAGTCCTAGGGTCAACACTTCATTCACTCATTCACTCAACAAACATTTATTGAGGGCTGCTACTAGGATGCGTGGAGGCAAAAATGCATGATGCAGTCACTGACCTCAAGGAAAAACCAACTCCCTGGAAGAAGGATTTGGACACATTCTGCAGGCCCCTAGGATCCCCCACAGGGGCAGTCAAGTCTTGTCCTTCCTCTTCCTTGTTTGGGCCCAGTTGGTGACTCCTAATTTGCCTGTACTTTCACACGATTTGACAGAACATATATTAACCTGCTGCCTGTAGTCTCTGGTTGCTATACAGAGTGCAGTTACTTGAATTATGACAGTTATCTCTGCTAATAAAGTTCACTTTTTTACTGCAGAGTTATAAATACATATGCAGCTTGCATACTCAAGGAGGCCTGTGGGAGGAAACGCCGAGGCCCTTCTAGAACAGAAGCCGCTCCCTGGCACCCGCACACACATAACTTTCCTGATTCCCCCCCAGAGGGGCTCGTCTTCAGGGCTTTCTTATAGAAAGAATTTACTGTAAACAGCCCTGGTAAGAAAATCAGCAATTAGTATCCTTGACATTTGCATTCTTTCCTTGGGCCTCCAAATGGATTCCCAGCCATCCGCTTTCCTTTTCCCAAAGGAAAACTGGTCCCGCAGTCTGAAGAACCTGGAAAGGCATTGAATGGGATGTAAAATAACAGCCAAATGGCAATCAGGAAGATGAGCGGCTGGAAGGGGGACGGCTGATCTTGTAAATCTGAGCCGTACAAGTAAGTTCATTAAATCCAGGATGTGCCCAGGACGCTGGTAAGGCATATAAAGAAGCAGCAGACAAATAAATCTGGCTGGTTATCTGGAGGAGAAGAGCTAATGGAGGAATTTTCTAAAAGGAGCTTTAACTTTTTACTGAATGCAGTGACACTATAAATTACCAATCAGCTGACTGGAATTTTACAATTTAGCATGGGATTTGAGCCTCTTGCAGGAGATTGTACCGTGTGCGTAATAACGGGTATGCGTGGTACCTGTTATAGAGCACAGTTCTTTGAAATATATAGCTAGCTACTTTGGTAACAAATATGTTTATCTGCAAAGAAAATTACGACTGTGGTGTGAACAGCATGTAGCAGGAGCTGCTGCTTGTCTCACCAACAGCTTTTCCCCGGTTTCCTTGCTAGTCAAGCACTGATTTGGGAGGGGGGATGGGTGTCCAATCCTCCCCCATGTGACAGTTGAGACTGACTTTACCCTACTCCCAGGATCAAAGGGAAATCCTGACGACCGGGGTGGGTGTGTGGGTGTGGTCTGTGGCCAGCTGTGTGGTTCTACCACATTCCCTTCTGAGTCTAGGAAGCAGGCTTCCCAGAGTCACTGTCTCAGCCTGTTCCAGATGACTGCTTCCAAGAGGAATTCAGGGCAAGATTTACAAAGAGGATGGTGTTATTCCTCTAGGGATGGCTGGAGCTGTATAGGTGGGCAGGTGAGAGGTTGTCAGCAGCTTCCTGGCACAAACTTGAGGAATTACACACGTAGGTGTCTCAGGCTAAGATCTATCAGGGTCAACTCCTCTGATCTTCTAGGATAGTTTCTGAACTCTGCTCCCCCAGCTCTCCCCGAAGTCATGTATGCCCCTAATTCTGTATTAAGTCCTTTATATCGAGAATGCATAGAATGGCTTTAGTTGTCCGTCCTGAACCCTGACTGATACAGTGGCCATGTGGTCCAGTTCTGGCCAATAGGCTGGAGGGCTTCTCCTTACTCCTGAGAAGGAGACTCTGGAAGAAACATCCTCTATCTGCCTCTGGATGACATGGCATTTGGATGCAATGCCTGGGACAGCTGTCCTGATTTGCTTCCAGCCTGAAATAGAGCCAATGTGCAAGCAGGAGGCAGAAATGTCCAGCAAGAGGAGCTGGAGTCCTGATGAACTTGCAGCCAGTGGCCTTTTCTTTTTTTTTTTTTTTTTTCCGGTACACGGGCCTCTCACTGCTGTGGCCTCTCCCGCTGCGGAGCACAGGCTCCGGACGCGCAGGCTCAGCGGCCATGGCTCACGGGCCCAGCCGCTCCGCGGCACGTGGGATCTTCCCGGACCGGGACACAAACCCGTGTCCCCTGCATCGGCAGGCGGACTCTCAACCACTGCGCCACCAGGGAAGCCCCGCCAGTGGCCTTTTAATTGGTGCATACTCAGCCCTTAGGAAGCAAATGTGAAGATGGCTTGACGTTGACCGTCATGTTTTCCGGGGATGTGACGTTATACAGTGATTCACACCTGTTCTCCATCCTTAACTTTTCATATTCCCATCCTTCAGTCAAAGGAATACCCAGATCACCTGTGTCTCAGATGCATCACACACCTTTGAAATAGCTATGTGAGTTATAGGTTTGCATTGGCAGATGTGTCTATAATATTATTGCATCTTTTATCTTTTTTCTAATCCCAATGACACTTTAAAATACACTTACATTGCCAAAGCATTAGTACAATTCTATCATTCTGAATTTCTTCTTGTTTTACCAACATACAGGCGGTCCTCACGTTGCATGGTAATTCAGGACCATAAAAATGACCATGCAAGCTGAAAGGGAGCAAAGCAATCTTAATAATCAATAGGACAAATTGTTCCATTGAAAAAAAGTTCCATTAAAAATTTTGCCGAGGGCTTCCCTGGTGGCGCAGTGGTTGAGAGTCCGCCTGCCGATGCAGGGGACACGGGTTCGCTCCCCGGTCCGGGAAGATCCCGCATGCCACAGAGTGGCTGGGCCTGTGAGCC